>NC_138769.1:166209752-166734066 GCF_965119305.1 Pelophylax lessonae
TGCATGCAATTTTCCCCCACTCCTAAAATCAGTCCTGGAAAAGTTACAGAGGTGGAGCAGAGGCTTCCATTTGTGGTTTGGTAGATGCAACATTATTAAAATATGTATACTTTGTAAGTTCTTATACCTCTTCCAAGCACTTCTAATATCCATTCTTCACCATTACTTCAGACAGATTGACACCCTACTAGTGAAATTCATTTGGGCTTCTAAACAGCCCAGACTAAGTAAAAAACTTCTAACTTTCAAGGACAGATGGGAGGACTGGCGGTTTCGGGCTTACAGAGGTACTCTCAGGCTATCCAGCTGGGAAGACTTATTGACTGGTGTCGACACACGGAATTGTTCTAGTCTGGGCCAGAGTTTCAAGCCCAATGCAAAGTACCCCTTAGCAGAGCCCCTTGGTGCCACCTGACACTGCCAGACTCTATATGGCACCACCCTCTTAATGGACACACAATTAAAACTTGCTTGAAATTGTTTGAGCAGTTCTCACCAATTCGGACGTGCTCACAATTGTTCCCTGTACTGGGAAATAACCAGTTCACCCCCGGATATCAACACAGGGTGTTCAAATCCTTGATGGAATCTTGTTGTTCAAGTCTCCCACTTCCTCACACCCTCGAGCTGGCCTACGATTGATGACCTAATGGATCCATCGGGCTTGTTCCGACTGGACTTCTGGAGGGCACTCCAACTTACACTCCAACTTAATCATTTTTTTAAACCTTTACCTCTCTCTTACCATCCTGATACAAAACTGACACCCTTTGAATGGCTTTGCTCCCAGAAGGGTACTTTAGCGCACACGCTGTGTAAACTTTACTCATTGCTGATTACACCAGTAGGGCGATCTCAACCTCCATACCTAGCTGAGTGGGAAAGGGACTTAAATTGTACCTTCTCCCCAGATCAGAAGGACCACATGATCCAGCCCACATTCACAACATCTATCTGTACAAAAACACACAAAGCCAATTTCAAGCTCCTAACAAGATGGTATCACACGCCGGTTAAATTGACCAAAAGTTTTCCCTGGGCTTACGGACCGCTGTTGGGAGATGTGGGAAGGACCGGGGGTCGCTTTTACATATTTTCTGGTCGTGCCCTAGGTTGAAGCAATTCAGGGAGCTAGTTTGTGACATTGCCCAGAGGTTTATAGACAACCCGCTTCCCAATGACCCTGCTCTCTTCCTCCTTCATGTCTCTAACATCCCAGCTCAGCATTACAAAAACTCTATTACCCACTTGCTAAACGCTGCCAAAATGTGCATTTCTCTTAAATGGAAAAGCTCCTGTGCACCAAGCATAGGCATGTGGCTCAAGAAGGTGGATGAGATTAATAAGCTGGAAAGCTTGGTTCTATCTGCTTGCCACCAATCTGATAAATACACCAGGAGATGGCATCAGTGGAACACTTTTGTCCTCTCTGGAGAAAGCAGATGCTTAATTACAGATGACGATTCTGGAATTAACGGAAATCATCGAGCCTAGAATCCGAGGCCCAGTTTAGGCCAGCCATCCCCCCCCCCCCTTCCCCTTCCTCCCTTTTCCTCTCTTTAAATATCTGTATGCTTATCTCTGTTCTTTATCTTTCCTTCTACATCCTACCTTGACTCTCCTCTATCTCTTAAGCCTTATAAATGAAACTTTAATTTGATATGCCCTTCTCACATAAAAGTCTGACCCAGTATCTCTTTTTTTTTCTGAATTGTTGGCAGTATTCAATTTCAGAACTGAAACACTTTCCTTCTCACATATTTATCTGCCATTATGTTTTATATTCTGACTTCTGATCTTTATAGACTGTAACTGTTGAAATACTTGGAAGTTTCCCTTTCAATTAAAAAAAAAAAAAACCAGGGCCAACACTTTCGTGAAGACCAAAGGGTAACGCCACAAACTGATAATGCACCTCTCCCACGGCAAAGCAGGGGAAGTGCTGGTGACCGACACATATTGGAATGTGAAGGTAAGCATCCTTGATGTCGATGGAGGCAAGAAAATCCCCCTGAGGCAGGGAAGCCACCACCATGCGAACACACTCCATTCTGAACTTCTGCACCTGCACAAGCAGTTCAGCACCTTGAGATCCAGAACTGGATGCACCTTGCCCTCCTTTCTGGGGACTGTACATAGGTTTGAGTAAAACCCAAAGTCGGACCTGGGACAATCACCCCTTGAAGTAAACGGTCTTGCACCGCCACAAAGAGCCTATAAGCAGACCGGGGACAGTCTGGAAGGAAAGAACCTTTCCAGAGAGTAAGAATGAAACTTGATCTTGTAGCCAAACCGTAACACTTAGTGGACCCAGTTGTCTTGTACCGGGGAAGTCCACGGGTCCGGGAACCAACGAAGACATCCCCCCACCCCAGATACAGGTAAGGACGCACCGTCAAGCTGAAGGGTCCTTGTCTTCGGGTCTGGAGAAGCCCACTCTTGACTTGCCAGCCCATCGCCCAAAAGCTAACTCCACCTGGGACACAAAGGACTCCAGGACTGCCGTCAGAGCGTCAATGGATGATTGGGGCCCGAAGGACCCCATGGCCTCAGAGAGGGGATCAGGTGGGGAGATGTGCTCTAAAAAAGACTCCATGAGTAACCAGAAGGACCCCACAAAAAAGTGTAACGCACTACTAAGGGACACCTCCATCGCTCTGGCAGCACACCCGGTTGCCAGTCACAGAGTCCCAATCAATCCTCAGCAGAGAGGGAGAGGACCCCAGACTCACCACCCCACAGAAACCAGGCACCACAGCTACCAGGAGAATCTGCACTGCACGTACGGTGATCTGGAAAGGAAAGGATCCAGAAGTCAGCACCAGGGGATAAGGAGGGGCTCCCACCGCTGAAATCGCCGCCTATAGGGCTCCACTGTTTCTGCCGTTGCTGTTTTCTATGGAAAAACCACTGCATAATGGCCGCCGGACTACACAAATATGGCCACTGTGCACTAACTGTAGCACAAAGGCTACGAGAAAATGGCAGCCCCACGAGGCTCCCAGGGACCAAGGAGGATCCCTAGTGCTCAGGACAGACACAGGCAGGACGGGAGGCCCTTGCAGGAGCCCCCACCAGGTACAACCCCCCCCCCCCGCACAGCCGATTGCCCAGCGCACCCCCTTGCCCCCTGCCCCCACCCTGGGAGGTGTACCAGACCACTCATACAGCCTCAGCATTAGTGGCCCGCGTCCACCCCAAAACCCTCCAGGAGGAGAGGGGGGGGGGGAAGCTACTCACCATATCAGGAACAAGGCAGGCACCGCTCCAGACCGAACCCCTTGCCATCAAAATGGGGGATCTGTCCGCCAGGAGGAACACTGTGACTTGGGCCGAGACCCGGTCGTATGTGACCTTGTGAGGCGTTTAACTCGCAGGCCAGCCCCTGTCTGGTGGAGCTATATCGTTGCCGACCTAGCACAGTGTGGAGGTCTGCTCGTGCTCACTGGCCAGACTGGGGTGACCACTGGATCTAGATTATCCAGCCTGTTGCCCAATCCGTCTTGATTGTAGATCTCACAGGAAAAACCAGAAGAAAAAAAAAAGAAAAAGATTTTGCCAGACCAGAGATCCCAGCAAGGAACTAGGTCCTTACTCCTGACTAGGCAGAAAAAAAACTGAGTACCTATGGCAGGGAGAGGGAGTATACCCCCTGGGACTGCCCATAAGCATAGCCAGACTTTTTCTGCCTAATGTCCTACTATTGTAGGGGGCAGTATAACCCGATGGTTAAGAATATCCGGAGCTGTGTCAGTCAATGAACAAAAGAAAAAATTAATACATTTCAATGCGAATACCTAAACGCTAAATCTAAATAATGCATATTACAATCAAAAAATAAATAAACACTGACAGCTTCACACTGACAGCTCCTGAAAGCTGGGATTAGATAGAGAGTGGAAAGGTGTGTACTGCGTAAGTAAAATCTGATGTTTAGGGCACAGCTTGAACGGATCTCTGGAATCTCCCTGAATCTCCATAGGGACTTCAGATTGCTATAGCCTTGATACCTTGTAAAGCCAGTATTGGAATATCGAATTCATAGTGACTGGAGCATTCGGTAGGCATATTGGTGGAAAGGCCAAAGTAATTCAGACATTTTACTTATTTACAGCTCAAATGCCAGTGCATGAAATGCTTCTGTTGTCAGAACAACCTAAATTTCTAATAAATGCAAGCACCGCTCACCATGGGACAGGCATAAAAATATGACGAATCAGGGAATAATTTTGTTTTTAACCCTTGTTACCCTTTGAAAGTGATTTACAGCTATCATTCTGCCACCTACTTGATGGAGACGCCAGGACTGAACAAATCTCTGGTACTAGGTAACCAATGCTCCTTAAAAAGGACAGCTGGCTCCACATTTTTTGAGGTTTGCTCTAGTTGTCATTTGAGCCATAGGTATGCTTCAAAGCACTATTATAGTTGTTTATGCAATTTAGAGATGGGCTCAGGCGTGTTCAGGATCTTAGTCCCAACCCACCTGCCTGATCCCGCCATGAAGCCAACACTGCTAATCACAGGCAGTGAGACATTTCCCAGTCCGCATCTGCACAGACCAGGAAATTTCCCACTGCCTGATTAGCCGTGTGCAGTGTCGGCTTCCTGGCGGAATCGGGCAGGTGGGTTGGGACTAGGATCCCGAACTCCTCTGAGCCCATCTCTATTAGGCGTTTTTAAAAGCATCATCTTGCATGAAAACCTTTGCGCTCTATGCTTACAGAGATCTTCTTGTACACTACAATTTGCTCCATCTGTAATCATTCCCAGCACTATAAACTGCACAGCCTTTTCCATGGGGGGCAAAGATATTATGTGAAATACAATTAGGCCCCTTTCACATGGGGCAGATTTCACTACTATCAGCAGGGGATCATATAAGAGCTCTCCTGCGGCTTGGAGCAGGGCAGGTGAATAACTCTGTGCCCGCTTAGTTTCTGAGCCCACTCTGCAATTTGGGCAGTCGGGAGTAAACGAACTCCACCGCCTGTTTACTCACGACTACCTTGCGATCCGATCTATCTAAAATGGAAGAGTATGGATCCCCTTAGTGGACCTGATGGAACCTGGTGGTAGGAGAGTGTAAACGAAAACAAGTCCATTTACACCCACCTGTCCATAGGGATGAATCGACCTTCTAAGACTCCGTTCACACTGAGGCAACCTGTCAGGCGACCTGGTCACCTGACAAGTCGCCTGCCATAGAGTAGCTGTGGACCCGTTCTAATAGGAGCGACACAAGTCGCTCCGACTTAAAAAAAGGGTCCGGAGCTTCTTTGGGGCGACCTGGAGCGACCTGCATTGACTTCAATGGATTTGAAGTCCGTGCCGGCCGCTCCGAGGTCGCGGTGCGAGCTGCGCACCGCAACCTGTGAGGTCGCCCTGGCAAGTAGCGTCGCCCCAGTGTGAACGGGGTCTTAAAGGAACCTTATTATTACTTTTGTCTATAAAGTGATACAAAAGTAACTAAACATAATAATAATAAAAAGCAACTTAGAAGCCAAAAAAAACAAGTTAAGATAGAAACAAATAAGGTGCAAATAAGGTGCATGCGTGAGTGGATTGATGGTGCATGCAACAATGCATTTTGCTGGCTGGATTTTTCCAAAGGTTCATTATTTAGTGCAGGCATGTTCAAACACTGTTATTTAAATCAATATGTTGTAGTTAAAGGAGGGCAAGCTCGTTAAATTTCTATATTCAAGATTACAATTAAAAGCTGAATTCCAGGAATTCAGATCCTTTGTAAAAAGTGAAGGCAGACTATGAGTTAGATCCAAGGAGGTGCACGATATCTCCTGAATGTATCTATAATAATATTATCTGACAGGTTTATTATACTACTCACGGAACACAGTTTTCAATGTAGTTCCAGGAGTCCAACACAGATCTTTCAGGTCTCAGCATCTTCAACAGTAGATTTGCTGCAACTGCCATGCCTGCTTCTCCCCTCCTGCCCAATCGCAGAAGCCTTTGTAACATGTGAACTCATTTGCAAAATTCAAAGGCTTTTGTGAATGAGCAGCAGAAGGGAGAGGATAATATAGCTGCTCTGTATGCTTCTCTGCCCTCTTTCACAGCCGCAAGGGTCTTTAAGTATCCTCTGGCAGAGCCATAAGCTTGTCAGATATTAACAATAGATACAAGTTCATTAAATGAGGGTCAGTGATTGCAGCGCTGCTATGAAATAAAACTGACCCTCATTCACCAAAGCACTAGCACTTTTCTTGCAGCAGGCAGCTAATTACAAACACTCATTTTATTGTTATCCCACACCCCATAAGCGCGAGGTCCACAGTCTTAACAAGTTCATTAAATGTCTTGCCCCTCCTTGGACTTAACTCATAGTGTGCTTTAACTTTTTACAAAGTGGCAGAATTCTTGAAATTCAGCTTCAAGTTAGGCGATATTTGCCTGTTTTGTTGTAGATTGCACACTGAGCCACAGTAAATACAATCCTCGAGCATTTAATAATAGCAAACCAAGATTTAAGTACAATATTTTATGCTAGCCAATAACACTGTTCGTTTAGAACACAAACCAGCTGGTTTACCTATGCATGGAAACAAATCAAACTGAGCAATGTACAATGCATATGGGATTCAGACTGTGTGAATGTTAATGCAAATAGATGTAAATAGCTTGATGCTCTGACAGATGGACTTCTTTTTTTTTTCTAAGTGTGAACACAGTCCTCCACTATTACAAATTATGCAGCTAAGGGAGATAAAAAGGGTCAGCACACCTGAAGTGCAATTATCGAGCCCAACACTGGGAGTATCACCTTCGTTATCATGGCCACTACACGCCAGGTAAGTATGATTTTCTATTTTTTTTTTCCCCTTATCAAATGGAGAACAGGCAGGAAACCCGATTAAGTCCTGGAATCACCCAGGGGAACAAAACCAAATACATGGATGGGTAACACCTTCATTGCCAACACATGATCAACACAATAAATCATTTCAAAGAAATTGGTTTGTAAGAATTTTTTTTTTTTTTTTTAGAAACCACAAAAAGGTAACGTGATTTTTTTTTCCCTTTACATATAAAATGAATTGTATGAATTTAGGGTAAAGTGCGCAATCAACCATCATTCATTGTGTTTATTTAATAATACATTAAAATGTGCTTGGTAAGCACGTTAAAAAGCTTCCATAATCCATAGCCACAGCAAAATGCACAGGAGGCAAGAGGCTTAAAGCAAAGTGAGTGCTATAAAAATGCTTTGAGTTACCACACACCATTATTCACATGGACAGGTATGCATCCTACAAGGGAAAACAAACATTTACACAGGCAAGGTACAATTGAGACAACATAAAATGTGAATACCTACAAAGCACGCACCTATGTATCGGTGGTGCAAATCAAGCCATCTGCCTCATGAAATTACATGTGATGACTTTGATGAAGTCCCCATCATTTGCAACTTTCTGTTTTTCAGATATGATGCTTTATACACCTTGCCTATTAAAAAAGGTACACAGGTACACATGCCACCTGGATAAAGTTATCCAATCCAACAGCAAAGGAACATAAAGCCTCTTTCTCATGGGCAGCCGGGGGTGGTAAAAACAGGTGGTTAAGCTGTAAATTTAACATAGCAAATTGACAGGCGACACTGCCTGTCAAACTAAACCATTCAAGTCAAATGGGGCCGTGCTGCAACCATGAGCCAAATTCTTTGAACCCGATTAAATGACTTTCTAGTTTGTAATTCGGGGCTGCATCCACTTAGCTACAACATCCCCTTTTCTACTGGTTATGGGTACAGGGGAGATTAGGACGAGTTTGCTAGTGCATGTCGACTACTCCCAATTCTATGACTCCACAGGGACTTTGTAATATAACATAAAGTACTACAGGACTTTTGTTTTTTGTTTTTTTCAAACTTTGATAACTTAAGTGACAAGTTTGCTTTAAAAAGAAATCTATAGGAAGGTGGTTTGGAGGCTGCCGTTGCGGACGTCTCCTTCTCAAAAAATAGGTCCTCGGCTGCCATGGTAAATGACAACTCCAAGAGATATTTAATTCCTTTAATTTTACCTGGTGATCTGGCCAGTAATACACCTCCTGTTTTAGGGTGTCTCCATTCTCTATGGAGGAACAATAGGCACACCTTTGGGCAGCATCTTTGTCAGTCTGTGGAAAGGATAGTGTTAGATGTACTAGCAGATTTAGATGGCTAACAAATGAAAACTGAACACCAGATAATACTTTATAAGCAGTTACAGCTAAAGATTTTTTTCTCCTTTTGGGATAAAGGTTCTACAATAGTTGACCACTATAATCATCAAAGGGTTTTTCTCAGTCCTCTATCTGCCACTTTTGATTGACCACTTGGTCTGTTAAAAGAATCTGAAAAATAACAGACTTACTGGCTGGATCACAAGGTGAAAATAAAGGAACAAAAAACAATAATGAATGCAGCCACCACACAATAACTTCCATATATTACATTTTATTTTTAGATTTAAAGTGGCTGTAAAGTCAGAAGGTTTTTATCCTAATGCATTCTATGCATTAAGAGAAAAAATCTTCTGTGTGTAGCAGCCCCCTCCCCAGCACCCCCTTAATACTTACCTGAGCCCCCTCTCGATCTAGCGATGTCCACAAATGCCTCGGTCATCCGGGACTCTCCCTCCTGATTGGCTGAAACACAGCAGCGGCGCCATTGGCTCCAGCTGCTATCAAAGTTAGTTAGCCAATGAGGAGAGAGAGGGGACAGGTCCGAACCACGGCTCAATGTCTGAATGGACACAGGGAGCAGAAGGGAGGAGTTCTATAAAGAGGGACCCGAGAAGAGAAGGATCCGGGCTGCTCTGTGCAAAACCAACTGCACAGAGGAGGTAAGTATGATATGTTTGTTATTTTTATAGAAAAAAAAGAAAATGAGACTTTACAAATCACTTTAATACCATTTTTACATATTTCTAAGTAAAAATGTGCTTTATTTAGACAACAAGAAGTGGCTATACTCTCTTTGCCCAACATTCACTTTTGGCACACGGGTATCTTTTAACCCATTTATCTTCTACCAAAACAGCAAAAATAGCGTGCTTGGCAAGTCAAAATTCAGCATTAGTACAGCAGAGAGAAGAATGTGTTCATTATGGCTATTCAGATATGAAACCTGCATATAAAAATATTGTAAAATATATTTTTAGTTCAAATTCATTTGTCACATTTCCCTTCACTTATGAGCTAGGAATAAATTATTTTGTGTTCCCAATATAGTGGAGTCAAACTGAAAAGTGAATATTTGCAATGTTATTGGGAAAATATAGAAACATTAACCTAAAATTAAGTTGGGGTATATCCACACCAGATGCAGTGGGAATGCATTGGACATTTATTCCAGTGCAATCCCAGTGCATGACAAGGCAAAATGCATTGCAAATGGTGTGCCGTATATAAAAAAAAAAAAAAAAAAAGTGCGCAGTACCTTTTTTCAAAATAGCGCAGTGTGAACCAATCCACTGGCTTTCACCGCGCGGCATCTAATTGAACTTTACAAAATGTCTTTGTGACATTTCAATAAAGCTCTATTGAAAAAAAAAAAGTCAACAGTACGATGCGGCAAAATCGGCACATCAGCACTGCACTGATCTGGCCAGACTGCATCACGTACCATTCGCTGCATGGTATAATGCAGCAGCTGGTGTGAATTAGCCCTTAAAGAAAACTGCAAGCACATAGAACATGTCTTTTCTGCAATAAAGAGCTATCTCTTCTTCAATAACAAAAACCTACCTGCCTGCTCCCCGTTTTTCTACTAATGGCACACTAAGCTGCGCATGCAAGCTTCCAAATGCATACGCTGGAAGGTGGAGGAGAATATTTTGGTAGTTTAGTTTCGCTTTAAGCAATACCTTGAGAAATGTTCCTTTTGTCTGGAACTCCTGAAATATAGCAGTGCACTTTCTGGTATAGGAGGATACCTAGGGAACCGGTAATGGAAAAATGTGTGCAGCTCAGGCTGCAAGGGAAAGCAATCCTGTCTCCACCACTGAGTGCAGGCCAGGGAAGCGGCTTGTCTCGGCTCCAAACAACTGTTAGGCAAAGAATGGATCCCATGAAGCTCCACATCAATGCAGACTCATTGGTACTGGAATGAATGGCAGTCTCAGCCTGGCCTCCTTCCAGGCCACAACCCCAACACGTTCTACTCCGCCCCTCAGAGCTTAATCATGATTAAGCTCTGAGGGGCTGAGTGAAACGTGTTGGGTGTGTAACCTGGCAGAAGCCCGGGCTGAGACTGCCATTCATTCAGTATCAATGGGTCTGCATTGATGTGCAGCTTCATTGGATCCATCTTTTGCTTAACCGGTTACCTCCTGGGCCTAAAACCTCATAGCTTTTTTAGATGCATGGTGTTCAAATTTTAGGGTACAGGCTTAAAAGTTAAGGATGGTTAGGCGCTTTCTGACACTTTAGGCAACTTGCTGATTTTACTTTGTCTTCAGTGGCAAAAGCCTTGTGCCAAAAATTGTCCATGCCAAAAAACAAACAAGCATTGTTTAACGCAGAGGTAGGCAACCTTGGCACTCCAGTTGTTGTGGAGCTGATTTCCGGAGGCAGAGGCACGATGGGATTTGTAGTTTTGCTACAGCTGGTGTGCCGAGGTTGCCTAACCCTGGTTTAAAGTCATATATCGTATCTGGCAGGACTGACTCAAGATGGTCTACAGTTATGAAAAAATAAACCTCTTTGAAAAATCTGATTCAGTAAATTACATTTGCCAATTTTACCTTCACTCATATCTGGCGGTTTCCCATTAGGGTATACTGTACTCGTGGTCATCAACGATCTGCTCAGAAGCCGTGATATCTGACATGTTATACCAGGTCTGTAAAGAGAAAAAAGACAAAGAAAAATAAAAAGCGAAAATCTTTTTTGTACCTAAAGCAGAACTTCACCCAAAAGGGGAAGTATTTGTAGCTGCCAACTTAATTTTTTTTTTTTTGGGGGATGGGGGGGGACAGGTGCTCCTCTTTAATTAATGGGCAACCAAAGTGCCATCAAGCAAGGTGAGAAGACCTTTTTAGGTTGGCATGAGGAAATAGACTTCATTTACAAAGATGGCCAGGGAAGAGGTAAAAATTAGAGATGCACCGAAATTACGGCCGTTGAAACATATCGACTGAAAATTGTGTTTTCAGAATTTTGCTGATAAGCGAAAAAGGGGCCGAAAACACGCGCAATTTCGCCACGATTTTACTGTGCTTATGCCGCGTTTTTCATAGGTCACGTGACTCAAAAACAGCATAAAAAACGTAACAGGGGTGCATTATTGATGCGTTGTTGCTGCGTTTTCAATACATTTCAACAGGGAGGTGTGTTTTTGGTGCAGTTTTTTTTTGACTGACCAAAAATGCAGAAAGCCGGATTTTTAACACCACAACGGAAGCGCAACATACCAGTGTGAAGATATACAAAGAATTTAAAAAGGGATACATTTTTCTTAAAGGTGGCGATAATGGGCGACAAATTCATATTCATTTAAATTAATTATATCAATTAAAAAGTCGAATACAATTATGTATATCATTTTTGTTACCACTTAAGGACCAAGCCTATTTCTGAAACGTTGTTTACAAGTTAAAATAAGCATTTTGTGCTAGAAAATTACTTAGAATCCCCAAACATTATAATATATATATATATATATATATATATATATATATATATATATATATATATATATATATATTATATAAGCAGTCTTTCAAATGCAATATTATTTGGACAAAATATATTTCACTGAATTTAAAAAAACAAAACAGTAAAATCAACCCAATTTTTTTGTATATTGTAAAAGATAATGTTACGCGGAGTAAATAGATACCTAGCATGTTACAGTTTTAAATTGCATACACTCATGGAATGGCAGCAAACTACGGTACTTAAAAATCTCTATAGGCGACGCTTTAAAACATTTTAATGGTTACCAGTATAGAGTTACAGAGGAGGTCTTTTCCTAGAATTATTGCTCTCGCTCTGACAATCACGGCAATACCTCACGTGTGATTTGAACACCATTTTCATTTGCAGGCACGACTTACGTATTTGTTTTCTTTCGTACGCAAGCTCACAGCGATAAGGGCGCTTTAGGGTCCTTTCACACGGCCGCTCCGTGTGTCCGCAAATCATCCAATCCGTTTGCGGATGATTTGCGGACATAATGTAAGTGAATGGCACTGCGGATGTCAGCGGAATACCATCCGCTGACATCCGATTTTCCTTCTTTCAGTTCTGTTCCGTTTTTTGGAACGGAACAGAACCCTATTTTTCCTTCCGTGTAAAAAACGGAAAGGAAGGAAAATCGGATTTCAGCGGTGTCATCCGCTGACATCCGCAGTGCCATAGACTTACATTAGGTCCGCATATCATCCGCAAACGGATGGGATGATATGCGGGCACACGGAGCGGATGACAGAAATGTCATCCGCTCCGTGGAAAAAAAAAAGTCCCGCAGCGGACCTTTCACACGGAGCGGCCGTGTGAAAGGAGCCATAAAGTTTTTTTTTTTCCTATTTATTTTATTTTAAATACTGTTTTACAAAAAAATAAATAAATCTGATCACTTTTATTGCTGTCACAAGCAAAGTAAACATCCCTTGTGACAGTAATAGGCAGTGACAGGTATTCTTTATGGAGGGATCTGGGGTCTAAAACATGCCAAACCCCTCCACTGCACTTCAAAGTATTCAAAACGCTGAAATCATTGTGAAAACTGACAGTTTTTCTAATTGGCACCATTGGCAGTCGAGTAAACCAGTAGTGACGTCACTTCCGGGTTGCATGATCAGAGACCCGATCTAACCCGAATCCGGCCTAGTGCGGGACTTCAACCAGCCGGGTGGACATGCTGGCTGGTGGGACGGGAGACCCGGGCAGAGCCGTGGAAAGCGGCAGGAGGGGGGGTGCCCCTCCCGTTCACTGGGATAACGGCCGAGCGGCTACTGAGCCGCATTGGTTGTCATCTCTTGAAAGCCGACCTCCAGCTCTAAAAACGGTACCAGGTTTGCAGGCATCATCTCGGTACAACCACTTCTTTAAGCTGACGTACAAGTACGTCGGTTTGCAGGAAATGGGTAAACTGTCATTTTCAGTTTTCAGCCAAGTGCATCCTGCATTTTCGGTTTCAGCACCAAAATTTATATTCGGTGCACCTCTAGGAAAAATAGACAACTGATCAACGGTTTTACCACCACTAAGATGCAAGTTGACAAGGCCAGCAATAATGTGAAGCAAAGTTTACACGGGTGGCCGGGGGCGATCAGTGGTTTTACCACCCTCCGATTGCTGACCTGCAGGTTGACAAGGCCAGTGGCCATGTTAGTGGTGAAAATTATAACACCCGTTTGGCAGGCAGAACCGCCGTCAAACGTGACCCATTCAAGTGATTGGGGCCATGCTGCAACCCTGAGCCAAGCGCTTGGCTTGTGGCTGTGGCATGTTTTTTCATCAAAAAAACAAAAACCCTTTTGCCTGAAAAAACAAGCAAGAAAAAAACAAAAACATAGCATTCAGACAGCAGCAGTATCACCTCCTGGGTGCCGTTACACTACTGTCCACTGAAAATCGAGCACTGTGGATTGCTTTTCAGAGAGGCAGTAAAGTGTGTCACTCATGTAAATGAGCCCATAGTCAATTACAAATGTTTAGGAACTTTCTGTGTTGCCTCCATTCAAAGTGACAGTTGGCAGGCGACAGACAGTCTCTGGGTCTGACTCTTGGCTTGTGACAACACAGAAAGCTGGTTAAACCACAGAGGGGGGGCACATTTACCTTTAGTGCCACACTTGTATTCCTGTTCTGTACTGATGTAGTTAACGCAGCACTGATGGATAAGTGGAACAATGCAGTGGCACAAAAAGTGGATACCCTGGCGAAACAAAGGTGTGCTCCTGTAGGCAAGCACAGCATTTTTAAAATGTATAATTTAAAGCAAAAAACTTTTTTAGTTTTGAATAAAGTGGTGAGGAATTAGAATGTCTGTCAACATGTTATTGCTGTCTGTGCCCCTGTTAGGGAGATTCAGCCTCTCTATTAGTCACCTTTAGGCTGCATTCACATGGACCCATTTTTGTTTAGTTCACACTGGTCTGTTGCGCTTCAGTTGCAGTTAAAGAAAAAAAACCTTTTATGGTGCATATTTGGCCCAGTAAAAAAACAGCACCAAAAACGCATCCCTCCATTGGAATGAATGGAAACCACATCAAAAATGCATTGAAAAGCCATTAAAAATGCAACGCACCTGTGGGAAGTTCTCAAGCCCAGGTTCACAGAATCGCATGACAAGGGAAATCACATTATATTCAATGGTGCCCTTCTAATCAACTCAGCATATTGCAATTTTGGAAAAGGTTCCTGGTGAACTTCAGTGCGATTTACGCCCCTTAGACTTCGATGTTATTTCCCGGAAGTCGCATCAGCATACATAAGAAGCATTTATATGCAACTTTGATGGATTCAGTTTTATTTTTTTTAACCCTAACCTCTTATCGATTTTGATACAGCTGCGATTTTGGAGCCTTCCTTTAATCTATCTTTACTTTGAACGATCAACCCTTCGATCAAGATTCCCTTCCTTTAATTAATCGACCCTTCCATCTATCGATTCTTCCTTCCTTCGATAGATCGACCCTTCCATCTATCGATTCTTCCTTCCTTCGATAGATCGATCCTTACTATGAACGTCCGATCCTTCCTTCAAAGATCCGATCGAAGGAAATATCACTCAATAGAATGATCGCCCGACAGAAGGAAGGATCACCCGACAGAAGGAAGGAAGGATCACCCGACAGAAGAAGGATCACCCGACAGAAGAAAAGATCAAAGCTGCTTCAATGTGAACCTAGCCTTTAGGCAGCAAGGATGACCAAGAAATATAGCTGAGAGTTAAAAAAAAAAAAAGCAATCAAAGTCAGAGTGCTTTTCATCTATGCTGATTCAACTTCTGTGGGATAGCATAAAAGTCTATGGGGCTGAAATCGCACTGAAGTCAGAAAATTAGATTTTTGTGATTTCCCTGGTCATGCAATTCTGTGAACCCTGGCTTGATAACTTCTAAAGTCACACTGGAAATCGCACTAGAATAGTAGGAATATAAAGACAATGCAAATGCATCAAAGACGCATAATGTGTTGCATTAAATTTAATGCAAAGTAAGAAAAAAACAGTAAAAACACTGCAAAGACAATTATGCGTTTTTGATACAAAGCAATGTGAAAGTAGCTTTACTCACAGTGCTGAAAACTGACCCAGTAATTAGTGATGAGAGATTGGGCGTGTTCAGACTAGAATTCAAACGTGCATGCGTGAGCCTGCCAGGAAGCTGTCACCTGTATGGAGCAATCATCGACAGCCGAAGCATTCCCTGTCACTTGTATACGTGGGGTTGCAGGGAGGGAATGCCCCACAGCCAAAGATGATGGTCCTGTACAAGTGACAGCTTCCTGATGCAATCACACATGTGGGGGTATGAATTCTAGTGTGAGCATGCCTGAGCTCTGCTACTGGCAACGACAAGGTATTTACAGGTTAACACTCAAGTGGTTAAAGTTCATATGGGCATTAAATAAGAACCAAACCCTCCTATCCTTTATACAGTGGTCCCCAACCACCACACAAAGGTGGGAGCCAGGCCGCTCGGCAGGGGTTGGCAGAGGGAAGAGTGAGCCAGCACAACCTGCACTGACAGCCTTTGGCCACCAGAGGGCGCTTGCTCCCCAACCTGCTCTGCCACCTTCTGGCCTCCAGAGGGCACTTGCTGCTTTTTTTCTCACATCACCACTACTCTCTTTCCTCTCTCCCCTCCCTCTCACGAAGGAGAAGGGGGAGGAAAAAGAGCTAGGTTGGGGACAGGCTCACATAGAGCACTGGTGAAGCCAAGACTGCGCCCCCCCCCCCCCCCATGAGGTGCACCCTCCCTCTCCCTGTTTCAAAAAGTGACTAACGGAATTTTTTGTAAAATCTTACCGTACAATTCCTTTCTCTGAGTCCTCCGACAGTCGCCGCCCACTCATACAGTCTTCATCAATGGGGTATTGACTTCCTCTCCTTAGGAGTAGCTAGGCATAAGACTTGTTAAAACAAAAGCATTTACATAGACACACCCATGGGGGCTGTCCTACTGGTCCAATACCCCCCTGCAAAAGCCATCCTAACTCAGTTTGGTAGCAAGCAGTTAAGTGTATAAGAACCCCAAAAGAGGGGCGGGGGCGGCGACTGTCGGAGGACTCAGAGAAAGGAATTTTACAGTAAGATTTTACAAAAATTCAGTTTTCTCTTACGTCCTCCGACAGTCGCCGCCCACTCATACAGTCTTCACCAATGGGGATGACCCAAAGCAGTGTAGACATGAGGGGTGGGAAACGCAACCGTCAGAAAAGGCAACGCAGTACCCACATCAGAGAAAGGAACCTTACGTGAACAGCAAGGGAACCTTCTGGGCAACAAAAAAGCTCAACAGGAGCAACAACCCAGGAAAGCAAATAGCCAAGGGGATAAACAACCCCAACAGCCAGGGACCCGCAATAAAACCTGGGTCCACTACGGTACAGCCGCACAGAGAACTTTGCAGCCAAAGGAAGCATCAGCTGATGCCAGAACATCAATTTTGTAGAATTTGGAAAAGGTGTGCACTGACGACCAAGTCGCAGCCTTGCACACCTGGGCCACCGAGGCCTGATGCCAGAAAGCCCAGGACGCACTCACCGATCTGGTAGAGTGCACCTTGACAGGGAAGGGTGGTACCCGTTCCTTCAACAAATAGGCCTGAACAATTGTCTGTCTGATCCATTTTGCAATGGTCGCCGCAGACGCAGCCATACCCTTCCGAGGTCCCTCAGGAAGGACAAAGAGAGAATCCGATTTTCAAAAGGATTCAGTTGAAGACAGGTAAACCCTGATCGCCCTGACAACATCCAAAGAATGCAAGGCAATCTCCTTAGGATTCGCACAGTGCGAAGGTAAAACAATGTCCTCATTGAGGTGAAAATCCGAAACCACCTTTGGAAGAAAGGACGGGTTAGGTCGCAAGACCACCTTATCCCTATGAACCACCAGGTAAGGGGAGCGGCAAGACAACGCCGCCAACTCCGACACTCTGCGAGCAGAAGTGATCGCTATCAGAAAGGCAACCTTTTTAGACAGCAGAGGTAACTAAATCTCCGTGATGTTTTCAAACGGGGAACGTTTTAACACGGACAGAACCAAGTTCAAGTCCCATGGAGGTAAGGGCTCCCTTCGAGGAGGGGCCAAGTAACGCACACCTTGAATAAAGGTGTGAACCAAGGAATAAGACGCCACAGGGCGCTGGAAAAGAACAGCCAGTGCAGATACCTGGCCCTTAATCGTGGCCAACGCAAGGCGCTGGTCCACACCAGACTGAAGGAAAGCCAAACACTCTCGCCACCGAGTATGAACGAGGAGAGAAACCCCTGGACTCACACCAGGCAAAATAACTTTCCATGTACGGTAATAAATCTTACCAGACGAGGCTTTTCTAGCCTTGATCAAAGTAGGAATGACCTCTGAGGAGAGACCCCTGTCTCTCAGAACCTGGCTTTCAACAGCCATACCGTTAAAGCCAGTGACTGTAAAGCAGGATGGAAGATCGGTCCCTGAGACAGCAGATCTTCTCGCATTAGCAGCCGCCATGGAGGCTCGACGGCCAGGGGAACGATGTCCGCGTACCAGGACCAGCGTGGCCAGTCCGGTGCCACTAGAATCACCAGTGTTTGTTCCGAGGCCAACCTGCGAAGGAACCTGGACAACAACTGAATCGGAGGAAAGTCATAGATCAGACGATACCGATGCCAAGGCACCACCAGCGCATCCGAGGCGTGGTTTAGCAGAGATGCGAACAGATCCACATCCGGGGATCCCCACTTAGCACACAGCATTTGAAAAACCTCCGGGTGCAGGGACCATTCCCCCTGGTCCAGGGTCTGGCGGCTCAGATAATTGGCCTGCCAATTCTCCACACCCGGAATGTGAACTGCCGATATCGCCGGGACATGAGTCAAGGCCCAAGACAGAATACTGGTCACTTCCTGGGCCGCCTGGATACTCTTGGTGCCCCCTTGGTGGTTGATGTACGCCACCGCAGTGGCATTGTCCGTCTGCACCCGTACCGGACGGCCCTGAAGACGATCCGACCAGTGGAGCAGGCACAGCCTGATCGCTCTCAATTCCAATATGTTTATCGGAAGGTCAGATTCCTCCTCCGACCAAGTGCCCTGGGCAGATAGGTTGCCCAGGACGCTACCCCAGCCCGTGGTAATCACCGTCCATAGTAACAGCTGAAAGGATTTCCCTTCCGAAACAGCCGGGGACTGAAGCCACCACAAGAGATCCATTCTGGTTTGGTGACTCAGAGACACTCTCAGGTCCAAGGACTGAGGTAGTCTGTCCCACCTGGCCAGGATCTCCGCTTGGAGAGATCGCATGTGAAACTGTGCAAATGGTATCGCCTCAAAGGCCGATACCATCAACCCCAGGGAACGCATGCAGGTCCTGAGTGAGGAGGATTTGTTGTCCCTGAGGGACCTCACTGCAGCCCCGGAGCTTGTCCTCCGGTAAGAACACCTTTGCCTGACCAGAGTCCAGAACCATTCCCAAATATGGGAGACGAACCGAAGGAGACAAGGTCGACTTCTGAACGTTGATGGTCCAACCAAACTCCTGGAGCGTCTGGACCGTAGTGGACAGATCGCGCAACAGGCTCTTACTGGCACTCGACCTTAACGTCCAGATATCCCAAGACCGCAATGCCCTGTGCCCGCAACAGGCCCAGAACAGGCGCCAATACTTTGGTAAAGACCCTTGGTGCTGAAGCGAGACCAAAAGGTAACGCCACAAACTGATAATGATCCTCCGGCCTCCGCGATAGCAAACCGGGAGGTACCTCTCATGAACCTCGAAAATGGGGATGTGTAGATACGCATCCTTCAGGTCGATAGAGGCCAGGAATTCTCCCGGACTCAGGGAGGCCACCACCGAGCGGAGCGATTCCATGCGGGAACTTTTGAACACGCACAAAGCGGTTCAGAGCTTTTAAGTCCAGAATCGGACGCACTTTGCCCTCCTTTCTGGGCACAGTGAACAGATTGGAGTAAAACCCCCGAAACCTGTCCCGATGAGGCACCGGGACGATTACCCCCTGAGCGAGGAGATCCTGCACCGCTTGATGCAGGTCCTGTAACCGCCCTGGGGTCAAATGAAGATTTGAGGGAAAGAATCTGTCTGCCGGCCGTGAAAGATATTCGATCTTGTACCCTGATCGAATGATTTCCTGAACTCACCTGTCCAGAACTCGGAGCAGCCAAGGTTGGAGGAAACCGTGCAAACGTCCCCCCACCCCTGAAACGGGTGAGGGCGCCCCTTCAGGTAGAGGCGGACTGAGCCGCCGCACCAGCTTGGCCGGATTTTTGTTTGCTGGCCCAGGGCTTTCTCTGGCCACCCTGGCCCTTGAAGGGTTTCCCCTTGTACTGTGCCTTGAAGGCACGAAAGGAGCCCCGATTAGATTTAAAGGTGGAACCCCGCTTGCCGTGGAAAAACATGCCCTTAGGATGCTGGGGTAGCAGAGTGCTCTTGCCCCCAGTGACTCCTTTAACCAATTCATCCAGGGAGTCTCCAAAAAGGCGAGACCCCGCATAGGGAATATCAGCCACCGTCTTTCTGGTCAGCCGACCAGCTTTTCAACCATATCAGTCGACGGTTAAGCACCGTGACACTGGACAGGCGCGCAGCCAATAGGGCCTCATTTAAGGCCGCATCGCACAAATACATGACCCCTTGATAAATCTGGTCCACCATCTCCATGGTAGTGGGGGGGGGGGGGCAGAATCAGCCACGAGAGTGGGTCTGAGCACCTATGTCCAATCGCCACAGCCTGAGCTGCCATGACAGAGGCGAAAATGGGCTTGAGCATGGAGCCCGCCACCACGTAGGTGTGGCGGGCAAGAGATTCCAGCCTCCTATCCGTAGGATCCCTAAATACCGGAGAATCTTCGGTGGGAACCAGAGTAGCCTTGTTCAATCTGGCTACAGTGTGATCCACTTGAGGAGCCACACACCAGCGTGCAACCGTAGTAGACGCAAAAGGGTAGAGAAGTTGAAACCTTTTAGGCACCGTGAAGGTGTGTTTTAAATTGCGCCATTGCTCATTCACAGTGTGATGAAACTCAGCGGGGCAAGGAAAAACCTGCGCCGTCTTGCGGGTCCTGTGTGTACCAAAAGAGGACACAATGCCCGGACGATTGGGCTCATCCTCTAAATGTAGTGTTTCTTTAATGGCAGAAACCAGCGCATCCATAGCTGCGCGTTCCTCTGGCGTCCCGGGGGGGGGGGGGGTGGAATTCATCCACCCCTGTAACCTCCGCCTCCCCCTCAGACTCTTGCAGGTCCTGAGAAGAGCGAGACCCTGAAAGGGGCACGCTACCTACAGCAGCCATGTCACATTCAGAATCAGAAGAAAAAGAAATCCTAGGCCTTTTTCTAGCAGCACGTTTAGTCATCAGCACATCCATTTTGGACACCAAAGTCACCACTACAGCAGCCAAAGTAGTCAGGGTAGAGGATTCAGAGGAACTTGAATCCCCCACCAAGGCTGGAGGGAATTTGCTGTCCTGGGATTTCATTGCAAAAAAAAAAAAAAAACTTTTTAAAAGGTACTGGCCCTTTAAGCGCGCCGCGGACCCCACAGCACACCGCTGCAATGACTGTGGAACACAGACCCCCCGCAGGAACAAACTGAAGCCAGGAAGATTGCACAAGGGAGGAAAAGAAGGACAGCAGAACAGAGCCCCACAAGTGTGTTACCACCGCCGTCGGGTCGCTCCTGAGTGAAGGAAGTGATGTCACCGCAGAGACTGAACTGAGGCTGCGAGCTAAGGAAACGGATGCCTAGGTAAAGTAATGGGAGGCTTCGGCAAAATGGCCACCGACTTTTGCTCGGAACGATCGTTTGCCACAAACAAGATGGCGCCAAAATACACTACATACAATGCTGTATAAGCGCCCATAGTGAAGCCAGACATGCTGCCCACACCTAAAATGATGGTTTTTAACCCCGCAGCGGTCGCTGCACGTGTCTGTACCTCCAAGCACCTTAGTGACACAGGAGAGGGATCCCCCAAAACCCCACACAGCGCTGGCTGTGAGAAAAGACCCCCGCAAGGACCGGGATCTGGGAGCCCAAAACGCACAGACATCGGGGACACCACAGAAACACAGGACTGCTGACCCCAGACAGAGGCCCCACACAGAGTGTACTTACCTGTACCCAATGGCGTGGGGTGCCTCATATCAAACGGAAAACCACCCGCCCTCAGATGGCAGGAGAGTGCCGCCAGCCAAAAACGCAGGACACCAGGAGTGCACAGACGAACCGTGGATGTGTCCGGTGAGGTAGCCACTCCACAGGCTGCATCCCTGAGGACAGGGATGGGTCGTTTGCGAGGCCAGGGCGAACACATAGCCTGCTAAACGCTCGATGGCGGGCTGGGATTCCATCTGATCCTCCGTCCCGGAGCACCAGGACGACCAGTCCGATTCCCAGCTCCGCAAACGCCGTCTTCATCCGAAGATCCGACTAACGCTGACAAAATAAACAGCTAGTAATGCAAAGAAAAAAAGACATTTTCAGAAAATAAAATCATAAAATAGAAGAAGGCTGAGACTGTAGCCCAAGCACAGGGAAGCCGGTCTACTCCTGTACTAGGCAGAAGACAAACTGAGTTGGGATGGCTATTGCAGGGGGGTATTGGACCAGTGGGACAGCCCTCATTGGTGTGTCTATGTAAATGCTTTTGTTTTAACAAGTCTTATGCCTAGCTACTCCTAAGGAGAGGAAGTCAATACCCCATTGGTGAAGACTGTAGTGCAAGGGCCTGCCTGATTGCATACAAATTTAAAGTGTTTAGGTCTGACCTCATATTATATGGTTTTGGTAAATCTAAAGAAAATTGTATAGTGTGTATCAAGCTTTACCAAAACCATATAATATAAGGTCAGACCTAAACACTTTCAATTTGTATGCAGTCAGACAGGTCCTTGTACAACATAGCTGACGGTAAAGCCCCGTACACACGTAGCGATTGTCGGCCGCAAATATTCGGCCGCCGACCGATCGTAGGCTTGTTAGTATGAAGCTTCCGACAGCGCATTTTCGGCCGAACAGAATCTGTTGTGCAGGCATTAAAGTTTTTGTAGGCCAACACCAGAACGGCCGATTGTTCGCCAGTCAGTAGAGATTTCGGCCGACAGACAGCAGATTTGCAAGACTGGGCATGCTCAGAAAAGAAAAAAAGACAAGGAAAGTTAACCATCACATGACATCACTTCTGCAGTCGGCTGTTGTTAGCCGACAAAATTTGTGTGCAGTCTAGAGCACTTTTCAGCGGACAGGACAGCCCTGGACAAAAGACGGCCGATCGTTCGGCCGACGATCGGTACGTGTGTACGGGGCTTTAATCTAAAGGAAATCTACCAACAAAAGTTGTATAGTGTGTATCCAGCTTAACCAATTACCGACCGCCTACCGCAGATTTACTGCAGCAGGCAGCCACTCCTGGGCAAAGCGACGTAGGTATACGTCACTCGCTCTCAGAAGGCTAGGGGGTAAGCAAATGCGCGCTGCCACAGGCGCGCTCCCGCCCCCCATCGTCAGCAGGGAAGCCGATGTGTATGTCAGGCAGCTCCGATTGTCGCCTGACACCCGCGATCGCTCCCCGCTGAAAGAGAAGGGTGGTCGGCTGTTATAAACACAGCTGACCCCCTTTCTCCCTGGGATGATCACAGAGCTCATGTGATCCTGCTATAAAGGATCACATGTCTCTATGGTCATTTCAGAAGCCACGCCCCCACAGTAGGAATCACTCCGCTAGGCTCACATTTAACCCCTTGATCAGCAACAGGGTTAATCCCTTCCCTGCCAGTGTCATTATTACAGTAACAGTGCATATTTTTAGCACTGATTACTGTAGTAATGTCACTGGTACCACCAAAAGTGTCAAAAATGTCAGTCAGGGGTCCGATCTGTCCGCCACAATGACGCAGTCCTGCAAAAAAAAAAAAAAAAACACAATAAAAATGACATAAATCTTTCCCGTAGTTAGTAGACGTGATAACTTTTGCGCAAACCAATCAAAATACGCTTATTGCAATTTGTTTTAGCAAAAATATGTAGCAGAAAACAAATTGGCCTAAAATGTTAGAAAAAATTTGATTTTTAATTTTTTTGGGAATGTCATTTAGCAGAATGTGAAAAATATTGTTTTTTTTTTTTTTTTTCGATCTATTTTTTTGTTTATAGCGCAAAAAATTAAAACCGCAGAGGTGATCAAATACCACCAAAAGAAAGCTCTATTTGTGGGAAAAAAAGGACGCATATTTAGTTTGGCTACAGCGTCGCATGACTGCGCAATTGTCCGTAAGTGCCGGTGTTCCGTGAGAATTACCTACCCCCGTCACTTCCGGTTCACGGCAGTCTGTGTAACGCGAGCAGTTACATTAAAACAGCTGTGCTGCACTATGAGTCATCTCCGCTCCTGTCCCGGTCACTTCCCTGCTCTCGGCTACTAAATATAAAAGCAGCGGCGGCTGTATGAAAACATAAATCACGGAGCCGCCAGCCGCTTTTATATTTACTAGCCAAGATCAGGGAAGTGACCGGGACAGGAGCGGAGATGACTCATATTGCAGCACAGCTATTTTATGTCACCGCCGCGTCGGTAGGTTTTTTTAACGGACACCGAGATCGTTTCAGACTAGTGCGCATGCGCACTAGTCTGATCCTCAGCTCTTCCATTAGGTATCCAGGGCTGTGAGCATGCGCACTGCTGCGCTGCTCAGCTGTTCCTGGCCGGAAGTGACGAGGGGTAGGTTTTTCTCACGGGGTAGGTAATTCTCACGTTACACCGGTTCACACTATTGCGATCACAGACATGCATCGCATATGATTCGGAGCGCACTGCTCCTAAAATTACATGCTATCTCTGTGCGGTGCGAGTTCAGCCATACAGATTGTATGGCTCAATTTGCACCGCAATCACTCTGAAGACACACAGGACCCTTTTTTGGTCCGCAGCAGAATCCGATCGCATGGTGGTTCACATTAGTGCGATCCGATTTCTGTGTGAACTGTCAGATCGCACTGCAAAATGGGGGTGTCGTTAACTTTGAGATTGTAAGCTCTAACGAGCAGGGCCCTCTATTTCCACCTGTTCTGAACTGTACTGTAACTGTATTGTCTTCCCTCAAATTGTAAAGCGCTGCGCAAACTGTTGGCGCTATATAAATCCTGTATAATAATAATTGAAACCAACAGCGTATCGCATATTGCAGTGTGAACTGCCTGTGCTGCGGATGCGATGCGGGAACACGCTGTATATTCGCACTGTTCCCACATAAAGTAACAAAGTGCCAAATTGCAAAATAGAGCCTGGTCAGGAAGGGGGCAAATCACTTCCGGTCTTAAAGTGGTTAAGATGAGGACTTGTAAAGTGCTGCCCTGTGGACTGTCACATTCCAGAGAACAAGGAAGCTCCCCACACACACACACAATGTCCTGTAACCACACCCATCTTTCCCAATTCTCGCCTGTCCTACACCAGACCATGTCATGTCATGTCATACAATGGCGGGATGCTGATACACAAGCTGTGCCCCTCACAAGTCATCTACCTCAGAGACAGCAGCATGTTGACCGCTGGGTTCGGGACAAACTCCACTCACAGATACCTCTCCTTCAGAGCAGCCAGCAGCCAATCCATTCCGCACTCTCCCCGCCCATCAAATCCTTCACTACCAATCCACTCACAGGTCCTCCAACACCATAGAGGTGACGGAGCAGAGCGTCTGAGGATGACAGAGCGTCACAAAACAGTTGATAGGAGTCGTCCGTGCGCATGCGCAGAAGACATTTTTCGAGGTTTGGCAAAATTATAACAGAGAACGGACAGCTGATTGAGAGAAGGCGGGGCTGAGGTGCGACGGGACGGAGGCACATATGCAGAGCTGGCGGAGGAGGCGGGACGGAGGTGCGGCCGTGTAATATATGCAGGGCTTAAGCGACTCCCTGTTTTATTATCTTTAGTAATTATCGTATTATTTATCCTTCGGATTTCATGACATTTGGTATTTCTATAATGCAAAATAAGAAATACTAAATGTAATGAAATCCTAAGGGTAAATAATACGATAATTAGTAAAGATAATAAAACAGAAGGAGTCGCATTTATTACACGGTCGCACCTCCGTCCCGCCTCCTCTATTCAGCTCTGCAGATGACGCGGCGGTGTCTTCCGTCCCACCTCAGCCCCGCCTCCTCTCATTCAACTGGTCGCTCTGTGTTATAAGTTTACCAAACCAAGATAATGTCTGGTGCGCATGCGCACTTGAGACTCCCATAACCGGAAGTGACGAGGTCCGATTTTTTCACGGGTCCGACAAAATTTTAGAACACCCGCATCAAAATGATATGCTGTACAATATAATGATATTGTAACAGTTCTATCAAGCTGCAGTAATGTACTCAGAGTGTATAGTTCTCTGAATTTGCTGAGACAGAAATGTGTGTTTAGAACTTGTCACAGGTTATTGCAAAGTTTTCAGTGCTGACAGTGTCCCCATATTTGTCTAGTCATGATATTTCATCCTGCAATGCAGAGTCATCCGGTTTTCTACACCTTACTTACATTGTGACTGCATGATATCCACTCACCGGTCACATTATTGGGTACACCTTACTAGTATGATATCCACTCACCGGTCACATTATTAGGTACACCTTACTAGTATGATATCCACTCTCCGGGCACATTATTAGGTACACCTTACTAGTATGATATCCACTCACCGGCCACATTATTAGGTACACCTTACTAGTATGATATCCACTCACCGGCCACATTATTAGGTACACCTTACTAGTATGATATCCACTCACCGGACACATTATTAGGTACACCTTACTAGTATGATATCCACTCACCGGTCACATTATTAGGTACACCTTACTAGTATGATATCCACTCTCCGGGCACATTATTAGGTACACCTTACTAGTATGATATCCACTCACCGGACACATTATTAGGTACACCTTACTAGTATGATATCCACTCACCGGACACATTATTAGGTACACCTTACTAGTATGATATACACTCACCGGGCACATTATTAGGTACACCTTACTAGTATGATATACACTCACCGGGCACATTATTAGGTACACCTTACTAGTATGATATCCACTCTCCGGGCACATTATTAGGTACACCTTACTAGTATGATATCCACTCACCGGTCACATTATTAGGTACAGGGCCGGCCTTTGGGGTGTGCGAGCCGTGCGGCCGCACAGGGCGCCATGGGCAACAAGGGCGCCGTGCGGCCATCACAGCTCGCAGATCAGTTGATTCAGGCCGCACAGCGGGAGGTGAGCGGCGATCGCAGCCTGGACAGGGTTAACACAGGCCGCGGCCGCCGCTTACCTCCCGCTGTGCGGCTGTGCCTCGATCACCCGTACTGATGAAGCAGTGAGGCGAGCTGTGTATCACACACAGCTCAGCCTCCGCTCCGATCCTGCCATGCTGACGATCTCTCCTCCCTCCCTGCACTGACGCCAGAGGAGAGATCGTCAGCTCCTCCTCGACCCGCCCCTTCTCCTCGTCCCGCCCCGCCCACACTCCCGGGGATGTGTGGGCGGGAAGTTTAAAGAAAAAAAAAAAAGCTGCAGAGAGCAGAAGGTAAGTGAGGAGGACTCTCTCCTTTAAAAAAATGTAAGGGGGGGCTTTTTGTGGGGAGCTCTGTGTGAGGGGGGGTCTGTGTTGTAAGGAGGGGCTATCTGATGTGGGGGGCTCCATGGGGGGGTCTGATGTAAGGAGGGGCTCTCTGATGTGGGGGGGTCTGATGTAAGGGAGGTCTGTGATGTAAGGGGGGGCTCTCTGATGTAAGGGGGGTCTGTGATGTAAGGAGGGGGTCTGATGTAAGGGGGGTCTGTGATGTAAGGAGGGGCTCTCTGATGTGGGGGGCTCCGTGGGGGGGGTCTGATGTAAGGGGGGGTCTGTGATGTAAGGAGGGGCTCTCTGATGTGGGGGGCTCCATGGGGGGGTCTGATGTAAGGGGGGTCTGTGATGTAAGGAGGGGCTCTCTGATGTGGGGGGCTCCATGGGGGGGTCTGATGTAAGGGGGGTCTGTGATGTAAGGGGGGGGCTCTCTGATGTGGGGGGCTTCATGGGGGGGGTCTGATGTAAGGGGGGTCTGTGATGTAAGGGGGGGCTCTCTGATGTGGGGGGCTCCATGGGGGGGTCTGTGATGTAAGGGGGGGCTCTCTGATGTGGGGGGGTCTGATGTAAGGGGGGTCTGTGATGTAAGGGGGGGCTCTCTGATGTAAGGGGGGTCTGTGATGTAAGGGGAGGCTCTCTGATGTGGGGGGCTCCATGGGGGGGTCTGATGTAAGGGGGGTCTGTGATGTAAGGGGGGGCTCTCTGATGTGGGGGGCTCTGTGTGGAGGGGGGGCTCTGATGTAAGGGGGCTTTGTGTGGGGGGTATGTGATGTAAGGCGGGGCTCTCTGATGTGGGGGGCTCTGTGTGGAGGGGGGGCTCTGATGTAAGGGGGCTTTGTGTGGGGGTCTGTGATGTAAGGGGGGCTTTGTGTGGCCTAAGTGTTCCATCAGTGTTCTTATTCAGGATATAAGCTAGCCATACCCACTAACATGTTTCAGTCACATAAAAATAATAATGATGTGGGGGGCTCCACGGGGGGGGGGGTCTGATGTAAGGGGGCTTTGTGTGGGGGGTCTGTGATGTAAGGGGGGCTCTCTGATGTGGGGGTCTCTGATGTGTGTGTGGGGTCTCTGATGTGAGGGGGGCTTTGTGTGAGGGGGTTCTCTGATGTGTGTGTGGGGTCTCTGATGTGAGGGGGGGCTTTGTGTGGAGGGGTCTCTGAAGTGAGGGGGGGCTCTGTGTGTAGGGGGGCTCTCTGATGTAGGGGGGCCTCTAAATTAAGGGGGGCTTTGTGTGGGGGTCTCTGATGTAAAGGGGCCTCTGTGTGGGGTCTCTGATGTAAAGGGGGCTCTGTGTGGGGTCTCTGATGTAAAGGGGGCTCTGTGTGGGGGGTCTCTGATGTAAGGGGGCTAAGTTATTAGTGATCATAAAAAAGGTGCAAGAAAATGCGCGCACGGAGGGGGGGGGGGCGCCACAGGATTAGCTCGCACAGGGCGCCTGAACACCTAAGGCCGGCCCTGATTAGGTACACCTTACTAGTATGATATCCACTCACCGGCCACATTATTAGGTACACCTTACTAGTATGATATCCACTCACCGGCCACATTATTAGGTACACCTTACTAGTATGATATACACTCACCGGACACATTATTAGGTACACCTTACTAGTATGATATCCACTCACCGGTCACATTATTAGGTACACCTTACTAGTATGATATCCACTCACCGGGCACATTATTAGGTACACCTTACTAGTATGATATCCACTCTCCGGGCACATTATTAGGTACACCTTACTAGTATGATATCCACTCACCGGGCACATTATTAGGTACACCTTACTAGTATGATATCCACTCTCCGGGCACATTATTAGGTACACCTTACTAGTATGATATACACTCACCGGTCACATTATTAGGTACACCTTACTAGTATGATATCCACTCTCCGGGCACATTATTAGGTACACCTTACTAGTATGATATCCACTCACCGGGCACATTATTAGGTACACCTTACTAGTATGATATCCACTCTCCGGGCACATTATTAGGTACACCTTACTAGTATGATATCCACTCACCGGGCACATTATTAGGTACACCTTACTAGTATGATATCCACTCTCCGGTCACATTATTAGGTACACCTTACTAGTATGATATCCACTCACCGGTCACATTATTAGGTACACCTTACTAGTATGATATCCACTCTCCGGGCACATTATTAGGTACACCTTACTAGTATGATATCCACTCACCGGGCACATTATTAGGTACACCTTACTAGTATGATATCCACTCTCCGGGCACATTATTAGGTACACCTTACTAGTATGATATACACTCACCGGCCACATTATTAGGTACACCTTACTAGTATGATATCCACTCACCGGACACATTATTAGGTACACCTTACTAGTATGATATCCACTCTCCGGGCACATTATTAGGTACACCTTACTAGTATGATATCCACTCACCGGTCACATTATTGGGTACACCTTACTAGTATGATATCCACTCACCGGACACATTATTAGGTACACCTTACTAGTATGATATCCACTCTCCGGGCACATTATTAGGTACACCTTACTAGTATGATATCCACTCACCGGACACATTATTAGGTACACCTTACTAGTATGATATACACTCACCGGGCACATTATTAGGTACACCTTACTAGTATGATATCCACTCACCGGTCACATTATTGGGTACACCTTACTAGTATGATATCCACTCACCGGTCACATTATTAGGTACACCTTACTAGTATGATATACACTCACCGGCCACATTATTAGGTACACCTTACTAGTATGATATACACTCACCGGGCACATTATTAGGTACACCTTACTAGTATGATATCCACTCTCCGGGCACATTATTAGGTACACCTTACTAGTATGATATACACTCACCGGCCACATTATTAGGTACACCTTACTAGTATGATATACACTCACCGGGCACATTATTAGGTACACCTTACTAGTATGATATCCACTCACCGGTCACATTATTAGGTACACCTTACTAGTATGATATACACTCACCGGCCACATTATTAGGTACACCTTACTAGTATGATATACACTCACCGGGCACATTATTAGGTACACCTTACTAGTATGATATCCACTCACCGGTCACATTATTGGGTACACCTTACTAGTATGATATCCACTCACCGGTCACATTATTAGGTACACCTTACTAGTATGATATCCACTCTCCGGGCACATTATTAGGTACACCTTACTAGTATGATATCCACTCACCGGTCACATTATTAGGTACACCTTACTAGTATGATATACACTCACCGGCCACATTATTAGGTACACCTTACTAGTATGATATCCACTCACCGGTCACATTATTGGGTACACCTTACTAGTATGATATCCACTCACCGGTCACATTATTAGGTACACCTTACTAGTATGATATCCACTCACCGGTCACATTATTAGGTACACCTTACTAGTATGATATACACTCACCGGCCACATTATTAGGTACACCTTACTAGTATGATATCCACTCACCGGTCACATTATTAGGTACACCTTACTAGTATGATATACACTCACCGGCCACATTATTAGGTACACCTTACTAGTATGATATACACTCACCGGCCACATTATTAGGTACACCTTACTAGTATGATATCCACTCACCGGCCACATTATTAGGTACACCTTACTAGTATGATATCCACTCACCGGTCACATTATTGGGTACACCTTACTAGTATGATATCCACTCACCGGTCACATTATTGGGTACACCTTACTAGTATGATATCCACTCACCGGTCACATTATTGGGTACACCTTACTAGTATGATATCCACTCACCGGTCACATTATTAGGTACACCTTACTAGTATGATATCCACTCACCGGACACATTATTAGGTACACCTTACTAGTATGATATCCACTCACCGGGCACATTATTGGGTACACCTTACTAGTATGATATCCACTCACCGGTCACATTATTAGGTACACCTTACTAGTATGATATCCACTCACCGGACACATTATTAGGTACACCTTACTAGTATGATATCCACTCACCGGTCACATTATTGGGTACACCTTACTAGTATGATATCCACTCACCGGTCACATTATTAGGTACACCTTACTAGTATGATATCCACTCACCGGGCACATTATTGGGTACACCTTACTAGTATGATATCCACTCACCGGTCACATTATTAGGTACACCTTACTAGTATGATATCCACTCACCGGACACATTATTAGGTACACCTTACTAGTATGATATCCACTCACCGGTCACATTATTAGGTACACCTTACTAGTATGATATACACTCACCGGACACATTATTAGGTACACCTTACTAGTATGATATCCACTCACCGGTCACATTATTGGGTACACCTTACTAGTATGATATACACTCACCGGTCACATTATTAGGTACACCTTACTAGTACTAGGTTGGACCTCCTTTTGCCTTCAGAACTGCCCTAATTCTTCATGGCATATATTCAACAAGGTGTTGGAAACATTCCTCAGAGATTTTGGTCCATATTGCCATGATAGCATCACGCAGTTGCTGCAGATTTGTCGTTTGCACATCCATGATTCGAATCTCCCGTTCCACCACATCCCAAAGGTAGGGTTGCCACCTCATCCCTTTAAACCAGGACACAAATTAATTACAAAGATTCTGTGGCTGATAAAGGTGGTAATTAACCACTTAAGCCCCGGAAGATTTTACCCCCATTCCGACCAGGGGTTTTTTTGCGATTCGGCACTGCGTGAATTTAACGGACAATTGCGCGGTCGTGCGACGCTGTACCTAAACGAATTTGATGTCCTTTTTTTCCCATAAACAGAGCTTTCTTTTGGTGGTATTTGATCACCTGTGCGATTTTTACTTTTTGCGCTATAAACAAAAAAAGAGCGTCAATTTTGCAAAAATAACAATATTTTTTACATTTTTTTATATGAAATTCCCCAAAAAAAATGTAAAAATCAAAATTTGTTAACATTTTTGGCCAATTTGTTTTCTGCTACCTATGTTTGATAAAAAAAATCGCAAAAACCTATTTTGATTGGTTTGCGCAAAAGTTATCGTGTTTACTAACAAAGGGAAAGATTTTTGTCATTTTTGTTGTTTTTTTTAACGCGTAATGGCGGCGATCTGCGATTTTTTTGCGGTACTGCAACATTGCGGCTGACAGATCGGACCCTTGACTGACATTTTTGACACTTTTGGGGGTACCAGTGACATTTCTACAGTAATCAGTGCTATACATATGCACTGTTACTGTAAAAAGGACGCTGGCAGTGAAGGGGTTAACTTTTTTTTTTTAAAGGGAGGGGCTGTGTGTGTCCCTAGGGGCGTGCTTCTAACTGTGATTGGCTGTGGCTTGAGCTGTAGAAACAATGATCAACAGTCCTACATAGTAGAACCATATGATCAGTGTTTCTAAACAGGGGAGAATGACAGGCAACTTGTTTACATTAGCCGTCTGCCTTTCTCCCTCTGCACCGACGATCGCCGAGTGACCGGCGGACATCGGGTCCGCCGGTCACACGCGCGGGGGGGCCCTTGACCGCGCGGGAGCGTGCCTCCCGGGGGCGTGCGCTCGCTCCCTAGACCCTCACAGGCTAGCGACGTAGTACTACGTCGCTCTGCCTGTGAGGGGCTGACCGCCGCAGTAAGGCGGTCGGCAAGCGGTTAAATCCACATGGTGCCTAAGGGCCCTTTCACACAGGCTTTCCAATCAGCTCTGCCTGGCAGTTTTTCAGGTAGACCTGATCAGATGCTCCATGCAGTCCTATGGAGCAGCGGATGTCAGTGGTGACATCTCCACTGACACTCGCTGCTTTATGATCTGATCCTGTCTGTGAAATCCAGACAGATGGAAACCCTATTTTCCATCCGTCAGGAGGATCTGATGAAAACAGACTGGCGGTCCATTATCATCCGATCTCTCATAGAGGGGAGCGGGGAATCAGACAGGTCAGTCACTGCACAGTAAGTGGAGATGGAGCTGTCATCTGCCTGCTCAGCGGGGATCGATCCCCTGCTGAGCAAAGCGGAGTTTGACGGGCCTCAGCACCTGTGTAATTATTATGTTTCCTGGATTAAAGGTATGAGGTGCATGCATGCGTCCGGCCCCCTAATCTATATGCAGGGCACCCGATGCATGGATTCCAAAGGGTTTTTTTTATTTTGAAGCACGTGATTAGAGCCAGAGGCTCTAATAGGCTTCAAAAAAGGGTGGGCTTGGGGCACAGAGCACTGTGCCCTGAGCCCACCCAGTTGTGTGACAATAGCGAATTAATATTCACTATTGTCACACAGATTCTTCTCCTAGCCAATCAGGAAGCGTGTCCTGACACCCGTTTCCCGATTGGCCAAAAGGAGAAGCCATGCCATCGGCCAAGGAGGGAGGAGACCTATGGGGATGCTGCTGCTGACTGCCGACTGCCCTCCACATGTCCAGGGTGAGAGAGTGAGTGAGCCGGCGACCTGGGGGGGGGTATGGTGTGCGGGCTGGTGTGGTCCGATGGCGGGGTATGGTGTGGTCCGCCTGCCGCTCCCCTCCCCCCAGCCCATTGAGCACCAGCCGCCACTGATGAGGTGGCAACCCTACCCAACGGTGTTCTATTGGATTGAGATCTGGTGACTGTGGAAGCCATTGCAGTACAGTGACCTCATTGTCAGGTTCAAGAAACAGTGGTGAGATGATTTGAGCTTTGTGACATGGTGCATTATCCTGCTGGACGTAGTCATCAGAAGATGGGTACACTGTAGTCATAAAGGGATGGACATGGTCAGCAACAATACTCAGGTAGGCCGTGGCGTTTAAACAATGCTCAATTGATACTAAGGGGCCCAAAGTGTGCCAAGAATATATCCCCCACACCATTACACCAACACCACCAGCCTGAACCGTTGACACAAGGCAGGAGGGATCCATGCTTTCATGTTTACGCCAAATTCTGACCCTACCATCTGAATGTCGCAACTGAAACCGAGACTCATCAGACCAGGCAACATTTTTCCAATCTTCTATTGTCCAGTATTGTTGAGCCTGTGTGAATTGTAGCCTCTGTTACCTGTTCTAAGCTGACAGGAGTGTCACCCAGTGTGGTCTTCATCTGCTTCAAGATTAGATGTGTTGTGCATTCAGAGATGGTATTCTGTATACCTTGGCTGTAATGAACGCTTTTTTTGAGTTACTGTTGCCTTTATATCATCTCGAACCAGTCTGACGATTCTTCTCTGACATCAACAAGGCGTTTTCCTCTGCACACCTGCCGCTTACTGAATATTGTCTCTTTTTTTGGACCATTCTCTGTAAACCCCCTAGAGATGGTTGTGTGTGAAAATCCCATTAGATCAGCAGTTTTTGAATACTCAGACCAGTCCGTCTGGCACCAACAACCATGCCACGTTCAAAGTCACTTAAATTCCCTTTCTTCCCCATTCTGATGCTTGCTTTGAACTTCAGCAAGTTGCCTTCACCACGTCTAGATGTCTGAATGCATTGAGTTGCTGCCATGTCTGTGATTGGCTGTTACCAAGCAATTGAACAGGTGAACCTAATAAAGTGGCTGGTGAGTGTAATTCTCCCATGATTCCTCTCTCCCACTAGAGACATGACCCCATACCTTCTAATTCTCCGAGATGTCATAGAGCTGAACGCACACAGGTGTTTATTAGGGTTGCATGGGTATCGGTGCCGATGCTGAGCATTTGCTTGTACGTGTGCAAATGCCGCAATACCTAAACCAATATCTTTGGGGTGCAATTAGAGCCTATATAAAACGAATGGGCTCAAATCGCACTGCAAAGAATCGCATGGGATTTCAACAAGGAATGAGGTGCAATCCCTGTTCGAACTCCTCACTGCTCCTGTGATAGTCATAGTGACTTCAGCCTGGGTTCACTAAAGAGCGGTGCAGGAAACTGCATGCAGATCTTTGCAGTGTGATTTTAGCTCATTTATTTTCTATAGGGTCAAATTGCACCGCAAAGGTATCGGTACTCGGTATCGGCGAGTACTTGAGTACAAGTCTCGGTACTCGTACTGACCAATAAAAATACAGTATCAGTGCAATCCTAGTGTTTACACAAGCTGATACTTTTCCATAAGGGCTCATCCACATGGGCGCTTAGCCCTGTACAGCTGGATGAGCCCTTCATTCCCTTTTCTGTCCCAGCACTGAGCAGCATGCAGGCAGCGCATATTAGTGAATTAGGACTCACCAGTTGGGTTTGACAGGTACACAGGGACAGGAGCATTGACCTGGCACAGAGCCAGTGTATCAGGGGCCATGCACCCATCCCTGTCAAACCTGGTTGAGCAGGTGTAGGTAGGGTAGGGGTCGTGTGTTAGGAGTCATGCCCTCCATGTTTCCTTCTTTGTTAGGAACCAAGCAAGGGTCACATGAGAGGCCTGCCCTGGGGTGGATTCTTCTGGGCTATGCTAGGCACTTAATATAGGTCACCCTCCTACATATCGGGTACCTTTCCTCGAACAGATGACTGGTATTTAACCACTTGCCTACCGGGCACTTTTACCCCCTTCCTGCCCAGGCCAATTTTCAGCTTTCAGCGCTCTCACGCTTTGAATGACAATTGCGCGGTCATGCTACACTATACCCATATGAAATTTTTATCATTTTTTTCACACAATAGAGCTTTCTTTTGGTGGTATTTAATCACCTCTGGGTTTTTTATTTCTTACAAAAAAAAAGAAAAAAGACAGAAAATTTTGAAAAAAAAAAAAAGTTTTTCTTATTTTCTGCGAGTAAATTTTGAAAATAAATAAATTTTTCTCCTTCACTGATGTGCGCTGATGAGGCGGCACTGATAGGCTCCACTGATGGGCACTGATGAGGTGGCACTTATGGGCACTGATGAGGAGGTACTAATATGCCGCACTGATGAGCACTGATAGGTGGCACTGATAGGCGGCACTGATGAGCAATGATAGGCGGCACTGATGAGCACTGATAGGCGGCACTGATGGGCACTGAGAGGTGGCAGTGCTGGGCACTGAGAGGTGGCACTGCTGGGCACTGAGAGGCGGCACTGACGGGCGGCACTGACGGGCGGCACTGAGAGGCGGCACTGCTGGGCACTAATGGGTGGCACTGATGAGCACTGATGGGCGGCACTGATGAGCACTGATGGGCAGCACCATCAGTGCCCACACTCAATGCCCATAGTGCTGCTAATCAGTGCCCATCAGTGCCTAGATGAGCAGGCACTGATGGGCACTGACTGGCAGCACTATGGGCACCGATTGTGGGCACTGATGGCGGGCACTGTGGGCACTGATGGTGGGCACTTGTGTTATTTTATTTACCTCTTTTGTAATCAGGGCACTGCCACTGGTGATCAGTGCCCTGATTACATTTTTCTTTGTCCCCTAAGCGCTGATCGGCTCTGCTCCTTCCTCACACGCAGTCTCTGTGTGAGGAAGGGGAGCTGGCGATGAGAGATGATCTCATATGTTTACATATGAGATCATCTCTCATTGCACGGTCCGATCATGTGGTAAATGGCCGCTGTGATTGGCCATTTACCACGAACTGTGATTGGCTGTGTCCAAGGGACACGGCCAACACAGATTTTCCCAGATGCGCGCTCGCGGGAGCGCGCGGGGGAGTCTGTTACTGGGAGGCTGTATAAAGACGGCCTCCCGGAAATTAGAGCCCGTGCTGTAGCCGTACTTCGGCTATAGCGCGGGCCGGAAGTAGTTAATAAACTCTCTTGATGTTACTATACATCCCCGTGGTCTCTGATGCATTTAGGAGGGACAGGCAGAGCCTTTGCCTTCTCCACCTGTCCAGCCTATCACCGCTACCTCCCTCCCAGTAACTGTATGTAGCCCTGCAGTGCACCTAGCACTGACTCCATGCGTGCACTCCACTTACACCTGCTTACTGGGCACTTATACCACCTTCCTGCTTAGGCCATTTCTCAGCTTTCAGCATTGTCACAATTTGAATGACAATTGCGTGGTCATGCAACACTGTACCCAAATACAATTTTCATCATTTTTTTTCACACAAATAGAGCTTTCTTTTGGTAGTATTTAATCACCGCTGGATTTTTTATGTTTTGCTAAAGAAACAAAAAAAGACCGAAACTTTAAAAAAAAATTTTTATAGTTTGTTATAAAATTTTGCAAACAGGTAATTTATCTTTTTCACTGATGTGCGTTAATGAGCCTGCACTGATAGGCTGCACTGATGAGGCAGCACTGATTGGCACTGATAGGTAGCACTGATGAGGCTACACTAATGGGCACTGATGAGGCGGCACTGGTGGACACTGATGGGTGAAACTGTTGGGCTCTTATAGGCAGTACTGAAAGGCACTGAGAGGTGGCACTAATGGGCACTGATAGGCAGCACTGGTAGGCAGCACTAATAGGCAGCACCTATAGGTGACACTGATGATGAGGTACTGATTGGCAGCACTGGTGGGCACTGATTGGCAGCACTGGTGGGCACTGAATGGTGGGCAGGTGGCACTGGTTGGCACTGATTAGCAGGACTGGCGGGCACAGATTGGGAACGATGTCCCTGTAACAGAAGGCGGTTACTGACTTTCTTCTATTCTCCTCATGCTTGTGTTTACTTCTGTGATCACACCCACGTGACTTCATCAGGTTACGCGTCGGGACCAAGCGCTAGGCATACCGAAAATGTTGTGCGGATGACGAGTTTGCGGCTGGTGGATGATGTACTCTATGCTACTATTTGAAATGTGAATGTTTCATCTGCTTTTGATTCCAATAAAATTGTTTATTAGTTTTAAACTATTGGGAGCTTTTCTTTTTTATCTATTACTCTACAGAGGATATATCGAGAGAGCCCGTCAGACCATCTTAGACGGGATACCCGTCCCCTTATCACAGTCTACCATCAGCCGGGTTCACAACAGGACTACCCCAGAAAGCAGTGAGAAGGATTTAAAGTTTTTCATTTACACTGTAAACTTACAGCTGTAAGGCAAGAGGACAGTACACATATGGCGCTTTTCCACTGCATGGAACGGATCGGTTTGGCTCGGTTTGGCGCTTTTCCACTGCATGGTACCGCATGGTACGTGTTAGAATGGTTCAGTACTGTTTGGTACAGCGGCGCTTTTCCACTACATGGTACGGCTCGCTTAAACAGTACCACCTCGGTTGGGGTTCCAAGCGGGCCGTAGCTATACCATATCCCACAATCCTTTGCATGCAGCCTTAATTGTTTGTCACTACTAGCCACTAGAATGGATGAACCCCAAACTAATTGGGATTGAATAGCGCTTGCTAATAGGGACTAGGGACAGGGAATTATAGGTTAAAGGCAAAAATTATTCATAAAGATAAAATGTCATCACTAAAATTGATAAAATTCATAAATAGTACCAATAAAATACTCTGAAGACGTCATACGCTCTGACGAAACGCGCGTCAGGTGGAACGTACGCCGCCTACCCGGAAGTCGGCTGGAACGCAGTACGGGGGATACCGCTCTCCACGCTACAGACTTCACGCTAGCGGGTGCGGCTTTTTTTTTAACCGCATTATACATGTACTTTTGATCTCTATTATTGAAATAAACCTTTACAAATGGTACTTCACCATCTGGAGCCATTTATTTCTCTCCAACCGGATCTTGAGGACATTGCTTGTCCAGGAAGGGATCTCGGTCTATGAGGGATAAGCCTAGCAGGTACCGCATCTGAGGCCAGGAGGGCCATCAAGCCTTATTGGTCTTTGTGCCGTAAGGTAACTCAGACCCACTACATTTGGTAAGCGTACATCTTACTTATCCTAAAACACTCAATCAGCTATTGGACCATAGGAGGATCCAGCACTGAGCACCTGCACTTTTGTTTGTACTACAGTGATATCAACTTTCACCAAGTCACTTATGAACTTTGTATTGGACTTTATTTTGCACTTATATGCACCTTTTGACACTTATTTGACTTTATGATATTTATTGGGTATACTATTTCTTAATAATGTATTTTATTGGTACTATTTATGAAAAGTGAAATTCCGCGAAATAGAAAAACCCTATTAAAATGCATTGTAGGAATGATTTTTTTACTGTCACTGTACGTGTAGAAGCATAAGTATCTTTTATGTGTTTAAATGAGTTTCTATTGTTTTAAAAGTGTGTTTAAAGACAGAGCAAGAGCTATGAAAAACACAAAAATCTTTCATTTTTAATGATTTATATAGTAAAATAACATTACAAAAAAAAAACGCAAATTACCGGAACCGCAAAAACGGAACAGCGATGTAGCGGGGGATTACTGTAATCCCGAAGCCACAGCCTCTGCCTTCTGTGAGAAAAACTGTTAATTTCATATTAGTTCATATTTCCATTGCTCACCTTCCTGGATATAGGCACATCTGTTGTGTGTGCTTCAGCGATCACCAGCTGGACACTGGATCTATCACAGATACATACATATTTGCCAGCACACCAAGGATCTTGCACAGCAGTCCGAAGAAACTTTTTATTGCAAAATTATCACATTAGGATAGGTGCAAAGTTTCGTAGTCACGCAGGGCCCCTTCATCACATGCCTGACGAAGGGATCCTGCTTGACTCTGGAACGTCTATCCTAATGTGATCCTTTTGCAATAAAAAGTTTCTTCAAACTGCTGTGCAAGATCCTTGGTATACTGTTGAATATGTATGTAACTGTTCATTTCATAGTTTATTTATTTCATATCTTTAGTAGGGATGAATTTGGGCATTTTCCAACCTGCCTGAGTAATGCCTCCTACACACGCATCGATATTTGGCCGTGAATTTTCGGCCAATGTCCGATCGGCCGATTTTCGGCTTGTTAGTATGATGCTTTCGACAACCGACTTTTCGGCCAAATAAAATCTGGTGTGAAGTCTATAAAATTTTGGTTGGCCGTCACCACAACGGCCGATTTTACGTGAGTCGGTACAGATTTCGGCAGACAAAAATCTGATGAGCAAGACTGGGCATGCTCAGAGATGAAAAAACACACGGAAAGTAAACCATCACATGACATCACTTCTGAAGTAGATTTTTGTTGGCCGAGAAAATTTGTGTGCAGTCTAGAGCACATTTCAACCAACACAACAACACTGGACAAAAGTCGGCCGATCGGTCGGCCGATAATCGTTGCGTGTGTACGAGGCTTTATCCCAGCCAGAAGCTGTCAAAGTTGACAGTCAATCATAGGCGGCAAAGACATTCCCCGCCTTCAGCCACACGTATGCAAGGGGGTCTGTATAAACGAAGCTGCGAAGCAGGGAATTCCCCCACTACCTATGATTAGCTGTTGGTTTTGAAAGCTTCCGGAGAATACCTCAGGCAGGTTCGGACCCGTGTCTGAAGACACTTGAGATATTCTCCAGAAAGTTGGCAGAGCAGACAGCCAATCATAAGTGGCAGAGAAATTCTCCACCCAACAGCCGCGTCCTTGTATACATGCAGCTACAGGGCAGGAACTGTCTCTGCCACTTATGATTGGCTGGCCACAGTGATGGCTTCTTGGCAGGATAGCTCAGGCCTGTGTGCATAACTGTAAAAGCTCATCGCTACTCACTGGAAGAACTCCTTTTCTCTGGAGGAGAAATATAGCTGCCTGTTATGTGTTTGATGTAAATTTCTACATTAGAAGAGCTCATACACTGACTGAACATTATGACCACCCACCATAACCCATCGAAGCATGGACTCCACTAGACTTAAAGCCATCAGTAGCAGACCCTTTAGGTCCTGTAAGTTATGAGGTAGGGCCTCCATGGCTCAAACTTGTTTTTCCAGCACATCCCAGAGGTACTTAAAGCGGAGTTCCGGCCTCGGGGGTGAAATTTAGCTAAAAATACCCCCGGGACAGTCAGGGCTAGTACATTCCATAATGGATAGCCTCTGTACTGTCCCGGGTCGCACTTACCTATTAGAAGAAATACTTACCTTGAAAATTTTTTCTCCAGCGCTGCCATCTTGGATGTGGGCAGCTGAAGCAAGCGCGTCCTCTTCCGTGTCCTCTTCTCCCAGAATGAACTGCACCGGCCCCGCTCGTCACTTCTGGTGCGAGCGCGTCATCCCTCCACAGCTTCTGGGCATGCCCAGTAGCTGTTTAGCAGGGAATGAGGTGCCCACACCGGAAGTGATGAGCGGGGCCGGTGCAGGCGCATTGATTCCTGGGAGCGATGACGTTCAGCTCCCAGGAGTCAATGCAAGGAGGAAGCGACGGCGCGGGCCGCGGCCGCAGAGGGAGGAAGTGGAAGAAAGGTGAGTATATTTTCTTCAATAACAAGGTAAGTAAACAAAAAAAAAAATCTATCCATTTATTTTTCAGGTGACCTAGAGCAAGCGGATGGCCCAAAATCGATTATGTCGATTTTGAGGCCGGAACTCCGCTTTAATTGGACTGAGATCAAGTGCTCACACTAGGAGAACACAATGGCTCTGCGGGAGGGATTCCCCAGTCAACACTGTCTGTGTTGCAGAAAGGAAATTCACTCCATCTTTGGCTGGCCTTACTTTTTAAACCAAGCACACCCTACATTCATTAGATTGTTTGCTAAAATAAATCTCTTTCTGGCTGAGGTGTATGTTATTTGCATTCATTTAGAGAACAGAGAACTCCACCCAGACCTTTGTTATGAACTTTTACTTTAATAATGACCTGTAAACTGAGACCAGCAATGGTTTCTCTTTCTTTACATATACAAAGTAGTTGTATTCCTCATCTTTCAGTCTTAAAAGGATTCAGGGTTGTTTTTCCTTTTACCACAGTGTATAGACTTTCTAATGCTAGCCATAGATTGATCAATATGTCAATAGGATAGGATTTCGATCCATCTATGGGCATTCCCATTCAAGAGGAATCGACCTAGTGATCAACTCCTATGAAAAGGGACTGTTGGAAAATTTGTGTTTGATCATCGCATGGTACCAATCGCTTGCAGCGCTGATCAGTATATTCTGATAGAAGAATACAATAGCGCAGCAGGCAGGATTCCCACATCGAGCTCGAATGTGTAGATGTAGCAATGCGTTTGATTTTTTTTTTGATCAGCTGGCTGATCAATAAAAAAAAAAAAATCTATGGCCAGCTTAACTCAACTAGCTTAGTTAGAGGTGCTTAGTATTAACCAAAGGGCACTTTAAAGGTAGCTATATATGTAGCAAGGTTTCCAGGCCTGTGGCCTGATGTGGGTCTACCATTAGTACCGGAATCCTCTCCAGCCCATCTGACCTGAGTCCCCAGGTGTGACGACTGAAACAGTGACAACTCTGGCATCTTTGTTTGTGTTTTTTTGTTATAAATTAAGGGGATGGGAGAAGGGGATGAGTGGGATACTCCTCTCGGCTTGAACTAATTACAGTTGGGACTTTGTTCCTGGAAAAATGCCCGTTGGCGCCCAGTGCTGTATCTTGGCCTAGGCCAACAAGGCCCAGGCCTAGGGCAGCACTTTGCAGGGGGGCAGCAAAAAAGCTGCACCCCACACAGAAAAAAAAAAAAAAAACAGCCTCCTCCCGGCTCCCGCACGAAAAGGGTTCCCGCCGGCTTGCGCTAGACTTTTAGTATAGTGCCAGACTTATGGGGCGAATTGGGCCAGAGGGCAGGGTCCAGGAGGTAAATCAGTCTGGCACCCCCATAAAGCACTCACACTGCCACCTGCCAGTATGATAATACCGGCGGGTGAGGACATTCGGACAGACCACAGGCTGCCAACCACACTTAATACAACTGGCCCGACGGCCCCCAATGCTAATAAGTGTGGCACTGCAGCCTAATGCTCCACCTCCCCTCCTTCGCCCCCAGGAATGGCAGACATCATGTATAATTTAATTTTTATTTCTTTAAACATCCTTGTCCTTGAGCGAGAATATTGAATTGCATCATATACAATTAAGACTTTAAATTGTATATGATGGCAATAATATTTTGGACCCACTCACCTCATATGTGCTATCGCAATATGTCACTGGGTTAGTAAGATTACTCCTATCTAATAAGATATTTGGACTTGTGTTTGCTGCCACTGATTATATTTATATATTTATATAATGACTCTGGATGTCCTAGTCATTATACAAATAAGTGAAATATTCCTATAATTACAATCAGTGGCAGCAAACACAAGTCAAAATATCTTAGGCTGCACTAATGGGCACTGTTAGGCTGCACTGGGGGCCACTGATGGGGCTGTACTGATGGCCATTGATGAGGCTACACTGATATGTTGCACTGATGGACACTGATGAGGCTGAACTTATGGGAACTGATGTGACTGATACACTGTGGTTGTGGTCTGTGGTTTACAGATGACAGAATGGGTCAGAACCCAGAAGGGGCATGGCTTTTACAGGAAGGGGTGGGTCATATTTAAATTAGGGGGTGCACAAGTTTAGTCAGGCCTAGGGCAGCACAAAACCTAAATACACCACTGTTGGCGCCTCCTTGACGCTAGCCAACGCTCACTGACTCTGAGAACACTCTGTGCTACAGAGGAAGTGTTGAATCCCCGACCTATAGTCCAGTAGATCCAAGACTAAGAAATGTAGAACTCCTGACACTGCTTCACTGTGTAAGTCTTTGAATACTTTTCCCCGCCTGGCACAGCTTGAGGTAGTATTTTGTAGAACTCCAAATAGCTAACACTGTAACTGGCACATGCAATACAATTCAGGGCCCAGACTGCAGGTGCCCCCTTTGCTCCTTGAACTCTTCAGGGTCCACTGACTATGTACCCCCTTTACACTTCAGGGTCCTCAACCTAGGTACCCCCTTTACAACTATAGAAATTCAAAGTGTGAGACCGCACTCAGGATGTTGTTTTGTTGAAATCAAAAAGTTTTCTTTATTCCTCAAATAAAATGGACAGACAGTGAACAGGCAGACGTGTCAGGTTGACGCGTTTCACGACATTGCTAGTCGCTTACTCATAACCACACTGTGTGGTTATGAGTAAGTGACTAGCAATGTCGTGAAACGCGTCAACCTGACACGTCTGCCTGTTCACTGTCTGTCCATTTTATTTTAGGAATAAAGGAAACTTTTTGATTTCAACAAAACAACATCCTGAGTGCGGTCTCACACTTTGAATTTCTTATGCCTCTGGATGACGGATCTGACCTGCACCAGGTCTGAGACATACACCTGAGCGGCTTCACCCTTCTGTCACCCTCTTTACAACTAGCTGACCTTGGATCCCCGAATCTTCTCAGGAGTGGTCCCCACTGACACTAGGCATACCCCCAGGGGCAATCCTCAGTACTCACGACCTGTGTAGGCTTTCCTGGGACTGGACCCCTCTCTCTCTCCGCAGGCTCTCGGCACACCGGATCCCCCACAGCTCAACTCAGCACTCTCTGGACTCTCAGGCGACACCCCGAGACATCCTCTTTCCTCAGACAGAAGGAGAGACGCACTCTCCTTCCTGGGACTCTGCTTCCTGCCAAAGACACAGTGCCACGCACTTCCCCCCCAAACTTATACCCACTCCCAGAATCCCTTGCAGCGTAATCTGCCTTCTGGGGTACAAGCTGGGATGTGTCCCCTGATTGGGCTTCCCACACTGCCCTATGAGAAGCCTCTCACAGGAGCCAGCGGGGATACTTCTCCCCTCAGCAGGCACATCTGGAAGCCATGACACCCTGACTAGATAAATCACAGCCCGGCTGTTAGGCTGACAAGGCTCACTATAGTTTTATCTAGCACCTATTTGTAGGGTGCTACACCGACATGAAATGTTCGTTCTCTAATCCAGCTGCCTTTGGTCTCATGTCTGTAGATGATCCCTGTGCCAGCCGGTCACACATTGTCTGCAGTAATAGGTAAAGTATATATTTTGGCTGAAATGGTACAGGGAGATGTCATCTGTCCTTAAAGTATAACTAAAGACCAAACTGTTTTTCAGTTTTGGATAAAGTGGAGAGGGATTAGAGCATTTGTTAATTTTTATTGCTGTCTGTGACCCCTTTAACCACTTGCCTACCAGGACTTTCACCCCCTTCCTGCCCAGGCCAATTTTCAGCGCTCTCACACTTTGAATGACAATTGCGCGGTCATGCTACACTGTACCCATATGAAATTTTTTATCATTTTTATCACACACATAGAGCTTTCTTTTGGTGGTATTTAATCACCTCTGGGTTTTTTATTTCTTACAAAAGAAAAAAGACAGAAAATTTTGAAAAAAAAAAGTTTTTCTTATTTTCTGCAAGTAAATTTTGAAAATAAATACATTTTTCTCCTTCACTGATGTGCGCTGATGAGGAGGCACTGATGGTCACTGATAGGCTGCACTGATGAGGTGGCACTTATGGGCACTGATGAGGTGGCACTGATGAGTAGGTACTAATATGCCGCACTGATGAGCACTGATAGGCGGCACTGATGAGCACTGATAGGTGGCACTGATGAGCACTGAGAGGTGGCACTGCTGGGCACTGAGAGGTGGCACTGCTGGGCACTGAGAGGCGGCACTGACGGGCGGGACTGATGGGCACTGAGAGGCGGCACTGCTCGACACTGATAGCTGGCACTGATGGACACCGACGGGTGGCACTGATGAGCACTGATGGGCGGCACTGATGAGCAGCACCATCAGTGCCCACACTCAGTGCCCATAGTGCTGCTAGTCAGTGCCCATCAGTGCCTAGATGAGCAGGCACTGATGGGCACTGACTGGCAGCACTATGGGCACTGATTGTGGGCACTGATGGGGGGCACTGTGGGCACTTAGTGTATTTTATTTACCTTGTGTAATCAGGACACTGATTACATTTTTCTGTGTCCCCTACAGCTGATCGGCTCTGCTCTTCCTCACACTGCAGTCTCTGTGTGAGGAAGGAGAGCTGGCAATGAGAGATGATCTCACATTTGAGATCATCTCTCATTGCACAGTTCCGATCACGTGGTAAATGGCCGCTGTGATTGGCCATTCACCACGATCTGTGATTGGCTGTGTCCAAGGGACACGGCCGACACAGATTTTCCCCAATGCGCGCGCGGGGAGCCTGTCACTGGGAGGCTGTTTAAAGACAGCCTCCCGGAAATTAGAGCCCAGGGTTCCCGTATCGCATATGTGTGAACCGGCACGGAAGGCTTTAACCTTCCACGTCAAGGACAACATGAATGCTATTATTTTGTCCAGTAACTGACCACTTTTTTGTTGCTGTCTTCACTTAAAACTTACATTTGAATTTTGTGTGGATCCTGGCAAAGTAAATAGCAAGCTTCCCTATCATTTCTTCCCGCTCTGGAATTTACAGTTTCGTATAATTGCCAAGGGGCCATTACAAAGCCAGATGGTTTAGTTTCACACTCCCTGAACAGATTCTTTATTATGTAGATGACATAAATACCAGTGGAATCCAGCTGGGAAAAACTAAAGCTTAGCCATACATGGATCGAAATTCAGCTGGTTCACCAAGGAGTGGACAAGATTCGATCCATGTATAGGCAAGCTGATTGTACCCAAGTCCATCCATCGATCGACTTGTGTACAACCAGGCTATGCGATTTTTTACATAGGATTGCTGCTGGTGGCTATAGGCGCTGACTGTAATCATTGTGTTCCGCTGGCCCGAGAAGGCTCCCTGCGCCCCCCAAGAACAATATCACTGCGGGAGACGGTCAGTGTTGATGTGTGAATTGAGCGATTTTCTTTCCGTGGTGGAAGGAAAGAAAATTGGATCATCTATTGCCTGCCTAACCCATGTTTAAGTCCTTGTGGCATGATAAGGAAATGCAGACTAGTGCTGGGAAATATATCTCCTAGTATCTCAGAGGGATAGAAGAAGTCTGGGCTTATTGTCCCTAATGCCCCATACACACGTGCAGATTATCTGCAGACTTACCTTTTCTATGTAGTGCAAGGGCCTGCCGGATTGCATACAAATTGAAAATGTTTAGGTTTGACCTCATATTATATGGTTTTGGTAAGTCTGCAGACAAAAGTCTGCAGATAATCTGCATGTGTGTATGGGGCATAACTGTTTCCCACCTACCATAGAAATATTTTTTGAACTTTTAGGCTCGGTTCACACTATTGCGATGCGGGAAGGCTGCGAATTCGCAGCCTGTTCCCGCATCGCACACGCACCCCCGGCAGTTCACACTGCCATATGCGATCCGCTGGGGGTGTCAATGTAATCTTAACGACACCCCCAGTTTGATCGCATATCGCAGTGCGATCGTGCAGTTCGCACAGGATCGGATCGCACAAGTGTGAACCGCTGTGCGATCCGATCCTGATGCGGCAGCAAAAATGCCTCCTGTGCGTCTTTGCTGCGGGTGCGGTGCGAATTTAGCCATACAAACTGTATGGCTAAACTCGCACCGCACAGCTGATCGCATGTCATGTCGGAGCAGTGCGCTCCGACATGACATGCGAACCCGGCACACGCAGAAGTGTGAACCGGCTCTCATATCCGATGTAGATCTATGCATTGCGGTAATGCATGTTACATACATTGATGCTTTGTGGTATCATTCATTTTGAATAGCAATCCACTACACTAAGGCAACCCCCACATGTTGCAATGCGCTGCTACGCGCCATAGTACATTTGCCGTGAGGTGCAGCAAAAATTTGATTTTTTCTGCATCGGAAGCCCATTGATTTTAGTTGCTGGCAGCCTGTGTTAGTCAATGGAGCAGATCACAAACATGCCTGCACATCTGAGATTGACAGGCGTGCAGGGATGGATACACAGCACTCAAATGCAGACTCTGCAACCATGTAACTGAGCCCCAAATGAAAGACATTTTGTTTGCATCATAAAATATTGTTTGGTTAATTTTTTCCAACGTTTACATCCTTTTTTTTTTTTTTTTTTTACATCCTTGTTGCTGATCTCCTGCAGCCTCTTTGCAGCACCTTCCTGTCTACATGTCCATATACTCCAGTAATTGCTGCATGCCATTTCTCATGCTGGGTTACCTACTGATGACAAACGTGGACTATGCCTATGCAATATGTGCTCAAATGGTCACTTTTAGTCTCCATCAGGAGTCCTGGTGACAGGGTGACAACACAGAAGAACAGTTGGGAGACAGGGACAGAACTTTGTCACCCTTAAACAAAAAGTGCCTATCTACTGGTGATCTACTGCAACCTCTTTGCAGCACCTTCCTGTCTACATGTGCATATACTCCAGGTATTGCTGCATGCCATTTCTCAGGCTGGGTTACCTGCTGATGACAAAAGTGGACTGTGCCTATGTAATATATGTTCAAATGGTCACATGTAGTCTCCATCAGAAGCCCTGGTGACAGGGTGACAACACAGAAGAACAGTTGGGAGACAGGGACAGAACGTTGTCACCTTATAACAAGAAGTGCCTATTTACTGCTGATCTACTGCAGCCTCTTTGCAACACCTTCCTGCCTACATGTGCATATACTCCAGTAATTGCTGAATGCCATTTTTCAGGCTGGGTTACCTGCTGTTGACAAAAGTGGACTATGCCTATGGAATATGTGCTTAATTGGTCTCCATCAGAAGCCCTGGTGACAGGGTGACAACACAGGAGAACAGTTGGGATACAGGGACAGAACGTTGTCACCTTATAACAAGATGTGCCTAAGCAAGGACTTTCATTGCATATTCGCCAGGTAATGTTTTCATGAAAGCATCAGATTTTCAAAAAACATTAAACACTGCTTTTCAAATTGCAACCATAAAAGAGTTCAGCGATCGGGTTTACATAGGTCTTTTACTTAGAGTTAAGCTGGCCATACACCATACAATCTGATTGTATCTCTGTACGATCTCCTTTACCAAAACAATGTCATGTAAGAACAAGTTGAAAGAATCTATGCAATACGTATGAAACCAGGCAAGCCCTTCCAGTACATAGATCTAAAGGAAATTGTGCAATCAGATTGAATAATGTACAGTCAACCTTACTCCAAACATGAAAGCATAATGAAGGGATTTTTAAGACAGGAATATTATTTTTTTTCTTAAGTTGCAAATTATTATTATTATTTTATCAAAATATAGGATTTTTCTATTAAGAGCCGGTTCACATTACAGCGATCCGACTTGCCGGGGCGACCTCACAAGTCGCGGTGCGCTGCTCGCACCGCGACCTCGGAGCGGCCGGCACGGACTTCATAACATTGAAGTCTATGCAGGTCGCTCCGGGTCGCCCCAAAGAAGCTTCGGACCCTTTTTCTAAGTCGGAGCGACTTGTGTCGCTCCTATTAGAACGGGTCCACAGCTACTCTATGGCAGGCGACCTACGGCGACCTGTCAGGCGACCAGGTCACCTGACAGGTCGCCCCAGTGTGAACCGGCTCTTAAAATAAAATTTCTTTTGTTTAAAAGTAGAACTATAGGCAAAACTTTTTTTTTTTTCATTTGGGATAGAGCAAGGGAGGGTTATAACCCCTTTCAGATTTTTTTTTTTTTTTTGTCATCTGTGCCCCATTGAGGAGATTTCCCTTCACTTCCTGTTCCATATCCATATAGGAAATGAGAGGAAATCCTTGCAAATTAAAGGAATTCCTTGGGGACGCCCAGAAGTAGTGTCCCCATTGGAAGATTTCCCCTCTATTACTTTTCTGGGGACAACCTAAAATGTTGGTTTTTCTTTTACTTTCACTTTCAATAATAATGATAAACAGAACAAACAGAGAGGGTGACTCTCCTTAACGGGGGCAAAGATCGCAATAAAAAAAAACAAAAATAAAAACCAACAGGGGTTCTAATCCACTCTATCCAAAACTAAAAGTAAGTTTTGCCTTTAGTTATACTGTAAGATAATTATTTTTTTGTGTATAGGAGACAGTAGGTGGTGCTGGTGCCTGTATCGGAGCCTGTATGGTGAGTCACGGCTTCCAGGAATCTCTGACGTTAGAAGGGAGGGGAAGAAGACTTTCTGCTAGGGAGTTATGTAATGCCCCTCTCCCATTGGTTAAAGAAAGCAGGGAGGGGTGTGGTTAGAGTAACTGAGCATCCATAAATAGGGAAAGGTGCAGCTCGTGTGCACTTCGTCATCGAAGTTGGCTGAACACAGTGGCGTGTTTGTGGAGTCTCTGCCGAGTCAGGGTCCCAGACTGACTAAGGAGCGGAAGCCCCTGGGAAGCGAATGAAGAAACACCTTCTACTACTCTTCACATTCAGAGGTCTAGTCAGAAAAGGAAAAAAGAGCAAGAGACGAAAATGGCCAATTATGTCATACGATCAGCTATACCCGGAGACTGTAAAGACATTTTGCGACTTATAAAGGTGAATATCCTTCATTGCCGTCGGTGGAATACACGGCGCTTACAGAGAAATGATAGGATGGGATATTTTTTATTATTATTATACAGGATTTATATAGCGAATAGACGGCGCTTACAGAGAAATGATAGGATGGGATATTTTTTATTATTATTATACAGGATTTATATAGCGAATAGACGGCGCTTACAGAGAAATGATAGGATGGGATATTTTTTAATTATTATTCTACAGGATTTATATAGCGAATAGACGGCGCTGACAGAGAAATGATAGGATGGGATATTTTTTATTATTGTTATAAGGGATTTATATAGCGAATACACGGCGCTTAGAGAGAAATGATAGGATGGGATATTTTTTATTATTATTATTATAATACAGGATTTATATAGCGAATAGACGGCGCTTACAGAGAAATGATAGGATGGGATATTTTTTAATTATTATTCTACAGGATTTATATAGCGAACAGACGGCACTTACAGAGAAATGATAGGATGGGATATTTTTTTATTATTATTATACAGGATTTATATAGAGCCAACAATTACGATATAAAGGGAGACAATACAATCAAAATATAAATCAATACAAGAGTGTTAGCTTGTGATCTAAAAAGAAAACGTTTCACATCCGGGCGTTTGATGTCTCAATCCTCTTGAGTATACCATCTGCCGTGTATAACTATGCACTTGTTTCCCGAGGAATGTAGTGAAATCGTTTTCTTCCTCCCTCTCCCTAACATTAACAAAGATCCCTAATGTCTATGCCACGCTGTCCGTCCCTTCTTCTTCCTGTGCCAAGTTATACGTGGGCTGGGGACAATGCCACCCTTTATGTGCTGGATGAAGCTCTACTGACCTTTACACTCTTTGTTGCACTCGTTCTTGCATACGTACGGATGTGTTATATGGAAGGAGGATGACTTGGCATCATTTTTTCATTATCTAAGAACCTTCTAGCTCTTCGGCTTTATTAATCATTTCTTTATGTTCTTTTTTGTTTAAACTGTTGTTTATGTTCATTTTTTTTGTTTAGGAATTGGCTAAATATGAAGAAATGGAAAACCAAGTAGTGTTAACTGAGAAAGGTACGAAGCTATGATTTATGTTTTTTGCTTTTATGTGTTTATAAAAAGGTTTACCTTTATTTTTTTTTCCTGTATTATTTTAACTCACCTGTTTTTATGACGGTTGCTGTACTCTAAACTGCCTATTTTTAGAACAAAATGGCTGACTTGTTTTGTGTTAACGAATGGGCAGCTTGCCAGTCTTGTCTTATGAGCTTTTACAGTGCTGCCTAGATAAATAATACGGAACAGACCAAGAAAAAAAATTAATTATGGACAAAGATACTTATTGCCTAGCTAAAAATAAATGGAACGGACAGAGAAAATTCATTATGGACAGGCTACTTACTGCCTTTATAAATACATGGTAACAGACAGAGAGAAAAATAATTATGGAAAGGCTACTTACTGTCTTGATAAATAAAATGGAACAGACAGAGAGAAAATAATTATGGACAGACTACTTACTGCCTTGATAAATACAATGGAACCGACAGAGAGAAAATAATTTATGGACAGGCTACTTACTGCCTTAATAAATACAATGGAACCGACTGAGAGAAAATAATTTATGGACAGGCTACTTACTGCCTTAATAAATACAATGGAACCAACTGAGAGAAAATGAATTATGGACAAGGCTACTTACTGCCTTAATAAATACAATGGAACCGACTGAGAGAAAATAATTTATGGACAGGCTATTTACTGCCTTAATAAATACAATGGAACCGACTGAGAGAAAATGAATTATGGACAAGGCTACTTACTGCCTTAATAAATACAATGGAACCCACTGAGAGAAAATGAATTATGGACAAGGCTACTTACTGCCTTGATAAATAAAATGGAACAGACAGAGAGAAAATTAATAATGGACAGGCTATTTACTGCCTTGATAAATAAAATGGAACAGACAGAGAGAAAATATGTTTCGGACTGGCTATTTACTGCCTTGATAAATAAAATGGAACAGACAGAGAGAAAATTAATTATGGACAGGCTACTAATTACTGCCTTGATAAATACAATGGAACAGATGGAGAGAAAATTAATTATGGACAGGCTATTTACAGCCTTGATAAATACAATGTAACAGACAGAGAGAAAATTAATTATGGACAGGGTACTTACTACCTTAATAAATACAATGTAAAAGACAGAGAAAATTAATTATGGACAGGCTATTTACTGCCTTGATAAATACAATGTAACAGACAGAGAGGAAATTAATTATGGGCAGGCTACTTACTGCCTTATTAAATACAATGTAACAGACAGAGAGAAAATAATTATGGACAGGCTACTCTCTGCCTTATTAAATACAATGTAACAGAGAGGGAATTAATTATGCATACGCTGCTTACTGCCTTATTAAATACAATGTACCAGACAGAGAGGAAATGAATTATGGACAGGCTACTTACTACCTTATTAAATACAATGTAACAGACAGAGAGAAAATGAATTATGGACAGGCTACTCTCTGCCTTATTAAATACAATGTAACAGACAGAGAGGAAATTAATTATGGACAGGCTACTTACTGCCTTGATAAGTAAAGTAGGCCAAACCAATGGAAAGAACATTACTACTTGTTTTACTCAGTATTTTATAATTTTGTATTTCGATAATACAGATACATGCTGGCTGGATCACAGAACAGAATAAAGGAGATAATAATTGTGGACTGTTTGTTATAAATTGTATTTTTTTTTTCATTCTTTTCTTATCTATAGATCTTTTAGAAGATGGCTTTGGAGAACATCCTTTCTACCACTGTCTTGTTGCTGAAGTACCAAAAGAGAACCAAACTATTGATGGTAATGAGATGTTCTTTTATGCTTTTAATACTCAATGATCCATTTTTAGCCTTGCGGCAATTCTTGTATTGACCCTGTATGTAAGCAGATGCAATATTTGTTAAATCACATTTTCTTTTTAATTTGTCCCCAATCTTCAGGTTACAGTCTCTAGCTTCGCCATGTACATGGATGGCCCTTCCGTGTACATGGGTGGGCGGGGAGGTAACTAAAAGATCCGTTACACAATAACATAGATGAGCATGAAACGAGGTAAGGCCATCAGGGACTTCCATTCAACCATAACCAACAAACACGGTAGATCAGAAACCCATGCAAGCCATAAGAGATTCGTTCCTTTACCATCTGTGCCTATTTTCGAGAGCAACCAGTTCCCAACTGTTGTACTAAAGCTGATCTAGAGTTGGCCATGGCCAACACAATTCTAGAATATATTTCCTTGGTGTGTAGACGTTTTGTCTCCTTGGCATTTTGGCTCAAATTTTACCAATATTTCTTTTAGGTCAACTGTATGGATTTGCCTTTGTCCTCTATATTCTCTCTTTGCAGTTTGGGATTTAATGCTCAATAACTAAAAAGAGAACTTTTTTGTCTATTTTTGTATGGAATCATTTTTCAAGGAGTTAGCGTATGGACAACTTTTCTGAACTGCCGTGTAAAAGGAAATTGCTCCTTAACTTGCATAATTTTTTTTTGTCTTGCTGCTGCTTGGCGGTAGTTTTACCACATAAAGTATCTGAATATTTTGGAATTTAAATTAGATGATGCCAGGTGTTTTGATTGCATTATACAGCAAATATACTTATATGTATATGACAACATGATGGTGATATGATACAACAGTTGCTAATGTGTTTTTTGTTTCTTTCGGATTTAAGATCCTTGCTAAAAGTGATCTCTTTTCACAGGATACACCATTGTGGGGTTTGCTATGTACTACTTCACATATGACCCATGGATAGGGAAGCTTCTGTACTTGGAAGACTTCTTTGTCATGAATGAATTCAGAGGTATGTATTGGGTATTTTCAAATACTAATCTTGAAACCTTTTCTTTTATGGTCTAACCTTTTTTAACCTGTTTTAAAACCAAATGGCAAACTACATTGTTTTAAATTTTCTTTTTTTTTCACAGGTTCTGGCATCGGGTCAGATATATTCAAGCACTTGAGTCAGGTGAGTGTAATTAAAAAACAATACACAGCAGAGGCGCTTCCTTGGATGCTCATAGATATTATAAAATACAGAATTTGTTAGAATTAGCTGCCCTCCTAAAATGTACAAACAAAAAAAAATAGCAAAAAGTGTGAGCTTAGTTACTCACTGTAAATGAACGATTGCCACAATTACTCACTATCCACAACCAATTAATACAAGCGCATAGGCTGCTTTGTCATTACAGCGCATAGGCTGCTTTGTCATTACAGCGCGTAGGCTGCTTTGTCATTACAGCGCATAGGCTGCTTTGTCAGCCACATATTTCTGGTAAGTGCACACTTCACCTGGGCATGTGGAGAGAGCACTTATTCACCTATTAACAAGAGATAACCATCACATACGTTTTCACATGGTGGATTGAGTGGTGGATTGGGACTATTTTCTAGATATTTGTCATATTATATATGGACTCACACCAAGTTGATCCTGTGATAATATAGAACTTACAAATTGTATCAATTGGCTGTGGATAGTGAGTAATTGTGGCAATCGTTCATTTACAGCAAGTATCTAAGTGCCCACTTTTTGCTATTTTTTTAAAAACAGGTGAGTGTAAATAAAATCCCAAAATGGCAATTTAGGTGTACTTTTATGAACGGGTGAATTTGTTTCTCTGTTGGCTTCTCTACAGTTCTCCGGGGAAAATGATCACATCTGGCACCCATTTTATGAATCGGAGAACTTCAGTTCGCCCAGGGTGATCAGAGGAGAACGGTTTTCTCGGAGATCTGTGTAGAAGTCAATGGGGGGTCTGTAATCTCGTGAGACAAAGCGAGGTTACAGTAGTATGAAAATCCCTGGCGCGCTTTAACAAGCAGTGATAAATTATCACTGCTGAGTACACGAGGTTAATAAATACTATAATCAGTTGCATTTTACACTAGAACACATTTAAAAAAAATGGCCAAAACCTACATGTTACATATAAAAATTACCCTACAGCTCACTCTGACAGTATTCTACTTGCAGTGCAATATATACTAGTTTTAGTCTAGCCCAAATGCCCTTGTAAATATAAATACTGGTTCTACTGTTGTCTTAAATTCCTAAGGAACTCAGAAAGTTTTTTATTTATCTGAAATGGCCCCATAAAGTAACCAATATATATATATATATATATATATATATATATATATATATATATATATATATATATATATATATATATATATATACATACATTTTTTTTTTTAAATGAGCCTATTTAAGCTGTTTCCACCCATCTAAAAGCCATTTCTTCTAACAGTCGCGTAGGGCTGAAATGGAAAAACTGTCTGCTAATATGTAATGGCAGTTTCCTTTCCTTACTTTTGTATAAGCTGGGATAGTATACTGTATAGTTAGTAAATACAGAAGCCCCTATTTTAAAACGTATCATATTGTAAAGCTAAAACTTTTGTTAGTGGGGGGGGGGGGGGGGGTATAGTGGTAAAGGGACACAGGTGACAAAAAAACTGACAGGGGTTGTAACTATTAATTAGCCAGCTGAAAAGGTTAGCAGCCTGTTTTTTTTTTGTTTTTTTACCTAACAAATCTTACGGGTGGAACATGTAACATGTTCCCTTTAACCCTTTCACAGCCAGAGCCGTTTATGCGTTTTTTGCACGTTTATTAAATCATTTGAGGCCTGAAGATTACATAAAACCCCCAAACCTTATATATTTTCTGAAAGCAGACACCCTAGAGCAGGGGTGTCAAACTCAATTTAATCGCGGGCCGCATCAGCATTATGATTGCCCTCAAAAGGGCGGGTTATATCTGTAAGACTAGATGTCAAGAGCATCCCCTACCCTTACATAAGACGTCAAGAGCCTCTCCACCATCAGAAGTTGAGTGCCCCACCCTCCCTTACATCACAGTGCACCTCTCTTACCTTGTGACGCTGCTGGGAAGAAGCTGGAGGCATTGCTGGAAAGCAGAAAGTATAAGGTCTGGAGGAGGACTGGAGCTCTCCTGCAGCTACAGGAGAGGTGCGAGGGCCACATAAAATGGCCTGGAGGGCCGGATTCGGCCCACGGGCCTTGTGTTTGACACCTGTGCCCTAGAGAATAAAATAGCGCTAGTTTCAATTTATTATGTCACACAATTTTACGGTAAAGGTCTTAAAGCAAAACGAGAACCCTCTTGCAACTAGAGGCATCGTTGCCAACAGATATTTTGTGCCTTACGCTCTCTACCTTCATGCCTCCTTTGGCTTCCAGATGGGGTATGGTCTGCTCTGTCATCTGACAAGGTCCCTGTTAGGTCATCATCCTATTTTAACAACTTATTCCATGATAAGTTGACCTTTGCCTGGAATTCAGCCTTGCTCCCAATGAGAAACCGATCTAGCATCACAATTTTCAGTTCCACAATAGAAAGCAACCCTTAGATCCCTTTATAGAGCCTTGAGCTGTATAGACCACTGGGAACTATCCCTAAAAGTAATCACACACTGGTATTATACGCCATGCGGCCTTGCCAAAATCGGTCCTGCTAACTCCCCACTTTGTTGGCGTAACTGTGGTTCCGTTGGTAAATTTTTGCACATTCTATGGTACTGTAAGCATCTTGGTGGTTTCTGGAGGAAAATCTTCCAACAGATATCAGTAACTGGCATGCTTGTGAAGCCCAACCCTGCCCTAATATTAATTAATATGGGTAAAGATCATATTCCCTCTCACTTTCACACATTGGTGTCGCATATACTTCTGGCGGCTAGATCCACCATCACTAAATCCTGGAAAAAGTCACATGCACCAAATCCTTCCGAAACCATAGAGATTCTGAAAACCAATTTTATGCATTAACGCTTACTAGCTTTAAGAAACGGCAAATTTCCTAGTTTTCTTAAAGAGGAAGTAAACCCTCCTCTGCAACTTTTACCTATAGGTAAGCCTATGATAAGGCTTACCTATAGGTACTGTAAATATCTCCTAAACAATTTAGGAGATATTTACCTTAAATGTAGCCAGTGACATCACTGGCGCATGCGCTCTGAAGGAATGGCCGCTGGTGCCATTCCTTCAGAGCCCCGTGCCGTGGCCATCGGCTCCCACACGCCACGCGCGGGAGTGATGTAATCGTGGGTCCGGCCAATCAGATGGCCGGATGCCGCGATCCCGGAAGACGGACGACTGAACATGTTGCCCATCATACAGGTAAGCGGGTGGCACGGCGGGGGCTCGTTCTAAGGTAAGTATTTCATAATGAGCTAGTATGCGATGCATACTAGCTCATTATGTGTTTCTCTTTCAGGTTGGAAAGAAAAAAAAAATTAATACGTTTAAGTTGTGGAAACCCTGGATATACTGGAGTGATAACGTATGATGCCCTTTTGTATGCTCTCCTCTGCCTTCTATCTATGCTGTTTTATTATTGAGCTGATGTTCTACCTTTCTTATCTCCCATTACCACCTTTATACCATTACCACCTTTATACCAAAGAATATATCAACCTTTATTCATGTGGACCAAACGCCATATTTACAGTATGTTATACAGCATTATGTTTGCTATTTTTCTGTCCTTCAATATTTTGTATTGTAAAAAAAAAAGTTTTAAAGCAATGCTTTAAAAGCCCCCTAAAGGTCATCAATTTAGCGTTATAAAGCGTTTATTGTTAAGGAGGTCTGGTGCTAGAACTATTGCTCTCATTCCAGCGTGTGCAGGGATATGTAACATGTGTATCCCAATCTATGTTTTCAGGCTTAGGCACCTCGCCGTGTGCGTTTACATGCGTATATGTGGGGGTGGGCCTCAATTGTTTTTGGTGGGGGTTATGTGCTTGGGTTTAACTTTAATTTTTTTTTTTACATCACATAGGGAACCCTATGTGATGATTTTTTTTTTGGTGACAAGTTCTCTTTAATAAGACATCCAGGGTCTAAAAGACCCTGCATGTCTCCCCTGTGCTCCAGTGAATGTAATGCAATCCACAACGCACTAAATTGCATTCTTTCCTGGCCTTGATTGCCAGGAAAACTTTCAATGGGGACTTTCATCACTTCTGGGGTCAACAACTAGAAGGGAAGGAGAACAGGCGCGTCTCCGCCTTACTCCCTCCCCTCTACCTGGTGGCACCCGCTATGGCAGTCCTGGGCCCGCAGATGGGCAAGCGGAGCCCAGGATACATAGCGGGAGAGGGAAGACGGCACACCCAGGGTGTTGGAAGAATTCGGGCAGCACTCCAGGTGACAAAATTAAAAACCTTTTGCATGGCGACCTGGGGTTGCCTGGGGTTTGTCGAGCCCTGGCCTAAACTAAATAAAATTACATGCACTTTAGGAGCAATATCCTGTTGTCAGTAAAACAGATTTTCTTTATGCTGGTACAAATCAAGCAACACAAATTACTATTTTGTAATTGTATAGGAATCAAATAAAGTATAGTAATGTTAAGCTGTATATCTTGTTGGTGTACACAACCTAACTAACTTTTTTTTTTTTTTTGCCTAGATTGCTGTAAAGTGCCGTTGTAGCAGCATGCACTTCCTGGTGGCCGAATGGAATGAGCCATCGATCAGGTTCTATAAAAGACGTGGAGCATCAGATCTGTCCACTGAAGAAGGCTGGCGCCTCTTTAAAATTGACAAGGAGTACCTGTGCAAGATGGCGGCTGAGGAGTGAACTCAGTGCCTCCAAGAAGAAATTGTTACTTACAAATAAAATTGCTTTTCTTTTGCCTGCTTAGTATTCTTTAGCGTCTTGCATGGCAACTAATTCAAAAGCTATAGTACCAGTGGCATTATAGCATGCGATTGTCACCCTTACCCCCCTCTGCTTTTTCAGCTATGCCGTTCATGGCCCAAGACTGTTTAAAGAGCCCTAAAAATAAGATCCTCAGTTGTATGTGTAATATATGTTACTTCATTCTTGTAAGTCATTTGATTGTGTACAGTGTACACACTGGTATTTAGGGTTTTTGTATAATTAACCAGTTTTTTTTATTTTAATTAAAGAGCAGCATGTGTTGTACTATGTCCAAGTCGTCTGTCTTTTCTCTGTAATGCTCAAAGCACTACTGTAATGCTCAAAGCTTGTCACCAGTCTAAAGGATCAGTCCACCCAAACTTGATTTTTCAGTTTACAGTAAATGCTAAAGAGTTAAAGCCTAAGTGTAGCTAACATCAATAACATAAAAATCAGCACAAAGGACATAAATTAGAATTAGTATAATGTGTATCTCTTGTGCTGATTCTTCTTCTTTTAGGAGAAGGTGGGGGTGTAACTGAGATTTCTTTTAAAAGAAGATGAATCAGCACCAGGGACACGTCATACTTATGTCTCTCTTGTGTTAAATTTTATGTTTTTAATTTCAGCTAAACATAGGCTTTGAACTTCCTTATTACATCTCTCAGGAACAGTGTTGGTAAGATACCTGTACTTGAGCCTATAGGTCTGCACACCTGTTATGGTCATTATGAGTTGCTAAATTTATGTGTAGTAAGTGCTCCCGTGCTATCATTTTAAATGTGGTAAAGTTGTTAACTGCTGCAAGCACCGATTAGCTAATCCGTGGCCAATGTGATGGGTAATATAATGTAATACTGGTGCTGCGCTGTAGCTGTATATAAATATATGGTTTGGTGATGTTGGTATACAATGTGTAACCAATGATGAGGTTTTTGCAAAAAACAAATATATACAATTCCTTGATTAATGTGCGAAAGTGTTAGTAATTGCTGTTATTAGGTAACAGTAAAATAAATATTCAAAAACTTGTGCAGATCTCCCGAGAAACTATATAAATCCCAAAATGTGCAAATTCACAAATAAATAAAAACTGGATAATTCATATAATATATAATCGCATAACAAGTGTTGCTTAATTGCTAATAAGTATAAATGCATAAAACACCCTCTGACCCTCTGGCTCTATTCTACGCTCTCAAACTCACATCTTCAACCTCTCCCTCTTTTCTGGCACTTCCCTAATTCTCTAAAACAAAAGCAGTTTCCTCCTGGATGATGCAAAAAGGGCAGTGCCTGTATCTGCACAGGTTTCTGTCATGCATAAATGTCCTGAGTGGCAACCCCCCCTGGATAGCCATCCATGCCAGATCTTTTTGCGTGTTGATTAGTCCCTTTAAAGAGACATTCCTCCAGACCACTTTGCAAGTGGCTGAAGGGAGGCCTGGAACAGTCTCAACAATGTCTGTTGCTCTGATCAACTTGTAGATACTTTTTTGATTCCACAAGTCAGGTTTAACTCCATGCAGTCCCTGCTCCTTGATGAACTTGAAAGTGTCCAAGTAGTACCAAGGAGTGTCCCATTTGTCATTTGCAATTCCCCGTCAACTGCTAGAAACAAAGAAATTACTTTGCTTTTCTGGATATGGTGGAGCACAGGACTCACTCTATGTGGCAATGCTGGACCAAGCACTAGTGCATTCACATAGGGAGAGACCATGGCGAGTGTAAGCTATGATTTCAGAAACCTAAAGTTTACCAGGGTGGCTTCAACTACTTATGGTAGCTAAACAAAGCAACAAGGAACATAACTTAAGGTATAGGGGGGGGGCATTATAGTGAACGTGTTGCTTTGCCCAGTATGGGAAAGGCAAAAGTTCACTTTTGGTAGACTACATTAGATAACCAGGTATACCTGATTGGCTGATGAAGGAACTTGCACACAGGAAGTGTATGCAGTATGAGATTGTTTGCATCATATTGTGGATGACTTTAAAATGCTGAAATAGGGCTTACTATAAAGTAGGCATGAGCAACAGGAAACACAAAAAGAAGAAGCACCTATTTAAAGTCAACCTGTGCTTTAGTCTATGGACATCAAAGTATTTAAATATTCTTAGTAAATAGTAAAGAAGCTTTAAAACACCCCTGATCTCTCTAGCTGCTTGTAATTCATTCTCAAAGATCACAACAAAGACTTTAAAAGATAAGTCCAGTCAATGTAATGGTGGCAGAACTAGTGGCATGAGCACTTCAATCAACTTCTGCCACCATTACACAGAACTTTTTATTTGATATGAACTTTACTTATTTATTTTCACATGAACTACTTTTGATGTCACGTTTTTTCCCCTTTGAATCACAGATATTTAGCAGCACTGATTTATATATTGTTTGATTTTTAAGGAATTGCTGCAGTAACTTATGTAAATTACATCATCAATATTGGTTTACATTGCCATTTTGCACATAAATATTTGGCACTTTATGTAGTATAGAAAATAGAAAGGGAAAGGGGGAACATGATCTGAGGTCTAACTAAATAACTGAACCTCCATCCCTATTATACATAAAAACAAAGAGCAAGATTTGTGGGACTTTAAATGAGGACAGTTGCTAGTAGATATTGAGGGTAATATGCAATCTCAGAAAAGATAAATTTATTACATAATGCATAAAATTACATTGTGAATAAATGAAATGCTAAACATAGAGAACTGAACATTAAATATTTAAATACATAAAATACATATATAATAGTCCATCAAGAACTACATAATCCATCAGTACGCTGTATAAATAAAATAACACCATGTAACTCAGTCTTCCATTGTTAGGTTTTCTTCTTCATATCTTATAGGCTCAAAAAAAAGCGTTTCGTGGTGCAATATCCACTCATCAGGAGCTAGTATTGAAAATCTGGGTCTGTTAATATAAATTAACAGTGAGATATAGCATATATGATTAGGCATAATATATCCATTGCTCCAATGTAAAATAAAGAGAACAGCCACTTACTAAGGTAGCCAGATCCAAAATAGAATAATTCCAACCAACAAGGAGGTCAGCTAAACCCAGCAAAGGTCTAACCCGGGGCTGAGGCGGATAAATGGGCCGAGGTCGGTACATGGGGAGGAGGAGATGAAGGGAAGACATGGAAGTGTCCCACAGGGAGAGCGGACGGTACATCCCAGAATTCGGTGGTAATGGAGAAAGATTCATGACCAGATCGATCTAGAAAGATAGCAATAATTGTTTGTATATAGATATAATTGTAATCATGAATGCCCGTGTGTTCATCATGTTGCATAGTAATAATAAAAAGTTATTTGTACTCCAAAAAAAGAGAAAGAATAGAAAATATATATTTAAATGGGTATAATGATGTATACCCAAACAGGGGCATCAGAAGGATCTGCTGGAATGTCAAAGATACCACAGTGTGTAAAGGTGGAGATAAGGTGAAACCAGAATACCAAAATGGAATATTAGTAAAAATTAGGGGGGTGAAACCCAAGAAACCCATAATGTGACTGATGAATGGAGGGTGCAAAGACATATGCACCCTATGAAAAGTGGAGAAGAAAAGAGAAATTGAGATATATAGTGCACCAACCATCGGTAGTCAAGCAGTGAAAAAGCCAAAGACAAACGTGAGAGGTGTCATCAAACATATTACCTCGACCTTTGCTGGGTTTAGCTGACCTCCTTGTTGGTTGGAATTATTCTATTTTGGATCTGGCTACCTTAGTAAGTGGCTGTTCTCTTTATTTTACATTGGAGCAATGGATATATTATGCCTAATCATATATGCTATATCTCACTGTTAATTTATATTAACAGACCCAGATTTTCAATACTAGCTCCTGATGAGTGGATATTGCACCACGAAACGCTTTTTTTTGAGCCTATAAGATATGAAGAAGAAAACCTAACAATTGAAGACTGAGTTACATGGTGTTATTTTATTTATACAGCGTACTGATGGATTATGTAGTTCTTGATGGACTATTATATATGTATTTTATGTATTTAAATATTTCATGTTCAGTTCTCTATGTTTAGCATTTCATTTATTCACAATGTAATTTTATGCATTATGTAATAAATTTATCTTTTCTGAGATTGCATATTACCCTCAATATCTACTAGCAACTGTCCTCATTTAAAGTCCCACAAATCTTGCTCTTAGTATAGAAAATAGTTTGGGCAGCGCTGACACATATTCAATTCATACATAGTTACATAGTTAGTGAGGTTGAAAAAAGACACCAGTCCATCCAGTTCAACCTATGTGTGTGTGTGTGTGTTTATGTTAATAGTATCTCGAATACCCCTGTATGTTGTGGTCGTTAAGGTGCCCATCTAATACTTTTTTTAAACTATCGATGCTCCTCGCTGATACCACTACTTGTGGAAGAGAGTTCCATATCCTTACCGCTCTGACGGTATAGAACCCTTTACGCAGTTTAAGGTTAAACCGCTTCTCTTCTAATTTTAGCAAATGGACATTGTTCCCTATGCTAGAGTTTCCAGTATGGTATTTGTACATTGCTATCATATTCCCTCTCAAGCGTCTATTCTCCAGATAGAATAAGCGGTGGCGTACCAATGGGGGGGGGGGGCGGGGGGCGGCCCGCCCCGGGTGCCACGCTCTGGGGGGTGTCAGCTGGTGTCCTGCCGGTGTGTGCAGACAGATCCCGCAGTGTGAAGGCAGCTGCAGTGGCAGCTCCTTCAGTCCGTGCTGCCAGCTGGGGGCGGAGCCGCGGCGGGAATAAGGGGGCAGAGCCGCGTGGGAAGAAGGGGCGGAGCCTTGTCGGGAAGAAGGTGAGCGCCCATTGCCCAAGTGTGTGTGCTGGATAGGAGGGGGATGGGGCTGCTGCATATAGAGGAATTCATCTTTCTCTAATCTTCCTGCAGCTGCCTGCTGAATAACTGATTCTCCTCCTCTCCCTCCTGCAGAAAGAATAGGGAAAGATCAATTAATCTATATGCAGCTGCCCCATCCCCCTCCTATACAACTTCTTTTGCTGACCCCCCCTGTTCTTTAGCCCCCCCCCATGCTCTTCAGCTCCCCACAGTGCTTTCTCCCACCCCCAAGTGCTCCCTGTCCCCCCCCAGTGCTCTCCACCCCTCTGATTTTCCCTGCCCACCCCCCCAAGTTCTCCCTGTCCCCCCAGTGCTCTCCACCCCCCCTGATTTTCCCTGCTTGCCCCCCAAGTACTCCCTGTCCCCCCCCAGTGCTCTCCACCCCCCTGATTTTCCCTGCCCAACCCCCAAGTTCTCCCTGTCCCCCCAGTGCTCTCCACCCCCATGGTTTTCCCTGCTCGCCCCCAAGTGCTCCCTGTCCCCCCCAGTGCTCTCCACCCCTTCACCTTCCAACCCCCCTACAATGCTTTCCAAACCCCCTCTTAATTCTCTCCAGCCCCCCTCCCCCACCGTGCCCTTCAACTCCTCCAGTGCTCTCTGCTTCGTCTGTGCTCTCAGGCCCCCCTAGTGCTCTTCTATCTTCTATCATGTCCTCAGCCTCTGAGCATCTACTGTATCATGTCTGTAGTCTCTGACCATCTACTGTATCATGTCCTCAGTCTCGGACCATCTCCTGTATCATGTCCGCAGTCTCTGACCATCTCTGGTATCATGTTGTAACGCTCCTGCGTTTCTTATATGGTGTGGATTTTCAGCTGCAGAAATAGTTCCACGTCAGTTGTCATGTAAGAGATATGCTGAGATACCATTCCCAACCTCAATGACTCATCATGTGTGGAAGGTCTTATTTCAGCCAGTAAATACACACAATTAGCAAGCTGGTTCCTAGAGTGACTTTATATATGTGGTAACACAATGATGAAGGTTTGAGGGATAGGTTGAGTGGAGGTGGTAGGTGATAGACACTTGAAGGTGAGACAGTAGCAGATGGATGCAGGAAGGTTTAACAATGTTGTATGATAGCAGATGATAGAATAGCAGGTGGACATACAAAAGAGATCAACCCAGTGCAGAAAAGTAGCAGTAGTCTCAAGAGCTAGCAATCTAGTTTATGCAGATGTGATAAACAGTCTCTACTATGCAGAGCTAGATAGTGTAAGCTTAGTATAAGTTTATAGAGAATTCCCCTGCGGGGTACTTAGCACTATTAGCGATACAGCCGAAGGGTGGTTCAGGAGAGGCGGATGATCCAGTAGCGGGATACAGGGATCAGCGCAGCGAGGTTCCGTCAGCGAAGTAAGCTTGCAAGCATGGAAGCTTCAAGCAAGGTTAGCATCCAGATAAGGGTGTTTGAACGAACACATGTGAGTGAGAGCCGACGCCTTAAATAGCCATCTAGTCCGGCGCTGAGTGATGACAGCTCCAGTCTTAAAGGTGTATGCGCACCTTTCCAAAAGTAAATGGTAGGGCGCATACACTTGTGGAAAGTGTAATTTAGGGTACCAAAGGTACCGGAACATTACACATGTCTGCAGTCTGACCATCTCTGGTATCATGTCTGCAGTCTCTGACCATCTCCTGTATCATGTCTGTAGTCTCTGACCATCTACTGTATCATGTCTGCAGTCTCTGACCATCTCCTGTATCATGTCTGCAGTCTCTGACCATCTCCTGTATCATGTCTGCAGTCTCTGACCATCTCCTGTATCATGTCTGCAGTCTCTGGCCATCTTCTCTATCGTGTCTGCAGTCTCCGACCATCTCCTGTATCACGTCTACAGTCTCTGACCATCTACTGTATCATGTCCTCAGTCTCTGACCATCTACTGTATCATGTCTGCAGTCTCTGAGCATCTCCTGTATCATGTCTGCAGTCTCTGACCATCTGTTGTATTATGTCTGCAGTCTCTGAGCATCTCCTGTATCATGTCTGCCGTCTCTGACCATCTACTGTATCATGTCTGCAGTCTCTGACTATCTACTGTACTAATGTCTGCAGTCTCTGACCATCTCCTGTATCACGTCTGCAGTCTCTGACCATCTACTGTATCATGTCTGCAGTCTCTGACCATCTAGTGTATCATGTCCGCAGTCTCTGACCATCTACTGTATCATGTCTGCAGTCTCTGACCATCTATTGTATCATGTCTGCAGTCTCTGACCATCACTTGTATCACGTCTGCAGTCTCTGACCATCTACTGTATCTTGTCCTCAGTCTCTGACCATCTACTGTATCATGTCTGCAGTCTCTGACCATCTCTTGTATCACGTCTGCAGTCTCTGACCATCTACTGTATCATGCCCTCAGTCTCTGACCATCTCCTGTATCATGTCTTCAGTCTCTGACCATCTCCTGTATCATGTCTGTAGTCTCTGACCATCTCCTGTATCATGTCTGTAGTCTCTGAATATCTCCTTTAGCAAGTCTCCAATCTATTACTCAAACTTAAACACATTGCTAATAATATTAGCTATCTATTTATGCTGAAGGTAGGACTGTGCAGGGGAGGCAGAGAGTGCAAAAGGGGGAACTGTGATTAGAGAGACGGAGGGCAGACTGCAAGGGGCACTGTGATGGGGGGCTGTGAAATTTGTGCAAAAAATATATTCTTGAACACATTACAATTTTTTGTGGGTGTTTTTACATTTTAAAGTTGGGGGGGGGGGGGGTGCCAGATATAGGATCCACCCCGGGTGCCAAATGCTCTAGGTACGCCACTGAGAAGAAGTTCAATGCTTGCAGTCTTTCCTCATAGCTGTGATCCTCCAGTCCCTTTATTAGCTTTGTTGCTCTTCTCTGGAATCTCTCTAGTTCCAGCACATCTTTCCTGAGGACCTGCACCCAGAACTGGATGGCATACTCCAGATGTGGACAGACCACAGTCTTGTAGAGTGGGAGAATTCTTGTTTTATCTCTGGAGTGAATCCCCTTTTTAATACATGCCAATATTCTGTTGGCTTTGCTTGCAGCAGCTTGGCATTGCATGCCATTGCTGAGCTTGTCGTCTACTAGGACCCCCAGGTCCTTTTCCATCTTAGATTTTCCTAAAGGCTCTCCCCCTAGTGAGTAACTTGCTTTCGTATTTCTGGCCCACAAATGCATTACCTTACTTTTTTCAACATTAAACCTCATTTGCCATGTAGATGCCTATCCCAGTATTTTGTTCAGGTCATCTTGTAAGATTTACATATCCTGCGTGGAAGTTATTGCCCTGCCTAATTTAGTATCATCCGCAAATACAGAGATTGGGCTGTTTATTCCATCCTCTAGGTCAGGGGTACTCAAATGTAAACTTGAAAGGTCCACTTACAAATTTTCCGTTAAGTCCGAGGTCCGGAAAAGTGACCGTCAAATTCCAAATACAGAACGCCAACAACAAAAAAAGGCATTCCCCAAAACTTGCCCCCATCCAATGCAGAGCGACCATTGTGCGTGCCCCCATTAATGCAGAGCGACCATGTGCGTGCCCCCATTAATGCAGAGCGTGTCCCCATTAATGCAGAGCGACCATGTGCGTGCCCCCATTAATGCAGATTGACCAGTGTGCGTGCCCCCATTAATGCAGAGCGACCATTGTGCGTGCCCCCATTAATGCAGAGTGACCATGTGCGTGCCCCCATTAATGCAGATTGACCAGTGTGCGTGCCCCCATTAATGCAGAGCGACCATTGTTCGTGCCCCCATTAATGCAGAGCGACCATTGTGCGTGCCCCCATTAATGCAGATTGACCAGTGGGCGTGCCCCCATTAATGCAGAGCGACCAATGTGCGTGCCCCCATTAATGCAGAGCGACCATTGTGCATGCCCCCATTATTGCAGATTGACCATTGTGCGTGCCCCCATTAATGCAGATTGACCATTGTGCGTGCCCCCATTAATGCAGATTGACCAGTGTGCGTGCCCCCATTAATGCAGATTGACCATTGTGCGTGCCCCCATTAATACAGATTGACCAGTGTGCGTGCCCCCATTAATGCAGATTGACCAGTGTGCGTGCCCCCATTAGTGCAGATTGACCATTGTGCGTGCCCCCATTAATGCAGATTGACCAGTGTGCGTGCCCCCATTAATGCAGATTGACCAGTGTGCGTGCCCCCATTAATGCAGATTGACCATTGTGCGTGCCCCCATTAATGCAGATTGACTAGTGTGCGTGCCCCCAATAATGCAGAGTGACCATTGTGCATGCCCCCAATATTGCAGAGTGACCAGTGTGCGTGCCCCCAATAAGGCAGAGTGACCAGTGTGCGTGCCCCCATTAATGCAGAGTGACCAGTGTGCGTGCCCCCAATAATGCAGATTGACCAGTGTGCGTGCCCCCAATAATGCAGTGTGACCAGTGTGCGTGCCCCCATTAATGCAGATTGACCAGTGTGCGTGCCCCCAATAATGCAGATTGACCAGTGTGCGTGCCCCCAATAATGCAGATTGACCAGTAAGCGTGCCCCCATTAATCTGGACCGCCGAAGCAGTCTGCTTCCTTCTGTCATCAGCGGGGGGGTTAGAATTGAGAGGATCGGGAGGATCGGAGTGGCTGTGTTTTACACTTACAGCGCTGCATGATTACAAAAAGCCGAGTTCTTCTGCGGCGGAGAGGATGTCCTACAAAGTCCCGCCTCCTGGACACCGGCTCCTATGATAGTCGTCACCAGTGTTCTGTCTATCATAGGTAAGAGCTGGCCCAGGAGACGGGACTTTGTAGGACATCCTCTCCGCCGCAGAAGAACTCGGCTTTTTGTAATCATGCAGCGCTGTAAGTGTAAAACACAGCCACTCCGATCCTCCTGATCCTCTCAATTCTAACCCCCCGCGCTGATGACAGAAGGAAGCAGACCGCATCAGCGGTCCAGATTTAAGTCCGTGTGGGTCCGGAGGTGGCCCGGAGTCTGCCTATTGAGGACCCCGGCTCTAGGTCGTTCATGAATAAATTAAATAGGATTGGTCCCAGAACAGATCCTTGGGGGACCCCACTTTCCTCACTAGACCATTACATGCATCCCCCATGTATCACCACCCTTTGGACTCGCCCCTGGTACTCACTCTATGGTCCATACCGACGTACCTTAGTTTGTACATTAAGCGTTTGTGGGGAACTGAATTAAATGCCTTTGCAAAATCCAGATACACCACATCCACAGGCCCTCCTTTATCTAGATGGCAGCTCACTTCTTTTATAGAAGGTTAATTGATTGGTCTGTCAAGAGCAATTTTTCATGAATCCATGCTGGTTTCTACTAATGATACTGTTTTCATTACTAAAGTCTTGTATATAGTCCCTTATCATCCCCTCCAATATCTTATAGACTACTGATGTTAGGCTAATCCCCGGGATATATTTTGGCCCTTTTTTAAATATTGGTCCCACGTTGGGTTTTTTCCAATCCGCTGGTACCATTCCTGTCAGAAGACTATCCATAAAAATTAGAAACAATGGTCTGGCTATCACCTGGCTGAGTTCTTTAAGGACCCTCGGGTGTAAGCCATCTGGTCCGAGTGATTTATTTATGTTAAGTTTTTCAAGTCTAGTTCTGAGTCTGTCTTCTGTTAACCATGAGGGTACTTCCTGTGACATGTTATTAACTTTAACATTGCAAGCTGGGTTAATGTAGCCCCTCAATTCCTTTGTGAAGACTTAGGAGAAGAATTTATTTAGCACCTTCACCTTCTCTCTGTCCTTTGTAGCCAGGGTCCCTTTGTCATCCTTTATGGGGCCAATGTGTTCTGGCTTCACTTTCTTACTATTTATATACTTAAAGAATTTCTTTTTAAGCACTCCCATTTTTCCTCCGTGTTCTTTGTTCCAAGGATTTTAATCCCATTTAATAGCGTCTAGCATAGAGCGCAGTTTGGGGAAGTTGGCTCTTTTGAAATTCAGTGTCCTTGTATTACCCTTGTGTTTCCTATATGTGTGATCTATACTGAAACAAATTGACCTATGGTCACTGTTTCCTAAGTTTCCCCTTATTTCTACATTCGCAATCAGGTCTGTATTATTCGTAATCAGTAGGTCTAGTAACGAATTGTTTTTTAGTTGGTGCGTTCACCATCTGACCTATGAAATTGTCCTGCAAAACATTTAGGAAATGGCGAGCCTTAAATTAATGTGCAGTTCCTTCTGCCCAGTCTATATCCGGATAATTTAAGTTCCCCATTTTAATGACATTTCCCATCTATGCTGCCATTCCAAGCTGTGATAGGAGATCCACCTCTCCCTCCTCTCTCTCTGGTTTGGAAGCCTATAGCATATGCCCAATATTACTATCCCCATAATACCTTCCCTTTGAAGCTCTACCCATAGGGATTCCACCTCCTTCCTAGCTCCATTAGTGATATCGTCCCTCATATTCACTTGCAGGTTGTTCTTGATATAAAGGCATACCCCTCCTCCTTTTTTACCCTCTCTACCTCTGTGATACAGAGAATACCCCCAAAATGTTTGCCAGCCAATCATGAGAGCTGTCGAACCAAGTCTCCGAAATTCCCACAAAATAAAAATCCTCCTCATACATTAACAGCTCCAGTTCTCCCATCTTGTTGGCCAGACTTTTAGCATTGGTATACAACCCTCGTAATTTTGGCAGGTTGCATACTGTATCTGCGCCTCTTTTTCTCCTGCAGCACAGCACCACCTGCTGGATCACCTGCTGGATGTGTGATGTGGGTTTCCAATGAGCCCATTCCTAAGTCATGTATTTTTGAGACCACAGCTGAGTCGTGTATTTATCCCACCACCCCCACTCCGCTCCCCCTAAAGTTACAAAGACAGTGGACAGAGGTGTACACATGCAAGAATTGTTCCCCTGACATTCATTCCATCATAATCTGCAGTCACTACTGCCTGCCATACGTGACTGATACTGCCTGCGCCTCGACCACCTTGCAATGGGTTTACGGCGCAGGTTTTTAGGGGTAAAAAAAGGCAGTGAGAAGATGGCATAACACCTACTTATTGCTTGTCAAATGTCGTTTGAAGAGCGATCAACCAGGGATCACTCTTTAGAGGTCACTGTAAGTGTATACAGGCGATCCCCGGGTTACAAACATCGGACTTACAAATGACTCCTACTTACAAACTGAGAGAGACAACAGGAAGGGAGAGGAAATCTACCCCTAGGAAGGGAAATTCTCTACTGTAAGAGTCATCATGGGAAAAAGGTGTCTCCACTGAAGCTTTATCACCAATCCTTGTTTCCACAACAACTCAAAATGTTCAAAATCCAATTTTCTCAGGAACAGAAATTGAGGTGAAATCTTCTGAACGGGTACAGACAGCCAAACAAATGTTCACAGGGTTTTAACTATTCCCTATGCTATCCAAAAAACGTAAAAATTATTTTTTTGGCTGGAGCTACACCTAAAAAATTTACCTGTTCTGACTTACAAACAAATTCAACTTAATTATTATTATACAGAATTTATATAGCGCCAACAGTTTGCGCAGCGCTTAACAAAATGAAGTCAGACATTACAGTTACAATACAATTTGGAACAAGAGGAATCAGAGGGCCCTGTTCGTTAGAGCTTACAATCTAAAAGGAAGGGTCAATTGATACAAAAGGTAATAGCTGTGGGGGATGAGCTGATGAAGAAAGTGAAACAGTGTATTAGTTAGTAGCCGGATAGGCTTCTTTAATAAGAAGAGTTTTCAGGGATCGTCTAAAGATGGATAGATTAGGGGACAGTCTGACAGATTGGGGTAGACAGTTCCAAAGAATGGGAGAAGCTCTGGAGAAATCCTCAAGGCGAATATGGGAAGAGGTGACAAGGGAGCTAGAGAGCAGGAGGTCTTGAGAGGACCGAAGAGAGCGGCTTGGTTGATATTTTGAGATCAGGTTAGTGATGTAGCTGGGGGCAGAGTTGTGGATGGCATTGTAAACTATTGTTAGTACTTTGAATTTTATTTGTTGGGTGAGTGGAAGCCAGTGAAGGGATTGGCAGACAGGGGTGGAGGACACTGAACGGTAGGTAAGGTGGATAAGTCTTGCAGCAGCATTCATTATGGATTGAAAGGGGGATAATCTATGTAAAGGTAATCCAATGAGGAGGGAGTTGCAGTAGTCGAGGCGAAAGATAACCAGGGCGTGAATTAAAAGCTTGGTGGTGTCGTTGGTTAAAAAGGGCCGTATTTGGACAGGGATTGGATGTGAGCCTGAAAGGACAGTGCAGAGTCCAGGGTTATCCCTAGCACCCTGGCATGTGTGGAAGGACTGATAGTTGTTATATTGATCTTGACAGAGAATTCAGGGGAAGAGGCACGTGGAGGAGGAAATAATATGAGCTCGGTTTTAGATAGATTCAGTTTGAGGAAGTGGTGTGACATCCAGGCTGATATGTCTGTTAGTAGATCAGTAATGAGGGAGGAGACTAATGGGGTGAGCTGAGGGGTAGAGAGGTAGATTTGGGTGTCATCAGCATAGAAATGGTAGTGGAAGCCATGGGAGGCTATTAGCTGACCCAGGGAGGAGGTATAGATTGAGAATACTAGCGGTCCAAGGACAGAACCTTGGGGGACCCTAAGGGTAAGAGGAGTTGCAGGGGAGTAAGTGGAATTGTAAGTGACACTGAAGGTGCGGTGAGTTAGGTAAGATTCAAACCAATGGAGAGCATAGTCAGGGAGACCGAGCAAACTTTTGAGTTTTCTGAGAAGGAAGGGGTGGTAAACAGTATCAAAGGAAGCAGAGAGGTCCAAAAGTAAGAGTACTGAGTAGTGACCATTGGTTTTAGCTGTTAGTAAGTCATTTGTAAGTTTAAGGAGAGACGTTTTTGTGGAGTGCTGCCGGCAAAATCCACACTGAAGGGGATCAAGAAGGTTATTCTCAATGAGGTGCTTGCTCAGGCGGTTGTAGACTAAACGTTCAAGGAGTTTGGAAGCAAAAGGGAGTAAGGAGATGGGTCTTAAGTTGTTAAGATTGGTGGGGTCTAGTAAAGGGTTTCTTTGGTATGGGAGTTAATAGTGCATGTTTTAGAGAGTTGGGGAAGATGCCAGTGGAGAAGGAGAGGTTGAAGATATGAGTTAAAGAGTGTAGGATAGAGCCAGAGGCTGACCTTAGTATTTGAGAAGGAACAGGGTCCAGGGGGCAGGAAGTTAGGTGGGCGTTAGAAAAAATTTTAGTGACTTCCTCTACACTAGTTAGGTTAAACAAGGGAAGTATTGATTGTGCAGGAGGACAAGGTATGTAAGGTGAGGGAGATATCTGTAGTGTAAAGATCTCTTTAGGAATTGTATCAATCTTATTTTTGAAGTGATTGGCAATCTCTTGGGCAGTGAGTAAGTTAGTGGGTGGAAGTAATGGAGGACGAAGTAGAGTGTTGAAGGTAGAAAAGAGTTGACGGGGACTGTGTGAGAGGGTGTTAATGAGAGTGATAGAATAGGTCTGTTTGGCAGTGTGGAGGCAGGAACTGTATTTTTGGAGGGCAGATTTATATTGGCTGAAATCTTGCTGTGACTTAGTGTTACGCCACAGACGCTCAAGATCGCGACTATGTTTTTTGAGGCTTCTGGTATTGTCTATCTGCCAGGGTTGTAGCGGTCGGGGCCTGATTCTGTGTGTAGTGAGGGGGGCCAAAGAATCCAGGGTAGATGACAGTGAACTAGACAGAAGACAGAAGTGGCCATGTTGGGGCAGGAAAAGGGATGAGATTGTGTTGAAGAGACCATCTGTAGCAGAAAAAAGAAGTGAAGGGTTAAGATGGCGAAGGTTTCTACGGGTAATTGTTCGGTAGTTGGAAGGTAAGGAGGAGGACAAGGAGAGACTGAAACTAATGAGGTGGTGATCAGAGAGAGGGAATGGAATGTTGGAGAGGTTGCGAGGGGTGCATAGGTAGGAGAACATGAGGTCAAGGCTGTTGCCATTAGAGTGTGTAGAAGCATGTGTCCATTGTTTTAGGTCAAAAGTTTAGAGGTAGCAGGAGTGTTAAGATTAACAGGGATGTTGAAGTCTCCAAGAATGACTGTGGGAATTTCAGAAGAGAGAAAGTAAGGTAGCCAGGCAGAGAAGTCATCAAGGAAGCCTGATACCGGTCCAGGAGGCCGATAGATCACAGCAATTCTCAATGAAACTGGAGAAAATAGACGTATACAGTGAGCTTCAAATGAGGAGAGAGACAGAGAAGGGGGTGGATGAAGAACCTGAAAAGTGCTTTGAGGGGAAAGCAGAATTCCAATCCCACCTCCTTTCCGTCCACTAGGCCTGGGAGAGTAAGTCCACAGGAGGCCACCATGGGAGAGGGCAGCAGGAGAAGGAGAGTCAGATTCTTGAAGCCAGGTCTCAGTAATTGCAAGCAGGTTGAAGGAGTTTGTGATAAATAGGTCATGGACAGAGGTGAGTTTGTTGCAAACAGAGTGGGCATTCCAGAGGGCGCAGGAGAAGGGGAGGTTGGCTTTAGGCAGAAGAGGAATAGAAACCAGATTGTGTGGATTTTCGGCTGGTGTCAGAGGATAGGGGGTGACGGGTATGTTTGCCAAAGGTAAATGATGGGGGTCCAGGATTTGGGGAAATATCTCCAGAGGTTAGGAGAAGCAGAAGGGTGAGGGAGGTGATATGGGAGTATGATTTATGAGAGGGGACACATCTCAGTGTCCTGGAGGTTTTATTGGTGTGTGGGTTCAGAATCAGCAGGAGTTGATGAGTGCAGTATAAAGGTGAGGATAGGAGTGAGGGTGATATATACAAGCTGTGGGGCAGAGAAGAGGAGTAAAGGAGAGAAAGTTTTAGGAGAGAGGATGCAAACATGAGAAGGAGAATTAGGGATTGCATAATATAGGGTGGTGAGATTGAGAAGTAGACTGAATGTGAGATGGAAAAGTTGTATAGAGTCTCAGATCACCTGTAGTCTGTCTGTAGGCTTGCAGTTGTATGCTTTGTGCATTCGCTGAAGTGCTGAGCCGAAGTGCAATACTTAATCCAATATTAATACTTTATCCAAGATGATAGTTGCCAATGCAATCCCCGCCTGTGCTTCCCCTAGAAAGGGCTTACATTTATACTGAGTTGGGTGGAGGTATTGCCAATTAATCAATTAGGATTGCATAGGAGGGACACATGGTTGACAGAATAAACTTCTCACACAAAAGACAGACTACAAGGAATAGCAAGAGAGCAGAATGGCAGAGTAATAAAGATAAGGACAGCTCATAATTTGGGTATAGACAAGAGAAAGCAAAACAAACATCAGTGTTCTATGGACAGAGGTAAAAGATTTTGAAAGCAGCATAGATTACCATTAAGCAAATTAGAGAAATGATTCTATTTCAGTTAAAGGTGGATTTTGAAAGCAGCATAGATTACCATTAAGCGAATTAGAGAAATGATTCTATTTCAGTTAAAGGTGGATTTTGAAAGCAGCATAGATTACCATTAAGCGAATTAGAGAAATGATTATATTTCAGTTAAAGGTGTATTTTGAAAGCAGCATAGATTACCATTAAGCAAATTAGAGAAATGATTCTATTTCAGTAGAGTGTGTAGAAGCATGTGTCCATTGTTTTAGGTCAAAAGTTTAGAGGTAGCAGGAGTGTTAAGATTAACAGGGATGTTGAAGTCTCCAAGAATGACTGTGGGAATTTCAGAAGAGAGAAAGTAAGGTAGCCAGGCAGAGAAGTCATCAAGGAAGCCTGATACCGGTCCAGGAGGCCGATAGATCACATAATTTGGGTATAGACAAGAGAAAGCAAAACAAACATCAGTGTTCTATGGACAGAGGTAAAAGATTTTGAAAGCAGCATAGATTACCATTAAGCAAATTAGAGAAATGATTCTATTTCAGTTAAAGGTGGATTTTGAAAGCAGCATAGATTACCATTAAGCGAATTAGAGAAATGATTCTATTTCAGTTAAAGGTGGATTTTGAAAGCAGCATAGATTACCATTAAGCGAATTAGAGAAATGATTATATTTCAGTTAAAGGTGTATTTTGAAAGCAGCATAGATTACCATTAAGCAAATTAGAGAAATGATTCTATTTCAGTAGAGTGTGTAGAAGCATGTGTCCATTGTTTTAGAATTAGAGAAATGATTCTATTTCAGTTAAAGGTGGATTTTGAAAGCAGCATAGATTACCATTAAGCGAATTAGAGAAATGATTATATTTCAGTTAAAGGTGTATTTTGAAAGCAGCATAGATTACCATTAAGCAAATTAGAGAAATGATTCTATTTCATTAGAGTGTGTAGAAGCATGTGTCCATTGTTTTAGGTCAAAAGTTTAGAGGTAGCAGGAGTGTTAAGATTAACAGGGATGTTGAAGTCTCCAAGAATGACTGTGGGAAATGATTCTATTTCAGTTAAAGGTGGATTTTCGAAGCAGCATAGATTACCTGTGGAGGGATAGAGAAGAGCTTTTTAGAAAGTGCTGAGCCGAAGTGCAATACTTAATCCAATATTAATACTTTATCCAAGATGATAGTTGCCAATGCAATCCCCGCCTGTGCAACCCCTGAACCTACTGAATTTTGATCGATCTACAGCCAGATTAAAAAATGTACCCACAGATTCTGGAGTTGGACTTTAAGGAATATTAAAGCCTTTAAGGCAGCAATACACAGATGTGTGGTGAAAAGACAGGTAGGCCTTAACATCCAGCCACCACACATGAGTTGCTGTCTTTTCTGGGGCACGATTCATTGGCACTCCTAGAACTGTGACAGTTCATGATCAAGTACTGACATCAGCACTCTACAGCCAATCACAGTGCCAAAGGATAAAGCTGAACTCCATCTTTTGATATACTGTACATCTGTGTTCCAGGTTCGATTCGAAACTTCCAGTCTCATACCCGGAACACAGTAGAGTCTATCACAGCGGCACAAAGCTTCCACTGATTGGCTTAGTCAGAGGTTATGAGGTCATCAGCCCACTTCTCTGACTCAGTCAATCAGAGGTTTGCATTCATTGATAGCATACCATGCTTTCTCAGAATGGCTGAGTGCCCCTGTCATAGACTCCACTGTGTACCAGGTATGAGACTGGAAGTCTCGGCTCGAACCCGGAACACAGTTATTTTTTGGAAGGGACAGCAAATTTACACTGTTATACAAGCTGTACACTCACTACTTTACATTGAAGCAAAGTGTCATTTCTTCAGTGTTGTCACATGAAACGATATAATAAAATATATACAAAAATGTGAGGGGTGTACTAACTTTTGTGAGATACTCTATCTATATATATATATAAAAAATATAATACACATCTTACCACTTGCTAGAAAATAAGACCTACTGTGACAATGACATTTCCGATCAGGTACGCCTATCAGTTTTTTGGGCGGACCTGATCGGATGCTCCATTCACCCCTATGGGGCAGTGGATGTCAGTAGTGACATGTCCACTGACACCCGCTGCTATCCGATCTGATCCTGTCTGTGAAATCCAGATGGATGGTAACTCTATTTTCTATCCATCTGGCAGATCGGATGGGATCAGATGAAAACAGACAGTCAATCCGTTTTCATCCGATCTCCCATAGAGGAGAGCGGGGCTCTGACAGGTCCATCTCTGCACAGTGAGTGGAGACAGATCTGTCATCCGCCTACTAAGTGGGGATTGGCGGGTCGATCCCCTGCTGAGCAAAACGGAGTCCACCAGCCAGAACGCCCGTGTAAAAAGACTCTAAAGCTAAAAGGGACTGTGGCTGTTTGTGGCACAGATTTGGTAAGGTGTTAATATGCTTTCAGGCCTAGCACCTGTGTCATTTTGTACAAACTACATATTTTATAGAAGTTGTTTTTTATTACAGTTGTCTTAATAAAACCAGTACTGAGAGAAATATTGAGGCAGCCATTGATATCAATCTTAAATGCTAGTTCTGTCATGCTGATTTTCTGGCTTCATTACTTTCTAAAGGCACTAGCCTAGAACAAGCATGCTGTAAATGAAGTCTGAACAGTAAACTTGTCAGTATTTCTAAGTCATAAAGCCAATGAGGGCAGCCAGACAACTAGCATTTTCATGCTAGGCTCATCGTGCAGGGTCCAGGTACATAAATGCTTGAATCTTTGTATCAGTATTGAGTTTACTAAATAAAAGTTCTTGGGTTATTGTCTTTTAGATTAGGATGGTAGTAGACAGTTTATTTGATGATATCTAATAAAAGCTGGCCAGGTGCATATGGACCAGCAGACATGGAATAATCTGAAAAGAAAATAGAACCTGGCATATTATGTATATAATTTCAGCAGTTTGCACAGTGCTTTTCAAGACAACATATAAAGGGGGGCAGTAGAGTTACAATAACATTAAAGACAAGAAGGTTAGGAGGGCCCTGCCTGTGAGAACTTACAATCTAAAAAGAAGCCAGTGGTACAAAAAGTAGTAACTGTGAGTGATGACCTGATGAAGAAAGTAAAAGTACAGTAAAGGTGGGATATGCTTTCCTAAGAAGATGGGTTTTTAGGGATTATCTATAAGTGGACAGAGTAGGATAGTCCGACAGATTGGGGTAGAGAGTCTGAGATAATAGGAGAGGCTCTGAAGAAGTCCTGGAGGTGAGCAAGGGAGGAGGAGACGAGAGAGCTAGAGAGCAGGAGGTCTTGGGAGGAGCTGAGACGACAGTGTGGGTGATACATTAAATAAAGTTTGGTGATGTTGCTCAGGGCTAGGTTGTGGGTGGCTTTGTATGTTGTTAGTATTTTGAGTATTTTTTATTAGGTGACTGGAAGCCAGTGGAGGGATTGGCAGAGTGGTTTGGTGGACAATGAATGGTTGGTAAGGAGGATGAATCTGGCAGCAGCATTCATGATAGACTGAAGCTAGGATAGCCTCGGTAGAGGGAGTTGCAATAGACAAGACCAAAGATAACGAGGGAGTGATGGAGTAGCTTGGTGGTTTGATTGGTAATGTATTCTATTTATTTTCATTTCATGTTCCCAATTTCCGAGGCCAAACTATTTTTTTTTTTATTTTTTTTTTACAATTTTATTAATATATAGCTTACACAAAAACTGAATATGATTTGATAATAAAAAATGTCCCCCACTAACAGACACATCAATCCTTTTGACAATCATCAGACCGAATAGTCTGGCTCTGGCAGACTAGACTATGTGTTTACTTTTTTTTATTAAATAACATTTCCTGATATGTGCCTGCTATAGCATGTACCTGTATGAAAAAGTATCCTCCCCTCTTTGTATTTTTCCTGTTTGTGAAATCTCTAGTGTTCCTGCAAGTCCTTCTGCTTTCCTAAACCGACCTCACACCACACTAGCATGGTCCGTTCTCTAGCTGTGGTAATGTGGTAGACAACCCCCCCCCGCACAAACATTCACTGTGGAAGATCAGTGTACTGCTGTTTCTCCACCCTCACCTCTTTATGCAGCTGAGAACAGAGGGAAGGTGATCATGTATTACCCTTTAATTCTTTTTTTATATCTAATGTTTTACCTTTCATTTGTACTTTAACCACTTCCCGCCCGCCCTATTACAAAATGACGGCGGGAATGTGGTTGTGTTATCCTGACCGGACGTCATATGACGGCGGCAGGATAACACAGCTCTGCGCGCCCCCCGGGGGCGCGCAGAGCGGCGATCGGTGATGCGAGGTGTCAGTCTGACACCCTGCATCTCCGATCTCGGTAAAGAGCCTCTGACGGAGGCTCTTTACCATGTGATCAGCCGTGTCCAATCACGGCTGGTCACATAGTAAAACAGGAACAGCCGTTGATCGGCTTTCCTTAGTTCGTGCCTGACAGGCACGAGTAAAGGAGCGCCGATCGGCGGCTCCCCTGACAGGGGGGGGGTCGGCACTGGTAATCAGATCATTGATTACCAGTGCAGACCCTCGGGGGGGGGGGATGCCACTAGATCCACCAGGGATGCCCACTATGACCCCAGGGATGCCCACTATGACCCCAGGGATGCCCACTATGGCAACCAGGGATGGCAATCAGGACTCAGGGAGCCCCCCATTGCCCTCCCCATCAGTGCTGCCCACCAGTGCCCTCCCTGTCAGTGCTGCCCACAAGTGCCCATCATTGCCATCCGTTAGTTCGCCCACCAGTGCCCATTATTGCCCACCAGTGCCGCCTATCAGTGCTCATTAGTGCCCATCAGTGCCGCCCGTCAGTGCCGATCAGTGCCGCCCATCAGTGCCCACCAGTGCCGCCTATCAGTGCCCATCAGTGCCACCTATCAGTGCCCATCAACGCCGCCTATCAGTGCCTAGCAGTGCCGCCTATCAGTGCCCACCAATGCCGCATATCAGTGCTACCTATCAGTGCCACATATCAGTGCCTATCAGTGCCGCATATCAGTGCCGCCTATCAGTGCCACCCCATCAGTGCCACCCCATCAGTGCCACCCCATCAGTGCCTCCTCATCAGTGCCTGTCAGTGCAGTCTCATCAGTGCTCATCAGTGCAGGAAAAAACTTATTTATTTACAAAATTGTATAACATAAACAAAAAAAACTTTTTTTTTTTTCAAACTTTTCGGTCTTTTTTTATTTGTTTAGCAAAAAGTAAAAATCGCACAGGTGATCAAATACCACTAAAAGAAAGCTCTATTTGTGGGGGGAAAATGACATAAATTTGGTGTAGGTACAGTGTTGCATGACCGCGCAATTGTCATTCAAAATGCAACAGCGCTAAAAGGGGAAAATTGGCCTGGGCAGGAAGGGAGGGAAGTGCCCTGTATTAAAGTGGTTCAGTTGTTTTAAAAGGTGAAGGCTTACATATACAAGAGAATGTAGTACATTTTATACACTTCTCTGCGCACATGCCCATTTGCTCTGTACTCTGCAGTGTTCCTTTTATTACATTACCAAAATATTTTACAGATGAGGTAGAAGGAGCTTATTTGATAGTTAAAAACATTTTGTGTTCATGGAACACTTGGAAGAAGCAAAGTGTCCTGTGCTTGAGATCTGTATGATTCCTCATGAACTGAGCAACGGAGCCGTGTGTACATTCTGCTACCATGAGTGGATTACAGGCAGGTCTTGTTTTACTTTAGCAATTGTTGGTTTTACATACCCACAACTTCCTGAATGACAATGGCCTAAGAGATTAACTCTGACTTTGCTGCTTGCCTTTTGGATTTAAACACTTTGGTCTGTTCCTTCTTTTTTATTTTAATTACAAGGAATTGTGACTAATTAAAGTGCAATTTAGAAAGAGAAGCCTGACAATAAATATCATTACAACAATGAGATTGGACATATTTTTGTGATGTAACTATACGCACAAATAGTTCTCTGTATAGGTGATAATTAGGTAGTCTGTAGGAAGAGTGGGGATGCCCAGAATCCAAGTTGCATGAGGTCCAGTGTGAAGTTTCCACAGCCCGCAATGATTTGGGGAGCCATGTCATCTGCTGGTCCACTGTGTTTTATCAAGTCCAAGTCAGAACAGCCCTCTCCTAGGAAATTCTAGAGCACTTCATGCTTCCCTCTGCTGACCAGTTTTATGGAGATTCTGATTTCATTTTCTAGCAGGACTTGGCACCTTCCCATACTGCCAAAAGTACCAATACCTGGTTAAATAATCATAGTATCACTGTGCTTGGTTGGCCAGCAAACTCGGCTGGCCTAAAACCTGTAGAGAATCTGTGGGGTATTGTCAAGAGCAGTGGCGGCTGGTGAAGTTATAAGATGGTGGGGCGCAAGACCCCGCCCTTCCATTTCGACCCCTCCCATTTCTCAGAAGCCCCACCCCTTATAGACTCCACCCATTTTGTCCCCTGTATTTTGCTTGCGTGAACAAATTCTCCCAATATATCACATATTAAGGGGCTCCATCAGTACTAGTATATCCCATAATAGGAAACAGGGGCCCTATTATGGGATATACTGTGAGAGACACCCTATTAAGGGATACACTGACTGAGAGTGGCACAAACCCCACAGTACAGACCCCCCAGCACAAACCCCTCAAGCACAAACCCCTCAAGCACAAACCCGCTAGCACAAAACCCACAGTACAGGCCCCCTAGCACAAACCCCACAGTACAGGCCCCCTAGCACAAACCCCCACAGTACAGACCCCCATGCACAAACCCCACAGTACAGGCCCCCTAGCACAAACCCCCACAGTACAGGCCCCCTAGCACAAACCCCACAGTACAGACCCCCTAGCACAAACCCCACATTACAGGCCCCCTAGCACAAACCCCACAGTACAGACCCCCTAGCACAAACCCCACAGTACAGGCCCCCTAGCTCAAACCCTACAGTACAGACCCCCTAGCACTAATCCAACAGTACAGGCCCCCTAGCACAAACCCCACAGTACATGCCCCCTAGCACAAACCCCACAGTACAGACCCCCTAGCACAAACCCCACAGTACAGGCTTCCTAGCACAAACCCTACAGTACAGACCCCCTAGCACTAATCCAACACTACAGGCCCCCTAGCACAAACCCCACAGTACAGGCCCCCTAGCACAAACCCCACAGTACAGGCCCCCTAGCACAAACCCCACAGTACAGACCCCCTAGCACTAATCCCACAGTACAGACCCACTAGCACAGACCCCACAGTACAGGCCCCTTAGCACAAACACTACAGTACAGACCCCCTAGCACTAATCCCACTGTACAGTCCCCCTAGCACAAACCCCACAGTACAGACCCCCTAGCACTAATCCCACAGTACAGGCCACCTAGCACAAACCCCACAGTACAGGCCCCCTTTCAATGCAGTGACCAGCGTACATGCCCCCTTTCAATCCGGTGACCAGCGTACATACCCCCTTTCAATGCGGTGACCAGTGTACATGCCCCCTTTCAATGTAGTGACCAGTATACATGCCCCCTTTCAGTATACATGCCCCCTTTCAATGTAGTGACCAGCGTACATGCCCCCCAATGCAGAGATCAGCGTGCGTGCCCCCAATGTAGTGACCAGCATACATGATGCTCCCAATGCAGAGATCAGCATGCGTGCCCCCAATGTAGTGACCAGCATACGTGGTGCCCCCAATGCAGAGATCAGCGTGCGTGCCCCCAATGTAGTGACCAGCATACGTGGTTCCCCCAATGCAGAGATCAGCGTGCGTGCCCCAAATGTAGTGACCAGCATACCTGATGCCCCCAATGCAGAGATCAGCATGCGTGCCCCCAATGTAGTGACCAGCATACATGATGCCCCCAATGCAGAGATCAGTGTGCGTGCCCCCACTGTAGTGACCAGCATACATGATGCCCCCAATGCAGAGATCAGCGTGCGTGCCCCTAATGTAGTGACCAGCATACATGATGCCCCGAATGCAGAGATCAGCGTGCGTGCGTGCCCCCTTCAAAGCTGTCAGTGACAGTGTGTTGGCCGGGTGGGCCCCCCCTGAGGCATCATGGGCCCCCCCTGAGGCATCACGAACTTACCTCGAGTGACGATACTGACACTCACGGACGGCTGCAGCAGTGCTTCTTCTCTCCTCTACGAACTTCTCCCGACCACTCCGACTCCTCACACGGGCACGGCGGCGGCTCTCCTCTCTCCGGCAGGCGGGAAGATGTCACCAGGTCCCGGGATGTCCTCCTGTGATTGGTCCAGGCTGGAGTCTGGACCAATCACAGCCAGGACATCAGAAAAGTGGGAGTGTCGGGGCGCATTGCTCAGCGCCCTGATGACCCCCAGAAGGCCGCCAATCGGTGCCTCTGCCCCCTGCACGTGGGGTCAAACCCCCCTCCCATACCCACCACTAGGTCTGGTGCCCCTAGTGGACTAAAAATTTAAATTTATTTATTTTTTTTAAATCTTTTTTTTTCTTCTTTTTTTTGGGGGGGGGGGGGCGGCGCCCCTACGCCCCCTATGGACAGGCCACCACTGGTCAAGAGGAAGATGAGAGACACCAGACCCAACAATGCAGATGAGGCTGAAGGCCGCTATCAAAGAAACCAAGGCTTCCATAACACCTCAGCAGTTCCACAGACTGATCGTCTCCACGCAACGCTGCATTGATACAGTAATTCATGTAAAAGAACCCCCGACCAAGTATTGAGTGCATACTATATTGTACATGGACGTACTTTTCAGTAAGCCAACATTTCTGTATTAAAAATCCTTTTTTTATTGGTCTTATGTAATATTCTAATTTTCTGAGATACTGAATTTTGGGTTTTCACTAGCTGTAAGCCATAATCATTAAAATTAAAATAAATAAATGCTTGAAATATATCACTCTGCGTGTAACGCATCTATTTAAAATACATGAGTTTCACTTTTTGAATTTAATTACTAAAATAAATTTACTTTTTAATGATATTCTAATTTTATGAGATGCACCTGTATATATATATATATATATATATATATATATATATATATATATATATATTACGGAAAATTGTTATCAAATACTTACCGTAATTTTCCTTTCCTGGCCTATCCTTACGTCAGCACATAATGGGTTAATGCCTCCTCTGGAGCCCACAGGACCACCTCTTCCTAGCTAAATAAAAGACAGCCCCTCCCCCACTGAAGTGTTTGATAATCTAGCCTGCGACAGGCCACTAGGGAGGGAGTCCTGTTGTTAACGTGAGGATAGGCCAGGAAAGGAAAATTATGGTAAGTATTTGATAACAATTTTCTGTATCCCTGGCTCTACCTCACGTCAGCACACAATAGGATATAACTAGCTGAATAAATGGGTGGTAGAGAACACATGAAAAGAAACATTGATAATCAAAGAAAAGCGCCCAAAGACAAACATAATTTATTTGTCTCGTCCCACACTTTGCAGAACTTGCTGACTGCACACCTACCTTGTAAAGTCGAATGAAGGGCTAGCTGTCTCACATATCTTTCATTGGAATCCTGGCATAACTACCCCAAAGGCTGCCACCCCTCGAATGAGCTTGCACCTGTTCCTGAGCAGAAAGCCCTACTTCCTGCAAGCCAAATTAATCACCCTGGTAAATCAGTAGAGGATGACCTGATGGCAAAATTAAAAGATTGTCCACTTTCCTCATGTCTTTTGACCTTTGCATGTACACTGGTAGCAACTTGTCCATGTGTAAGGAACTAAAGTCTCCCTGCAGTGTGCTCAGTGACTTCGTGTAAATGCTCGGAGGGATTGCCCCCAGTCTTCATGGAAACTGGATAGCACGTTGGAAATGAGCCTTGGAGATGGACGTAGTATCACTATTTCTGGTAAAAAGACACAAAAGGGATCTTTGCAGGAAAGTGCTGCAATCTCCAACATTCTTCTGTCTGAAACAACTGCTGTCAGAGGAACTAGTTTTACCCTTAGGAACTGCAATGGAAATGAAGCTATTGGAGCAAAGGATGCCTGTACTAGTGCTTTCAGAACCAAGTCCCATGAAGGGAACAAGGATCGCCTCGGTGGTTGTATATGGATTACTGCCTGCATGAAGCATTTGTTCAATGGCTTTTCCACCCATCTGTAGCCTGAAAAAAAGGATAAAGGCAGAGACCTGTACTTTAATGGAGTTGTATGCTGGACCAACCTCATGCGCTGATTGTGAAAATGTTAAGAATATTGGCTAGAGCTGGGGACACAGGATCGAAAAACTTTGCTGAGCAAACAGAACAAACTTCCTTCCTATCCTCTCATATGTAGCGTTCATGGTCTTGTGGTCTTCACCAAGGTTTGAACCACCTCGGATGAGAATCCCTGCACCTCTAGTCCAGCCAATTCAATAGCCAGGCTATTAACAGAGTCTCACTGGATTGGAGTGCTGCCATTGACATAAAATATCTTGTTTCACCAGAAATGGAACTGGTGGTGCTGATGACATCTGGGGGAGCAATGAAAAACAAGGCCTTCTCAGCAGGTAGAAAGCACATGTATGGCATAAAAGTCTTCTGTCCAAATTTTCAGAAGAATCTTCATAATTAGGGACACTGGAGGAAGACAAACACCAATGAAAGACAATTCAATGGCACTGTGAACAACTGGCAACACTGAGAAGAATCTCCATACTGAAGGAGAGCTGGGAACATACCCGGCAGGTGCAGGCAGGGGCCAAAACAGAGGAGGGCGGAGATACAAGGGTGCAGGCATTAGAGCAGAGTAGTTGGGTGACAGTTAGGAAGGGTAGAAGGGAACAAGGCAAGGAGGCCTGTCCTGGGCTGGAGCATCCCAATAAATACGCCCTGTTGTGTGATGTTGGGGAAACCAGTCATGGACCAGCATTGCTGGAGCAGAGCGACGCCCCTAGCTGCCAGGGGAAGAACTCCTCCAGTGAGGGGGGGAGCAAGGGAAAGGAAAGACAGGTTCTGGTGGTAGGGGACTCAACTATTAGAAGGACAGAGAGGGCAATCTATCAAAAAGACCGTAAGTGCCGAACTGTCTGTTGTTTACCGGGTGTTCGGGTTCGGCACATCACGGATCTGGTGAGCAGATTATTGGGTGGGGCTGGGGAAGACCCAGCTGTCATGGTACACGTGGGAACAATGACAAAGTCAGAGGGAGATGGGGAGTCCTAAAAAAAAACAATTTCAGGGACTTAGGAGCTAAATTGAGGAGAAAGACCTCCAAGTTAGTATTTTCATAAATACTACCTGTACCTCGAGCCACGCCAGAGAGGCAGCGGGAGATTAGGGAAGTAAACAATTGGCTGAGGAGCTGGTGTAGTAAGGAGGGTTTTGGGTTCCTGGAGAACTGGGCCGACTTCTCAGTCAGCTACTGGCTCTTTAGTAAGGATGGATTGCACCTAAATGGGGAGGTGTAACGCTCCGGCGTTTGTTTAGTGAACTGGATTTGCAGCTGCAGAATTTCCACTCAGTAGTCGTGTAGAGATGTGTTGAATCACCATATCCAACTCTCCAGACTCATCATTGTGGCCCAGCCTGCCTCAGCATGCAAATATACAGGCACTCAGATAAGATGTTCCTGGAGTGATAGGTTGTATACGATAGTATAGAGGTGATGTGCTGGAAGGACAGGCGTGAGTAGTGATAGCAATGATAGGCACTCAATAGTAATGTTCAGGAGTGTTAGCAGATGGTGATAGATAGTATGCAGATAGGTTAGCAATCATGTACAAATAACATGTGGTAGGGGACAGCAGATGAAGTGTACAGGAATTGCTAACTCAGTGCAAGGATATAGATGGTAGTAGACTCAAGAGCTAGCAATCTATGTAACAGTGCAGATGATAGAAATAGTAATGCATAGATAGCAACAGTCTTTAGTATGCAAGAGTAGATAGTGTAAGTTGATAGGAAGGAATCCCTTGTGGGGTACTTATCACTAGTTGGTTTAGAGAGATGAGGGGTCCGGTAATGAGGTAAGGATCAGGTAGCGAGATACAGGATCAGTAGCGAGATACAGGAAATAGCTGGAGGCTTCGGCAGCGTCAGACAAGGCTGTATAACAAGCGGTTTGCACGAACACCTTGTGAGTGAAAGCCGGCGATTGAAATAGCCGCTCAGAGCGGCGCCTAGTGATGACGTCATGAGAATTAAAGGGACAGGTAGCTATATGCGTTCCACCTACCTAAATGGTGGAACGCAATGCGGAAGAAATGGGCTGGAAGGGTACCGAAGGTACCAGAATCTTACAGGAGGGCGCAGCTGTACTGGGAGAGAAGATGGCCAACAAGTTAGAGGGGCTTTTAAACTAGGTGATGGGGGGGAGAGTACAGATGTAGAATTAGCCAGCGGGAGCAAGGTTCAGCGGGCATAAATGGGGACATTAGCGGTAGGGTGTTCAGAGTTCCTAAACCCAAGGTGGGTATGGGGAAAAAATCACAAGAGCAGCCTAAAAACATTGAACGGGGATATAGTATGCAACCGGACAAAATTACATAGTTTGTATACCTATGCTAGAAGCCTGGCCAACAAGATGGGAGAGCTGGAGCTGCTAATGTATGAGGAGGAATTCGATTTTGTGGGGATTTCAGAGACTTGGTTTGACCACTCTCATGATTGATTGGCGACCATTCAGGGATATTCCCTATATCGCAGAGATAGAGAGGTAAAAAAGGGGGAGGGGTATGTCTGTATATTAAGAACAGTGTACAGGTATATATGAGGGACGACATTGCAACCTGAGCTAAGGAGGAGGTAGAATCCCTATTGGTAGAACTTCAAAGGGAAGGTACTATGTGGAGAGTAATATTGGGCGTATGCTATTGGCCCCCAAACCAGACAGAGGAGGAAGAGGCGGACCTCCTATCACAGCTTGGAATGGCAGCAAGGATGGGAAATTTAATTATAATGGGGGACTTTAATTATCCAGATATAGACTGGGCAGAAGGAACCACGCATTCATCCATGGCTCGGCAGTTCCTAAATGTTTTGCAGGACAATTTCATGGGTCAGATGGTGAACGCACCGTCAAGAAAAAATGCGGTACTAGACCTACTGATTACCAACAATACGGACCTGATCACAGATATAAAAATACAGGGCAACTTAGGAAACCGTGACCATAGGTCAATTAGTTTCAGTATAAATCATAGAAATAGGAAACACAAGGGTAATATAAGGACACTGAATTTCAAAAGAGCCAACTTCCCTAAACTACGCTCTGTGCTAGACAATATTAAATGGGATAGAACCCTCAGAAAAAGAACACGGAGGAAAAAAGGGAGTGCTTCAAGAACATACTAAATAAAGGGATTGGCCAGTGCATTCCAAAGGGGAATACGTTGAAAAGAGCAAAATCAAACCCAGGGTGGCTAAACTCCAATATAAAAATGCATATTAACCTCCCTGGCGGTATGATTCTGTCAGGAATTCTGTTCCAAAAGCGGTACAATTCTTTTCATGGAAATTTGGCGTTATGTATTATAGGCCTACAATTCTTAGTAATTACTGACTTAAACCTGACCAAAACAAGTCTCTAGTAGACATCCCAGATGTGATAAATTTGAAACACAAACAAGTGAATTATAATCGAATCAATAATATTATTTTATTATTTAATATATAATATATATAATAAAATTATATTATTGATTAGATTACAATTCATGCGTTACATATTATATATATAAATGTGTATATATATATATGTGTGTATATATATATACATATATATATATATATATATATATATATATATATGTGTGTGTGTATATATATATATATATAAAACGCATGAATTATAATCGAATCAATAATATAATTTTATATATATATATATATATATATATATATGTGTGTGTGTGTGTATATAGGTATATATATATATATATATATATATATATATATACATATATATATATATATATATATATATATATTTGCATATATATATGTACATATATATATATATATATATATATATATTTGCATATATATATATATATAAATATATATGCATATATATATATATATATATATATATGCATATATATATATATATATATGCATATATATATATATATATATATATATATGCATATATATATATATATATATATATATATATATGTATATATGCATATATATAATATAAAATGTGTTATGTGTTTTGTGCAACGTTTTTTTTTTTTTTAATTTCCCTACCTAGTTCCGCTCCCATGCAGCATTGTTGCTGCAGGGAACGGAACTAGGAAGTCCTCCTACCGACAGACGAGCGGCGGAGATCTCGGCTGGCGGTCACAGCAATGAGAGCTCATCGCTGGATCGCCAGGATAAGGTAAGAGAAGCTCCGCTGCGCTGTCTGCACGCTCTGCCCATTGACCCCGAGCGTGACTCGGGGATACCGCTAATAGCAGAAAATTCCTACCCCGAGTCACGCTCGGGGATACCGCTAAGGCGGTTAAAACTTAAGAAAAGTTCTTCAAAAAAATACAAGGCTGAGGGGTCATTGGCAGCATTCCAACATTACAAAGAGTGCAATAAGAAATGTAAAGGCGAAATCAAGGCGGCTAAAATAGAACACGAAAGACATATAGCAGAAGAGAGTAAAAAAAACCCCAAGAAATTTTTTAGGTATATAAATAGTAAGAAAGCGAAACCAGAACACATTGGACCAATAAAAGACGATGAAGGGAATCTGGTCACAGAGGACAGAGAGAAGGCGAAAGTGCTAAATAAATTCTTCTCTTCAGTCTTCAAAAAAGAATTGGGGGCTACACTAACCCACCTTGTTATGGTAAATTAAATAATACACCTCAGGAAGTACCCCCCAGGTTAACAGAAGATAGACTTAGAACTAAACTTGAGAAACTTAACATAAATAAATCACCGGGACCGGATGGCTTGCACCAGAGGGTTCTTAAAGAACTCAGCCAGGTGATAGCCAGACCGTTATTCTTGATCTTTACGGATAGTCTACAGATGGGTACGGTGTCAGCTGATTGGGAAAAAGCCAATGTGGTACCAATATTTAAAAAAGGGCCGAAATATATCCCGGGTAACTATAGGTCAGTCAGCCTCACATCAGTAGTCTGCAAGATTTTGGAGGGGATGTTAAGGGACAATATACAAGACTTTAGTAATGAAAATGGTATTATTAGTAGTAATCAGCATGGATTCATGAAAAATCGTTCTTGCCAGACCAATCTATTAACCTTCTACGATGAAGTGAGTTGCCATCTAGATAAAGGGAGGCCTGTGGATGTGGTGTATCTGGACTTTGCAAAGGCATTTGACAAAGTTCCCCACAAATGCTTACTGTACAAATTAAGGTACGTAGGTATGGACCATATGGTGAGTACCTGGATAGAGAACTGAGCTCCAGGGGTGAGTCCAGAGGGTGGTGATAAATGGGGAGTACTCAGATTGGGAGGGTGTGGAAAGTGGGGTCCCCCAATAATCTGTTCTGGGACCAATCCTGTTTAATTTATTCATAAACGACCTAGAGGATGGGATAAAAAGCACAATCTCGGTATTTGCGGACGATACTAAGTTGAGCAGGGCAATAACTTCTATGCAGGACATGGTAACCTTACAAGCAGACCTGAACAATATAATGGGGTGGGCAACTTCATAGCAGATTAGGGTTAATGTTGAAAATGTAAGGTAATGCATTTGGCTGTCAGAAGCACGAACGCAAGTTACTCGCTCTGGGTGAATCTAAGATGGAAAAGGACCTGGGGGTCCTAGTCGACAACAGGCTTGGCAGTGGCATGCAATGCCAAGCCGCTGCAAGCAAAGCCAACAGAATACTGGCATGTATAAAAAAAGGGAATTCACTCCAGAAAAAAAGAGATTATTCTCCCACTTTACAAGACTCTGGTCCGGCCACATCTGGAGTATGCCGTCTAGTTCTGGGCACCGGTCCTCATCAGGAAGGATGTGCTGGAACTAGAGAGAGTCCAGAGAAGGGCAACAAAAATAATTAGGGGAATGGAGGACATCAGCTATGAGGAAAGACTACAAGCATTGAACTTATTCTCTCTGGAGAAGAGATGCTTGAGAGGGGATATGATATCAATGTACAAATACTTTCCTGGTTACCACAGCATAAGGAACAAACTTTTCAGAGAAAGGGAATACAATAAGACACGTGGCCACTCACTAAAACTAGAAGAAAAGTGGTTTAACCTTAACCACCTCAATACAGGGCACTTAAACCCCCTTCCTTCCCAGACCAATTTTCAGCTTTTAGCGCTGTTGCATTTTAAATGACAATTGCGCGGTCATGCAACACTGTACCTAAACCAAATTTATGTCATTTTTTCCCCACAAATAGAGCTTTCTTTTGGTGGTATTTGATCACCGCCAGGTTTTTTCTTTTTTGGTGCACAAATAAAAAAAGGCCGAAAAGTTTGAAAAAAAAAAAAAGTTTTTTGTTTAGGTTATAAAATTTTGTAAATAGATACGTTTTTTCCTGCACTGATGAGCACTGATGACGCCGCACTGACAGGCACTGATGAGGAGACACTGATGGGGTGGCACTGATGGGGTGGCACTGATGGGGTGGCACTGATATGCAGCACTGATGGGCACTGATAGGTAGCACTGATATGCAGCACTGATGGGCACTGATATGTGGCACTGATAGATAGCACTGATATGCAGCACTGATGGGCACTGATAGGTAGCACTGATATGCAGCACTGATGGGCACTGATATGTGGCACTGATAGATAGCACTGATATGCAGCATTGGTGGGCACTGATAGGCAGCGCTGATGGGCACTGATAGGCAGCACTGATGGGCACTGATCGGCGGCACTGATGGGCACTGATGGGCACTGATAGGCGGCACTGATAGGCGGCACTGATGGGCACTGATGGGCGGCACTGATCGGCACTGATGGGGGGCACTGATGGGCACTGATAGGCAGCACTGATGGGCAATAATGGGCACTGGTGGGCGGCACTGATAGATGGCAATAACGGGCACTGGTGGGCAGCACTGAAAGATGGCATTGGTGGGCAGCACTGATAGGGGGGCACCACTGGCAGGCTCTCTGAGCCCTGTTTGCCATCCCTGGTGGCCATGGTGGGCATCCCTGGTGGTCATGGGTGGGCATCCCTGGTGGCTCTAGTGGCATCCCCTCCCCCCAGGGCTGCACTGGTAATCAATCATCTGATTACCAGCACAGACCCCCCCCTGTGATCAGTGAGTAATTAGAAATACTCACTGATCACCCCAGCTGCAGAATTGATCCTCTTCTCTTCTCCTCACTGACAGGATCTGTCAGGAGGAGAAGAGATCGAAGCCGTTACAACGGCTGTATTGACATTACATGACGGCTGTGATTGGTCACAGCCGTCATGTGATCAGGAGGGTCAATCACAGGGCCCTCCTGCCGAGGCTTGTTGCTCTGTGTCCTAGGGACACAGGCACATCGAGACCGCGCCACTGCGTGTGCCCGCGGCGGCGCGATCTCTTTCCTTCTGAAGGACGTTCCGGGAACGTCCATTCAGAAGGACGAGACTCCCACCCGGCCGTATATGTACTATGGCCCGGTTGGGAGGTGGTTAAACTATGTAAGGGGTTCTTTACTGTCAGCGCAGTAAGGATGTGGAATTCTCTGGGATCTGCGGTGCTTCTTTCCACCTATGATTTATAAGAGATACACGGGATATATGGGGTCTCATGTGTGAGTGCAACCTCCCACTTTATTCTGTTTCCCCCATTTTCTCTGTATGGTATCACGCTATTTTTTCTCCATATATTTTGTTTTATCTATGATCGCGGAGTTTTTTCTATTGAATGCTTGCTGTCCGATACCAGTGAACTGGGTGGATCCTGCCAATACTCTTTCAAGCGTTTTTGGGTTTATCCATTAATTTGGATGACCAACTACATCATTTTTCACCTGTGTAACTCTGTGGATCAGCGCCTACAAGTTTGGATTGCTACTCATATATCTTTCAACTATATGAGTTACATTCAGTTGTTGGAATTAATTTATTTGTGCACATATCTGTTGGAACTATCATTTTAGAATCCACGGACTCATCATTTATTTGATGCTTTTGATATTGTTTGTCACATACTCACATTTACAAACATTTTGTGTATTTATGGGTTAAGCGCTACACATATATTAGTACCAATATCAAAACTCTGTGTACGCATTTGTTATTCTTCTCCTTGGTATGAGATACGCACCAGCAAAAATCTTCACTGATCGTCCTACAGTGTTTATTGGACACCAGTTTGCAATATTGTTGATCTATGTATTTGGCTCTGTACCTACAATGTGGACTGTTTGATCTGTACTAAATGCTCAAACCAATAATAATAAATACATTGAAATAGAAAAGTAAAAAAGAGATTGGATTATTAAAAGCTACATTCTGATTGTATGGTATGGTTTATTGCACTTTGGCTGTTTGCCCTGCTGAATAAGCCCTAAAGTGTAAAGTGTCCTTATCACTTCCATTTTAAAAACCTAATTTTGGGTGTTGTCCTCTTAAGCTGAAGTAGGAACTTTTTTTTCCATATTATGATAACTGAATACTATTTTGACTACATTTTCCTGTCGGCATCCTTAAAATCTGAAAAAGGCGGACAAGGTCGTCAACATAATTTCCGCATCATAAATTATAATTACAGCAGAATGAAAGGGGTCAAAAGCACAAATAACTGCTTTGGGGCAGAGAATAATCACTGAGTAATAAGGGAAAAAAAGTCCAAACATGCGCGACTATTCTTCACTTTCCTTGTTTGATCCTTTATACATTGTTGCCCGCTGAAAAAGAAATGCATTAAAATACCTATTTCGCCAAGAAATTACAAAACCTGAGAACTGTTAAAAAAGGGCAAAACTTAGGCCTCATGCACACAAGGCGTAAAACATTTAGCTTTTACAGGCATTTTATGTCAGCCTCTAAACGTCCCTCTATGTTAGCCTATGTGGCCATGTACATAGGCTAACATGGTGACTGCAAATATGCCGGGGTGGCCATTCTTGTCAGGGGTGGTCGTCTCACAGTTGTCCAGGAGCTCGTCTATTGACAAAGTTTGGTCATAGTCATAGACAGTTCATGGGCAGGAGAGCCGATTAGGCTCATCAATGTGTACACCTCCCCGGAGAAGAGTGTGTGGCTGTTGCTCTTCCAGACCCTGAGGACCCAGTTTGTCACAACCTGAGCAGTAGTGCTTGGTGAGGATTTCAACTTTCTGATAGAGGAAGATGGGCACAGTTTCAACATACATGCTGAGCTTGATGCTAATTTTAGGCTGAAGCTCCTCTTTAAGCAGGAAGAGGATGTCTAAAAAAAATTTCCCCTTCCCCCACTCACCCTTTTGTGTTTTTGTCCTTTCAATAAAGGCCTGTGAACTCTTTTCCTCTCTCTTACCCCCTGCTCCCCATCACACCCTTTGCTTGTTGAAATGTTTTGAAAGGTTGTGAACTTTTCCTTTGCTTTTGTTGCAGTGCCATGTAGGATGTGAGGAGCAGGGGTCTGCAATGCACTTCTGACATTGCACCGCTAGGTGTAGTGCATCCGGAAAGTATTCACAGCACTTCACTTATTCCACATTTTGTTATTTTACAGCCTTTTTCCAAAATGGAAAAAAAAATAATTCTTTTCCTAAAAAATGTACAAACAATACCCCATAATGACAATGTGAAAGAAGTTTGACATCTTTGCAAATGTATTAAAAATAAAAAACGGGAAAAAAAAATCCCATGTACATAAGTATTCACAGCCTTTGTTCAATACTTTATTGAAGCACCTTTGGCACCAATTATAGCCTCAAGTCTATTTGAGTGTGATGCTACAAGCTTTGCACCCCTTTCTTTGGGCAGCTTCTCCCATTCTTCTTTACAGGACCTCTCAAGCTCTATCAGGTTGGATAAGGAGTGTTGGTGCACGGCCATATTCAGATCTCTCCAGAGATGTCAGTGGGGTTCAGTTCTGGGCTCTGGCTGGGACACATAAGGACATTCACAGAGTTGTCCTGTAGCCACTTCTTTGTTATCTTTGCTGTGTGCTTAGGATGTTGGAAGATGAACCTTTGCCCCAGTCTGAGTCATCAAGGATGTCTATGTACATTGCTGCATTCATCTTTCCCTCAATCCTGACTAGTCTCCCAGTTTCTGCCACTGAAAAACATCCCCACAGCATGATGCTGCCACCACCATGCTTCACTGTAGGGATGGTATTGGCCAGGTGATAAGCGGTGCCTGGTTTCCTCCAGACATGACGCTTGCCATTCAGGCCAAATAGTTCAATCTTTGTTTAATAAGACCAGATAATTTTGTTTCTCATGGTCTTAGAGTCCTTCAGGTGCCTTTTGGAAAACTCCAGGCGGGCTGTAGTTTGCATTTTACTGAGGAGTGGCTTCCGTCTGGCCACTATACCATACAGGCCTGATTGGTGGAGCGCTGCAGAGGTAGTTGTTCTTCTGGAAGGTTCTCCTCTCTCCACAGAGAAATGCTGGATCTGTCAGAGTGACCATCGGGTTCTTAGTCCCCTCCCTGACTAAGGCCCTTTTCCCACAATCACTCAGTTTGGCGGAACGGCCTGCTCTAGGAAAAGTCCTGGTGGTTCCAAACTTCTTCCATTTATGGATGATGGAGGCCACTGTGCTCATTAGGACCTTCAATGCTGCAGAATATTTTTTGTACCCTTCCCCAGATCTGTGCCTCTATACAATCCTGTCTTCGAGGTCTCAGACAATTCCTTGGACTTCATTGCTTGGTTTGTGCTCTGACATACACTGGTAACTGTGTGACCTTATAGAGACAGGTGTGTGCCTTTGCAAATCATGTCCAATCAACTGAATTTACCACATGATCAGTTAAAACAAGATGCACCTGGGCTCAATTTAGAGTGTCATGGCAAAGGCTGTGAATTTTTATATACATGTGATTATTTCATTTTTTATTTTTAATAAATTTGCAAAGATTTCAAACAAACTTCTTTCATGTTGTCATTATGGGGTATTGTTTGTAGAATTGTGAGGAAAATAATGAATTTAATACATTTTGGAATAAGGCCGTAACATAACAAAGTGCAGAAAAAGTTAAACGCTGAGAATACTTTTTGGATGAACTGTATTGTGGTGGTACTTTAGGGGCCACATAATGCTTTTGGGGAAAAGTGGCATCATGTATGGGGAAATTTTGGCTTGTACAACACATCAGCCATCATACCACTGAGTGAATGTAAGGTATTGTGTGAATTGAACTGTATTGTAATGTAGCAAATTCATTCACTGCATCACAGTACAGAGTGGAATGTACCCCAATTAAGTATTTTGTTATTTATTTTATTTGACCCCCTATTTTTACCTTGCCCCAACCACAAGTGTAAATGAGACCTTTAAGTGGAGATTTACTCACCTTCTCTGCAAAGTCCCTTAGCTCTCCGCCGGCTGCTGACATCTGCAGTTTGGTGGCTTTTAGGTATCCATCCCCAGCCATTTCCATTGGCCTGGCCGAAAACATGTCACTTCCGTACATGTGTGGGAGTTCAGTCATCTCAGAATTTACAAAATTCTACACTGAGCTGTGCATATGCAGCTAAGTGTACATTGTGGGCAGGCACGTAAGTAACTTTAAGGCCCCCTTCACACGGGGAGTCCTCTGATTACCGCTGAGCAGGTGGAGGGCCGGTCCGTGTCTGCTCCACATATGCACAAGAACAGCCCGCTCTACTCTATGAGTGGTTGGATGTAAACAGATCACCTGTCAGTTTACATCCAACTACCATCTGATCCGATCCACTATGGTCTATCCATCTGTTTTTAGCGTGTCAGATTGGTTGTAGACGGCTGTGAACAGACACATGTTGCAGACCCGCAAAAAATCGCAGATCGCCGCCATTACTAGTAAAAAAAAAAAATAAATAAAAATTACATAAATCTTTCCTCTAGTTAGTAAACGCAAAAACTTTTGCGCAAACCAATTCAAAATTGTCGCTATTTTTTTGTTTATAGCGCAAAAAAAAAATTGCACAGGTGATCTAATACCACGAAAGGAAAGTTCTATTTGTGGGAAAAAAAACATCAATTTTGTTTGGGCACAGTGTCGCATGACCGCGAAATTGTCCGGTAAAGTAACGCAGTGCCGAATCGCAAAATAGGGCTTGGTCATTGAGCAGCCAAATCCTCCGGTCTTAAAGTGGTTAACCACTTGCCGACCGCCGCCCTACTATATACGGCGGCGGTCAGCCCCTCCCAGGCAAAGTGACGTAGGTGTACGTCACTAGCCTGGGAGCCAATAGGGGGCAAACGCGCGCCGCCGGAGGCGCGCTCCCGCCCCCGCTCGTTCCCTAAGAAGCCCGCGCGTGTGACCGGCGGACCCGATGTCCGCCGGTCACTCGCGATCGTCGGGTGGAGAGGGAAAAAGGCAGGCGGCTAATGTAAACAAAGCCGCCTGTCATTCTCCCCTGTGTAAAAGCACAGATCATACGGTCCTGCTATGTAGGACCGTTGATCTCTGCTGTTACACACAAAGCCACATCCAATCACAGTTAGAAGCACGCCCCTAGGGACACACTTAACCCCTCCCTCTCCAATAAAGTTAACCCCTTCCCTCCCAGTGTCATTTTTACAGTAACAGTGCATATGTATAGCACTGATTACTGTAGTAATATCACTGGTACCCCCAAAAGTGTCAAAAATGTCAGTCAAGGATCCGATCTGTCAGCCGCAATTTCGCAGTCCCGCAAAAAAAAACACAGATCGCCGCCATTACTCGTTAAAAAAAAAAAAAACAATAAAAATGACAAAATCTTTCCCTTAGTTAGTAAACACAATAACTTTTGAGCAAACCAATCAAAATACACTTTTTGCTATTTTTTTTTACCAAACATATGGTAAAAAAAAATTGGCCTAAAATGTTAAACATTTTGATTTTTACATTTTTTTGGGGGGGGGAATTTCATGCAAAAAAATGTGAATATTATTATATAATATAATAATAATAATAATAATATTATATTAATATGAAATATTGTTATTTTTGCAAAATTGTCGCTCTCTTTTTGTTTATAGCGCATGATCAAAAAATCGCACAGGTGATCAAATACCACCAAAAGAAAGCTCTGTTTGTGGGAAAAAAAGGACATCAAATTAGTTTGGGTACAGCGTCGCACGACCACGCAATTGTCCGTTAAAGTCACTCAGTGCCGAATCGCAAAATGGGCCCTGGTCAGGAAGGGGGTAAAATCTTCCGGGGCTTAAGTGGTTAATGTAACTATTTGGATATAGAGTAACAAAACTTCACTGAGCAAGTGACTGTGTACATGAATCATCATGGCAAAGCATTTGCTAATAATGCCCACAGGGCTCGGTGGATATGAGATCAGTTCCACAGAGATGGTACAGATAGAAAACTCCAAGTTTTACAACATTAGAAGAAACTTGACTGTATCCAAATAGTTACATTAACCACGTGCCGACCAGCCGCCATAGTTTTACTGCGGCAGGTCGGCTCTGTTACGTGAAATTACGTACCTGTATGTCGCTTCGTGTAACAGATAGTGGGAGCGTGCACACACGCTGATTGGCCCGAGGGAGATCCAATCAGTGAGTCCAGTGGACGCAATGTCCACCGGCTATCTAAAATCGCTCCCCGTGGAGACAGAATGGTGGTCTGCCGATGTAAACACGGCACACCGCTATTCTGTCAATGATGAACACAAGGATCCTGTGTTCCTCCTATTTAGGAACACAGGTCTCAATGTTCATCAAGAGTGTGTTGATTCCACAAATCCCTACCCCATACAGCACCCCCTAGGCTCACACCTAACCCTTTGCTCGCCCCTGGGTTAACCCCTTCCCTGCCAGTGTCATTAGTACAGAAACAGCACATATTTTTAGCACTGATTACTGTAGTAATGTCTCTGGTTCCCCCAAAAGTGTCAAAAGGGTCAATTAGGGGTCTGATCTGTCCGCCGCTATGTCGCAGTCCCGCTAAAAATCACAGATCGCTGCATTACTAGTAAAAAAATAAAACAAATAAAAATGACATTAATCTTTCCCCTAGTTTGCAGACGCGATAACTTTTGCGCAAACCAGTCAAAATACCGCTTTTTGGGATTTTTTTTTACCAAAAATATGTAGCAGAATACAAATTGGCCTAAAAAGATGACAAAAATTAGATTTTTCATTTTTTGGGGGGGGGGGGGGGGGGGATGTTATATAGCAGAAAGTGAAAAATATTTTTTTTTTCAGAATTGTTGCTGTTTTTTTGTTTATAGCGCAAAAAATAAAAATCACACATGTGAACAAATACCCACAAATCTCTATTTGTGGGAAAAAAAGGACATCAATTATATTTGGGTACAGCGCCGCACAGAGATGTATAGTAACTAAGTAGAACTACTTCATTACTGTACTTAAGTACCGAAAGGCGGTATCTGTACTTTTCTAGAGTAGAATTTTTTTCTCCTACTTCCACTTTTACTTTACTACATTTTTTCAATGATTTCAATACTTCTACTCCGATATTTTTTTTTTTTTTTGTGCTGCATAGTTACTCGTTACAATTATAAAAATTAACACTGCCAGAACAGTAGATGGCAGGTTTCATGAAGCTCAAAACGTGTATTATCAGCGCATACGAAAATAAAAGCTACTGTATGTATAAATAAAAGCTGCATTTGAAATAATAAAAAACAATATGATGTTCAAACTTTTGACTTCTTTCTTTAATAACTACACAGTACTTGTACTTTTACTTTCAGTACTTGAGTAGCAATTTTTTTCGAAACTACTGGTACTTTTACTTTCAGTACTTGAGTAGCAAAATTTTTAAAAAAACTACTTGCAATACTTAAGTACAAAAAATGTTGAATACTTTAGTACTTCTACTCAAGTCACTTTTTGATCGAGCACTTCCACTTCTACTCAAGTCACTTTTTGATCGAGCACTTGTACTTTTACTCAAATATGGGTTTTGAGTACTTTATACAACTCTGGCGCCGCACGACAGCGCAATTGTCCGGTAAAATAACGCAATGCTGTATAATAATATATCATAACTACTTGTTTTATACTTTTTTTTTTTTTTTTTACATTTCTTCAGTTATTACCTGGTTTCCATGGCAGAGCAAATGATGCCATACGTCCGAGCAGTCTTCAGGAAGTTAGGAAGGGTCTTCTCAGCTAAGCACACCCTCCTGCCTGCATGATGGAGCTAAGGGCAGATGCTGTGCAAGAAGTAAATGCTACATGCATTGGTATGCACAGCCTATTGCATTAGGGTGTGCACCCCAGAGCAATAACACACATACAGTATATGTATATTAGCAGAGTAGTGGATGGTATCAGTAGAGCAGTGATTGGTGTTAGTGGGACATAAACAGTGTCAGTCGTTTTTTTTAATTATTTTTCACAATTTTGTTTTTTTAATTATTTTTTACAATATTATTTTTTATTAATTGTTTACAATTTTCTGAAGAGCCCTGTTGGGGGGTTTTGGTGAAATATCAAGGGTCTAAACTGACCCCTGAGGTCTCACTTTTGAGACAAAGAAAGCGACTGATGACAGAGCTTCCCCAGCTGCACTGGACAGTGAAGAAAGTGCATTGTGCTGAGTGGCATAGTTTACTATGCTTCAGTTAAGAATGAACAAAGGAGTGATCGGTATTGATCACTTACTGTGTTCATTCATAAAAGGAAGGGGTTAGTAAATGAAATATTTACCGGCCCCTTCCCCTGCTCTCAATCCTAAAACAACCTTTTTTTTTTAGTCCGCGGTGATACACCGAAACCTACCATGAAAGAACCCGTAAGTGAACAAAAAATGTGCATGTGAACACACACTAAAAAATGCACTTAAGGGTGTGTTTTTTTTCCACCCCCCCGAAGGGGTAGGACCTCTACCCTGACAGGGACAAAGGGTTTACATGGTCTGCCTAGCCAAAAGGCCTGGCAGACCCCGTGCTTCTGGGCAGCCGAAGCCAACCCTGAATACTTGGTCGAGGGGCTCTCCCGAAGAGAGATGCCTCAGAGGTAGGGGAGGAAGAAACCTGAGGGCCACACATCCTCCCCTTAGACGTCAGGGTAAGCCCGAGGACTCACACTCTTCATCCATGAGAAAAACACGCACAAAAGTGAAAGAGTGACAAAATGTGGGAAAAAATAAATAGTAAATAAAAAAAGTGGCTGTGCCGAATGTGCATTGGCCTAGGCCCTGAGGCCTTTTAGACAAAAATTGCCCCCGGGCCCTAAAAGGCGTAGTGCAAAAGGAAAGCAAATTTGGTGGCTGTAACCATGTGCCTTTTCACACCGTGGGGTCCCACACCCAAGTGTTACTAAGAGCACCCCTAGGGCGACTACTCCCAGGGGGTGAGTTGTCTCCGAATCCAATGCGAATTCAGCCATACAATCTGTATGGCTGAATTCGCATCACACAGACATCGCATGTGGTGTGCAGAGCACTGTGTTGTGAATCGCATGTGATGTCAATCGTTGCATATATGTGACCGAGCACTTAAAGACAGCTGCACAAATACTGTGTGACATAAACTGATACAAGAAACATTTTATTCTCCAGAGCCTCTGCTAAAAAAAATATATAGAGTGTTTGGGGGTTCTAAGTAATTTTCTAGCAAAAAATACTGATTTTAACTTGTAAGTAATGTCAGAAATAGGCCTAGTCTTTAAGTGGTTAAATGAGGCGCTGTTTCCACCTTTTGATGGTTATCGATGGGCTTAGGAGCACACTTTGTTTCATGTAGCCTTGCCCATAAAAAAACACACTTATAGTACATTAATATGATTTCCTTGAAGGAAAAGGATTACACTAGTGACTGGGCAGCTGGGTGGGAAAATGAGCAGTAACTGACAACATTTCCTTTCTACAAATGTTTAAATCTAAAGATAGGAGCTGGGCTGCTCTGTTTGATTGCACAATAGGCTGCTTGTTTTAACAGGTCAGCGCTTCACAAGTCTGACCTCATTTCATGCTTACAGGAAGTGTTAGTCATGTGACTCGGGCCTGTTTAATCCAGTTCACCAGGAAAGCTCTGTGAGTGTACACACACATTCTATGTACAGCACATACAGTACTTTGTGGCTTCTACTGCCAAACGGGCAAGGTTTATCTTCATTTCTATTAGAATTGTCTGTTATAGAACATCAGGAGCAAAAATACAGCAAATACTTTTTTATAAGCTTGTAGCGTCACCCTGCTATTCTCCTGGATCTTTTCTTGTTTTAGCAAGACACACAGAATTTCCCACAGCCAGGTGCACAACTTTCGCTCGTTACTTCAATGATCGGTCTAGGGGTTGTTGCTTTTTTTTGCTGTTTTATTTTAGTTTACCACATTAACACCAGCCACCGCAGCCACCTGCGCAAACCGATGTAGCCCTACGTCAGTCGCGCGCGTGGGGCTGAGGGGCAAACGCGCGCTCTCGCCCCCGCTAGGCAACAGGGATGCCAATGCACGGGACCAGCGGCACTGATTGCCGCCGGCCATCCGCGATCGCTCCCCGCTGAGAGAGAAGGACAGTCAGCTGTTGTAAACACAGCTGACCGTTTTCTCTGAAATGATCACAGAGCGCCTGTGATCTTTCTATATAGGACCACAGGTCTCTATGATCATTTCACAAGCCCAACCCCCATACAGTTAGTAAACACTCCCCTAGGCTCACACTTAACCCTTTGATCACCCCCTAGGTTAACTCCTTCCCTGCCAGTGTCATTATTACAGTAACAGTGCATAATATTTAGCACTGATTACTGTAGTAATGTCACTGGTCCCCCCAAAAGTGTAAACAAAAATGTCAGTTAGGGGTCCGATCTGTCCGCCGCAATGTCGCAGTCCTGCTAAAAATCACAGATCACCGCCATTACTAGTAAAAAAAAAAAAAAAATATGACATAAATCTTTCCCCTAGTTTGTAATACGTGATAACTTTTGCGCAAACCAATCAAAATACGCTCATAGCTATTTTGTATACCAAAAATATATAGCAGATTACATATTGGCCTAAAAGGATAAAAAAATATGATTTTTTACATTTTTTTTTTTTTGGTAATGTTATATAGCAGAATGTGAAAAATATATACAGTATATATTTTTTTTTTTCAGAAATGTTGCTCTTTTTTTGTTTATAGCACAAAAAATAAAAATCACACAGGTGATCAAATGCCACCAAAAGAAAGCTCTATTTGTAGGAAAAAAGGGACATCAATTTTATTTGGGTACAGAGTCGCACGACCACGCAATTTACCGTTAAAGTAAAGCAGTGCCGAATCGCAAAAAAAGGCCTGGTCATTAAGGGGGCAAATCCTTCCGGTCCAGAACTGGTTAAGAACTTGGATAGGAGAAGGGAGTACTGTATAGTGAGATACTCCAAATGAACTATACACAATTAAGAACAGCTTTCTCAGTAGAAAAGTGTAGCAGACTGTACAGATTGGAGCAAAGCCTCTTGCTAGTAAAAGGATTTAGAAGAACCTTGCTCTTTAAAGTGGAGTTCCGGCCACAAAAAAAAAAATTTCAATGAAAATACCCCCGGGAGAGTCAGGGCTAGTACATTCCACAATGGATAGCCTCTGATCTGTCCCGGGTCGCACTTACCTTTTAGAAGAAATGCTTACCTTGAAAATTTCTTCTCCAGCGCTGCCATCTCAGGTGTGGGCATCTTGAAGCCAGCGCGATCCTCTTCTGCGTCCTCTTCCGTCCTCTTCAGTCCCATTATGCACTGCGCCACCCCCGCCGTCACTTCCGGAGTCGCAGTGTCATCCCTGCACAGCTTCTGGGCATGCCCAGAAGCTGTTTAGCAAGGAATGACGCGTCTGAACCGGAACTGACGTCGGGGTCGGTGCAGGCGCATTGATTCCTGGGAGCAATGACGTTCAGCTCCCAGGAATCATTGCAAAGCGGAAGTGACGGGGCGGGCCGCGCGGCCGAGGGAGGAAGTGGTAGAAAGGTGAGTATATTTTTCTCCAATTACAAGGTAAGTAAAAAAAATAAAAAGTCGTAACTACCCATTTCTTTTTCAGGTGACAAATAGGAAGCGGATGGCCCAAAATCAACTATGTCGATTTTGTGGCCGGAACTCCGCTTTAAAGAGGAAGTAAAGCCAGTGATTTTATGTGCTAGTAAGCATCGAATACTAGCACATTATTTGACACTTACCTCCAAACGAAGCCCTCGTCGTCCCCACTGGAGGCCGCATCCATCTTCACCCGTCTTCCTTCCGGGTTTGCGGACTCCGGATGTGCTACTGGCCGGAGCCACGTGACGTCACTTCTGTGCATGCGCGCGGGAGCCACTGGTCACAGCACAGGGCTCAGAAGAAACGGCACAGGCAGCTGTTCCTTCAGTGTGCATGCACCGATGATGTCATTGGCATAGTGTACAGTAAATATCTCCTAAACGGTGAAAGTTTAGGAGATATTTACTGTATTTATAGGTAAGCCCTATTATAGGCTTACCTATAGGTACAAGTTAGAGACACTACTTTAGCCTACATCCAGCAGCTGACTTATGGCACCCAGAGGGGGATTTACCAGCACCAATCCCTATGATCCCTTCAGGGGTCTGTATTTAGAAGGCCCTGGTCGCTAGGGTTGCCACCTTTTCTTCAAGCCAAACCCAAACACTTTAGCCATGCATGGCAAAGATTTATTTTTAAGGGAGAACACTGTGGGCTCTGGTGTAAAGGGGACCTCTGATGTAAGAGGGCTTCTGCTCACCAACCCTCCAACTTACATAAAAGTTCCCAGCATTCCCCCTTACATTAGGTTTCCAAAAGCCCCCCTTACATCAGTTCACACAGGGTCCCCCTTACTTCAGTGTACTCACTCACTTGGAGGCAGAAGAGAGAAAAGGGAGGAAGGGCAGAGACTTCAGTCAGAGATACTGAATGGTAAGCTCACTCACACGAGTAAGGAGGCCCAGGCATCGACACCTTCCATCTACAATGTATCTGCCGGTTGCTGAGCTTCAAACTTCCAGCCCACACATCCCTTTCCTGAGGCACAGAATGCCAAGGATTGGATTGTAGGTGAGCAGACAGAGGGGTAGGGGCGGGAGGAGGAAGAGCAAATCAAGCCCTCTCTCCTCTCTTGTCTGTGTATGGGGGTGGGGCCCTTGAGCACACCTAAGCACTCGGCGGTTGTGGTACTTGGTTACTTGGAATATTGTGAATTCTGAATATTGTGTCCAAGTTTCAAGTGGTTTGAAACATAGACAAAGGATTTAAACCTGGACTTTCCGGGGGAATACTGGACGGGTGGCAACACTACTGATCGCAGGTCCCTTTCCTCTGTTATAGCAGACAGGATCCATGGACATCCTTCCTCAGTCAGCTCTCAGGAGAACCCTGGGTTTCAGCATTCAGTGTTTAGACCCTCAGGTAGTCCACCTGAGGCCAAATGGCAGCCTGTGCAGCAAGCCCCCTACCCACCTAGGCCTCTCCTCTGGAGGAAGACCTGTATCCCATGTGTTTACCAAATATAAATACCAGCACCCAGCATGCTTAGGGGCACCACTTCCTGTGATTGGCTAAGAGTGCATTCATATTCATGCTGCTGCTCTGAATGGGTCACTCTTGTTCATTCAGCACTTTCCAAAGCTGCCCGGATACAGAGGAGCCAATCTCAGCAGCAGCAACACTGAGTCACACAGGAAACCTCCACTAAACAATTACAGCTTTCTGTTAACCACTTAAGCCTCGAAGGATTTGGCTGCTCAAAGACCAGGCCCTATTTTGCAATTCTGCACTGCGTGAGTGTAACGCGCAATTGCGCGGTCCTGTGACGCTGTACCCAAATGAAATTGATGTCTTTTTTTTCCCCACAAACAGAGCTTTCTTTTGGTGGTATTTGATCACCTGTGCGATTTTTACTTTTTGCACTATAATCAAAGAAAGAGCGGCAATTTAAAAAAAATAACAATATTTTTCAAATTTTTTTTATATGAAATTCTCAAAAAAAAAAAGAATGTAAAAATCTAAATTTTTTTAACATTTTAGGCCAATTTGTTTTCTGCTACATATTTTTGGTAAGAAAAACCCGCAATAAGCGTATTTTGATTTGCGCAAAAGTTATTGCGTTTACTAACTACGGGAAAGATTTATGTAATTTTTACTATTTTTTTTTTTAACTAGTAATGGTGGCGATCTGCAATTTTTTTTGTGGGACTGCGACATTGCGGCAGACAGATCGGACCCTTGACTGACATTTTTGACACTTTTGGGGGTACCAGTGACATTACTACTGTAATCAGTGCTATATATATGCACTGTTACTGTCAAAATGACACTGGCAGGGAAGGGGATAACTTTATTGGTGATCAAGGGTTTAAGCGTGATTCTAACTATCAGGGGGCGTGGCTTGTTAGATCATCACAGAGACATACGATCCTACATAGCAGGATCGCATAGCCTCAGTGATGATCGAAGGGAGAATGACAGACGACTGTGTTTACATCAGCCGTCTGTCTTTCTCCCTCTCCTCAGCGAGATCGCGAGTGGCCAGCGGACATCGGAGCCGCCTGTCACACACGCGGGGAAGGCAAGGAACGAGCGGGGGCGGGAGCGTGTCGGGGGTGGCGCGCGTTCGCCCCCTACAGGCTCGTGGGTGCGTGACGTACCCATACGTCACTTTGCCCAGGAGAGGCTGACTGCCGTAGTACATAGTCGTGCGACAGTCGCCAAGTGGTTAAGCAGGCAAGCTAATATGTTTTACCTATTGAGCTCCTGTTAAGCAGGAGACCACACTATGAACTATCTACACTTTAGCACCTATCTAGGAGGGTGCTACATAATATTGTCACAAGTCACATACAAATTACATAAAAAATGCAATTATTGTAGAATAGAATATTCCTTTTTTTAAAAGCAGAACTAAAGTTTCGCCATGATACACTGTTAGCAAGCAGCGTCTCTTCTGCAATAAAATATAAGTACCTGCCTGCTCACAGCGATCCCCAGACTATAAATCGAGCTGCCCATGCCTACAGCGGCCAGGCCAATACGGTGTGCCGGGATGAGTAGCTCCTGTACACACAGTAGCTCCTGACCAGTGATGTCCTCGTGCCCTGGCCAATAAAGATGGCTGAAACTTGACACACACGAGAACATACTGGCGCCAGAAAAGGAGCGTTGGGAAGGTGAGTATCCTTCCTTTAGTTCCGCTTTAAACATTGCTCCCAACTGTCCCTGATTTCGAGGGACTGCCCCTCTTTCCTCCACATGTGTTCCTCATTTTCATCTGATCTTTATGGTTGTATATAAAATGCACTTTTTATCTTTCAAAAAGTGTTTCCCAGTGCTAAACCTTTCTTCCAAAGTCTAAATTGCTGCATTTGTAAGTTTTAAAAAAGCACCTTCCCACTGTGCCATTGTATTCTGACAGTGGTACTCCCCTGCCAATCAGCTGCAGCACTGATCAAATGGAAAGGTCCAGTGCGCATTCAATGGGACAATGCCACGGCCGTGGCTTACCTCAATCACAAAGAGTGTCCTTGCGGCCCTGGAAGTGGCGGACACATCGGGGGGAGCGCCATGTTCTGGCTCTCTCCGCAGTCCACATTCCGGGAGTGGAGAATTGGCAGGCAGATTACCTCAGCCGCCAGGCCTTTAATGCAGGGGAGTGGTCCCTGCATCCGGAGGTGTTTCAACAACTGTGCCTTTGCTCGGGCACTCCGGATGTGGATCTGTTGGCTCCCGAATCAACAGGAAGGTACAGAGGTTTGTGGCCTGCCCCCGGGACCCTCTGGCAGACGCCGCAGACGCACTGGTGGCCCCCTGGGGCCAGTACCGGCTGATATATGCCTTTCCTCCTTTCAAGTTGCTGACAAGACTTCTTCACAGGATAGAAGCGGAAGGGATTACGGTCATTCTTGTGGCTCTGGACTGGCCTCGTCGCACCTGGTACGCCGACCTAGTCAGGCTTGTCGCAGACGCCCCGTGGAGACTTCCTCTCAGGGTGGATCTGCTGTCTCAGGGGACAATCTTCCATGCTGCTTTGCAGTTGCTGGCTTTGACGGCTTGCCTGTTGAAAGCCAGGTGCTGAAGGATGTCATCATATGTGGAAGTCGTGCATTGCGTGGTGTGAGTCCCTTGGGACCCACCCTCGTTCCTATTCGGTGGCTCGGATCCTGGCTTTCCTTCAACGGGGAGTTGATCAAAAGTTGGCCTTGAGTACCATCAAGGGTCAGGTCTCGGACTTGGCTATTTAATTTTCCTCCAGAGGCCATTGGCCGCCCATTCCCTGGTGCGTAGTTTCATCCAGGGGGTGCGACACTTGGTACCTCCGGTGCGACCTCCGTTACAGCCATGGGATCTTAATTTGGTGCTGTCGGTTCTCTAGAGGCCTCCCTTTGAGAATATTTGGGAGGTCCCCCTGCTTACCTTGTCTCAAAAGGTGGTCTTCTTGGTGGCTATCACTTCTGCGTGCAGGGTGTCGAAACTGGCGGCGCTATCCTGTCGTTCTCCCTATCTAGTGGTTCACAGGAACAAGGTGGTACTTCGGCCGGATCCGTCCTTCCTGCCGAAGGTGGTTTCCAGCTTCCACTTAAATGAGGACATCATGTTACCTTCCTTATTTCCTAATTCAAAACATCCTAAAGAATTTGCCCTGCATACCCTGGATGTTGTTCGGGCTCTCAAGGTGTATTTGCCATCTACTGAGTCTTTTCGCAAGTCTGGCTCGCTCATTGTGCTCACGGATGGCCAAAAGAAGGGGCTGCCTGCGTCTGCTGTGACTATTTCCAGATGGATCAGACAGACAGTGGCGCAGGCTTATTCCATTAGGTGTAAGGTTCCACCCTTCCCTGTCAAGGCGCACTCTACTCGGGCGCTTAGTGCTTCCTGGGCTTTTCGCCATCAGGCGTCTGTGCTTCAGGTGTGCAAGGCGGCGGCCTGGTCGTCTGTTCACACCTTTACCAAATTTTATAAGGTGGATGTGATGGCATCTACGGATGCTTCCTTTGGCCGCAAGGTTTTGCAGGCTGTGGTTTAGGGGGCCTCTTGGCCTTCCTTGAGGGTGTTTTTTTTCTGTTTGTTTTCAGGTGGACCTCATCTGGTTGTTCTGATGTGTCCTGTGTTGCCTGGTTGGCCATGGGGACTGTTTTCTCTTTGTTCTGGTTCCCACCCCTCATTTTGGTACTGCTTTGGGACGTCCCTACTGATATGCATCAGCATGCCATTTTTTGAGTGGGTTGGTGGGCTTTTCTCTGACACTGCTTTGATACAAAACTTACATCCTATGCAGGAAGAGAGAGGGTATACCCCCAGGGACTGCCCATAGACGTAGCCAGAAATTCTTTCTGCCTAGTGTCCTACTCATGTAGGGGGCAGTATTACCCTACTGATATGCATCAGAATACTGCGTCTGTCACTGAACCTAAGAGAATAGGATTTTATGGTAAGTAAAAAATCCAGTTATTTTACTTGCATCTTCGTGTGGTCTGGTTTCCTGGCACCCTGACATGAGTATAACAAGCATGTATTACTACACATACAGATTTTACTGTTGTGGGTTTAGTAACACTATACATTTTCCATATATCATCCGGTATATGGCCAACATTATCCACTTGATTACTGAGCCAATTCTGATATTTATCACATACATTTAAAAATCAGCATTTTTTTTTTTGCTAGAAAAATACTTAGAACCTCCAAACATTATATATTTGCTGAATGAAAAGACCCTGGAGAATAAAATGGTGGTTGTTCCAATTTTTTTATGTCACACATTATTTTTCAGTGGTTTATGAAACGCATATTTACACTTTACACTTACAATTTACACTTTAATGATTTTTAGCGCACATGAATACAATATAATACCCAATTTTTTGTAAAATATAAAAGATGATGTTACGCTGATTCAAAATGGAAGGATTGGGAAGACAAGGATTTCGGGCACATTATGTCTATAAAATCAATTTTTATTTTAGATTTAATTAAAATCAAGAAATCATACATACATACATGTGTTGGATAAGAAAAAGGACCTATAAAGGGTCCATAGGATAATGCATACACGGTTCACAGTAGATGAAATCACAGTTTTAATACAGAGTAGTATATAGAATATGTTGATAGTTTAAACAATCAAAACATTATACTTACATCAGGAGATTCCTGCTGACGGATACCCGAAATCACGAGGTGTCGGCCAACCGGGTCAACTGATGTCGTATTCAAATGTTCACCATAATAAGTTTAGTATTTTGCTCAACATGTTTCGCTTTGCTTCAGAAAGCTTCGTCTGGAGCAATTACTAGACTTTTCTACGTAATAAATAAATATGTTTTAGAAAAAATATATATATAATATATATATATATATAATACTCGAGTGTGATATGTGGGCAGTTCCTGCCTATCATGTCCACTCGCCCCCATCGATACTGAAGGCCGACCGAGGATGGGTGCCCGCCCGACGGCACGGCGTCATATCCGGGGGAGTGGCCGGGGCGGTGACGCCATTGACGAACCGCCCGGGATCCACGCCATTTAAGGGCGCGTTGTACATGCCCTGGTATGGTGGCGGTTCCCCATCCGGGGAGGAAACAGTTGTTTGTGAACAGGAGCTCAACGTGGGGTGAGTGTTTATGTCCTCTTTTCCGCTATTTCTGCCTTTAATCAGCCTATTCAGTTTCTCTTATTCTATCATATACATTATTATCTCTACAGAACATAAATTGCTGGGTCTTACTGGCTGTGACTACAAACACAGCAGGCACTCAGCTCTATGGCTACTGGTAAGCCGACTTGTAAACTGCCCTAGTGTCTCTATGCTGCATATGGATGTCTGGGTTACACAGTATGCTTCAGCATCACTATCTATATGCCTCAAGGGATATATAAAATAAACAAAAAATATTGCTCCAGCCAAAACATTGTATAATGTTTAGCAGGCTGGCTATGCCATACCACAATTACTGTGGATGTTACATACCTTTTAAGCTGATTGGCTCTTGAGTAAGCGATCCCGAGGCTTTGGCTGAGATATGTGCACCTTTGATTTCCATCAATTCATCCACACATTTTCCTTATATCTTGGGGTACTGTGTGAATCCTCTGTTTATATCTACTTTATAACACGGTGCGTTACCTCAGGTCACCCTTTGGGGATACTATATCTATAGACCCTTTGTTTGCATCAGTATGTAGCTCACATGCATGTATTCTCAAGGCTATCTATTCACTAACACCAGGTGCCTGATTCACCCAATTATCATATTTATCCTGCTTAAAACAAACATACCTTTATATCCTGTCTAGATACTAATTAAAATCAGATCACTCCTATCGTTTTGCAAAAGGACTATCCACTATTATATGAGTCTCCTGTAAACCCACAACAATCCTCCTCGTTATGTATCAAGGATGCTGAGACTTTGTCTCATCATATAGTATACAGGTACGTATACTAAATAAATGGATTACATATATGTACTATCAAACAATGTAATTTACGGTATGGATCCCAGTGGCGGCCCGTGCATAGGGGGCGCCAGAGCACCGCCCCCCCTAAAAAAAAAAGAGAAAAAAATAACAAAAAGAACAAATAAAGTTTTGAAAAAAAAAAATCATGTTCGCAGGCCTATGCGCTAGGCCTGGTGGCTCTGGGGGGGGGGGGGGGGGTTACGACCCAGAAGAGGCGCCAATTGGCTGCCTTCTGGGGGCGTAACCTGGGCGCAGGAAAAAGCGCTGAGCCACCCCCACCTTCGTGATATCCTGGCTGTGATTGGTCCAGTCTCCAGCCTGGACCAATCATCATCCAGGACATCGCTGACTCGCAATGTCGGCGGTGCCGGTGCGTGCGTCAGTCACGCACCGTCACCGCCCGATCTCCTTCCCGCCGCCCGGACCGGAAGACAGAAGACTGAAGAGGAGGACATCCACGGCGCTGCTCGTCTCCGTTCCCGGAATCCCGCCATCCCGCCGCCGTCAGAAGGTAAGTGATTGAAGCCGACCTGTGCCCTCACCTGTGCCATGCCTGTACCATCACCTGTGCCATCACCTGTGCCATGCCTATGCCATCACCTGTGCCATCGCCTGTGCCATGCCTATGCCATCACCTGTGCCATGCCTATGCCATCACCTGTGCCATAACCTGTGCCATGCCTATGCCATCACCTGTGCCATGCCTATGCCATCACCTGTGCCATGCCTATGCCATCACCTGTGCCATGCCTATGCCATCACCTGTGCCATGCCTATACCATCACCTGTGCCATCACCCTTGCCATGCCTGTGCCATGCCTATACCATCACCTGTGCCATGCCTATGCCATCACCTGTGCCATGCCTATGCCATCACCTGTGTGCCATCACCTGTGCCATGCCTGTGCCATGCCTATACCATCACCTGTGCCATGCCTATACCATCACCTGTGCCGTGCCTATACCATCACCTGTGCCATCACCTGTGCCATGCCTATGCCATCACCTGTGCCATCACCTGTGCCATGCCTATACCATCACCTGTGCCATACCTGTGCCATGCCTGTGCCATGCCTATACCATCACCTGTGCCATGCCTATGCCATCACCTGTGCCATGCCTATACCATCACCTGTGCCATTCCTATACCATCACCTGTGCCATACCTGTGCCATGCCTGTACCATCACCTGTGCCATGCCTGTACTATCACCTGTGCCATGCCTATACCATCACCTGTGCCATGCCTGTACCATCACCTGTGCCATGCCTATACCATCACCTGTGCCATGCCTGTACCATCACCTGTGGCATGCCTATACCATCACCTGTGGCATGCCTATACCATCACCTGTGCCATGCCTGTACCATTGCCTGTGCCATGCCTGTACCATCACCTGTGCCATGCCTGTGCCATGCCGATAACATCACCTGTGCCATGCCTATACCATCACCTGTGCCATGCCTGTACCATCACCTGTGCCATGCCTGTACCATCACCTGTGCCATGCCTTTACCATCACCTGTGCCATGCCTGTACCATGCCTATACCATCACCTGTGCCATGCCTATACCATCACCTGTGCCATGCCTATACCATCACCTGTGCCATGCCTGTGCCATGCCTATACCATCACCTGTGCCATGCCTATACCATCACCTGTGCCATCACCTGTGCCATGCCTGTACCATCACCTGTGCCATGCCTATACCATCACATGTGCCATGCCTATACCCTCACCTGTGCCATGCCTGTACCATGACCTCAAAGTCATGCAATTTTTTACCTCGTTTTTTGCCGCGAAGCAATACCTATTACATTTTTCTTTTTGCGCCCCCCCCCCCCAAAAAATTTTGAGCACCAGCCGCCACTGATGGATCCCCACATATAATCACAGGCAGGCTGCCCTATCGTGTTTCCTTTAGCCTGTTTTGGTCCCAGATATGATCAGATATCTAATGGTAGAATGTCTTATGTGTTGAGATACAGTGGAGAAAATGTGTAATATAATATACAATTTTTTGAATATGTTAATAATCTGTCTGCATAATATCCATTTACTATATAATATATATATTTTTTTTCTAAAACATATTTATTTATTACGCAGAAAAGTCTAGTAATAGCTCCAGACAAAGCTTTCTGAAGCAAAGCGAAACATGTTGAGCAAGGGGGGCGTGTCCAAGATGGCGACTTGAGTGGACGTGTGGGACAGAGCTCCGCTGCGTAGCCCGCTTATTATCCTGTTTTCCTGCTGCCCTGTGACCGCTGGCCGGCCGTGTGTTCGCCAGTGAGTCTCCCCGGACTGCTATGACCAGGGGCCGACAGTCTTCGGTGTGCCGCAAGCCACCCACGGAACAGGCCACCCCGGCCGGCGCGAAAGCGGGGCCTCGTGCTCCGTCCAATATGGCGACTCAGACCGAAGGGGATGACCCGGCGCTGCGGGAGACCAGCAACTTCAATGCCCTTATGCAGGCCATCACCTCCTGCCAAACGACGCTGACGGGGAAGATAGACTCGGTCCAAATGGACATCGGCTTGATCCGCCGAGATATGGACAAATTCCGCACCAGGCTGACCGAGGTGGAGCGCCGAGTGAGCGACACTGAGGACGTGCTGCGAGACCACTCTGCCTCGCTACACACCCTGCGGGTCAAGGTCAAAGCCCTGGAATTCCGAGCCGAGGACTCGGAGAACCGGAATCGGCGCAACAATTTGAGGATCCTGGGTCTCCCGGAGGGCGCTGAGGATCCACACCCTGCAGACTTCACGGAGAAGCTTCTCCGCACCCTGCTCCCTCAGGCGGCCTTCTCCCCCCACTTTGTAGTGGAGCGTGCTCATCGGATGCCGGCGCGCCGAGGACCCCCTGGTTCCCCCCCACGCACCTTTATCCTGCGGCTGCTCAACTTCAGGGACCGGGATTTGGTGCTCCGGGAGAGTCGGCGGCTGGAATCTCTGCGGTTCGAGGGGTCCAGGCTGATGATATTTCCGGACTTCTCTGTTGAGACGCAGAAGCAGCGAAAGTCCTTCGATCAGGTTAAGGCAGCTCTCCGCCAGCGGGGCCTGAAATACAGCATGCTATTCCCGGCTCGTCTTCGGGTTCAGGACGGTGAGTCCCTTAAGTTTTTTACCTCGCCGGAGGAGGCCTCTTCCTGGCTGGAGTCGCTGCCCCGGCGTTAGGATTCCTGCCGGGCTGAGTGGGATGGGTGGTCTGGTTTTGGGCCGTTGACTCTCTGCTGATCTGTCTCTACCGCTTTGTGGCCACTTCCCCACGGACTTCCTGTCTACTCCTGTTCTCCCCCGCTGCCTCCCTGCTCACCCGGATGTTTGGTGACTTTGCTGGCCTTCTGGCTGTCCTGATTCCTGGACTGGAGGACTACTGGATGACCCCGGGACTTCTGGATTCTTGCCCTGATTTTCACAGTTGGATGGACGGTCCTCTTTCCTTTCCCCCCCCCTTTTTGGTTTTTGCCTCTCCCGGACACGGGCGGGTGGGGGGTTGCGGGGGCTCAGATGGGGTTTAGTGGCCTTAGTTCCCCCTTTTTTGTTTTCTCCCATGATCATAGCATATTTCCCATTTTATGTCTCTCCTGTTTCTTTTGTTTATTTTCCGGGCAACATTGCGGAGGCTCGTGGACTCAGGACTTGTTGAAGAAGACGCTTTCCTGGTACATGGTCCCCCGTTGACCAATGGTTATGTTTTTTTTGGGGTCTCAGGCTCACCCGAGTTATTGGGGTGTTGCAGGGTGGGGGGAGGGGGGGGGAGTTATCTTGGGAATGTTCTGTTCTTTTGTTTAACCATCTCTTTTTTCCTAGGTTTGCCACCAGGGTACTGGGTTACTATTGTGCACAATGTCTGCGTTGCTACTGCCTTGTCTCCTATATGTGGGGGTGCTGTGTGTGGGGGGGTGTGTGTGCTCTCGGGCTCGAGAGGTGATCCAGCAGCTGCCCCCCGGTTATTATTTCCTCTGCTTGTCCTATGGCTCCATTAAGGGTCTTGACCTGGAATGTGCGGGGTTTGAATTCTAAATTTAAGAGATCCCTTGTGTTTTCATTCCTACAAAAGCACCACCCGCACATTTGCATCCTACAAGAGACGCATCTCACGGGGGCCCGGGTTCTGTCTTTAAAAAGATCATGGGTTGGGTCCTACTATCATTCCACCTTTTCCTCCTACTCCCGGGGTGTCAGTATCCTTGTACATCGCTCTCTGCCCTTCACGCTGCTGGATCTCCATCTTGACCCTGAGGGCAGGTACGTGGTTCTACATGCTATGTGTGATCGCCTTGAACTTGTTATAGCTGGTCTGTATGTGCCGCCGCCTGTGGCTATGTCCGTTCTGCATAGGCTTCGGAGTGTGGTTGCTGGCTATCCTACCCCTAATGTGATCTTTGCGGGTGATTTCAATATGGCCCCAGAGCCGGCTATGGACCGGCTGGGTGGTGACCAGGCGTCTGACTCGGCCCTGGCCCGCTGTGCGGAGGCCCTGGGGTTGGGGGATGCGTGGCGTTGGAAGCATCCCACTCTACGACAATACACTTGCCACTCGGCCTCGCATGCCTCTTTTTTGCGCATAGACGTGGTTTATGTTGGCTCATCTTTATTGTCGCGGGTGGAGGAGGCTACCATCTTGCCCCGGGGCATCTCTGACCACGCACCGGTATTGGTGAGTTTTATGACGGGCACGGCTGCGGGCCAGGGCCTGTGGAGACTGTCTAGATTCTAGGTCACGGATGAGCATGTGGTGCCCCCGGTATCCTCTGAGTTGCAAGCCTATTGGGGTCACAACGATGGCACAGCCTCTCCGGCCATGGTGTGGGATGTGTTTAAGGCATTTGCCAGGGGTCGTTACCAGTACACGATAGCTAAGGTTCGGAAGGATTCGCGGGCCCGCCTCTCCCTGACGGAATCCAGGGCGGCATCCCTTGAGGCAGGATACCTGGCCTCGCGGGATGGTGGGGTTTATGCTGACATGCAGGCGGCCTATAGGGAGGTGGCACTGATCCGCGCGGAATCCTGCCGCAGATTTCTCCTCTCCCAGTCCCAGCGAGTGTTTGAACAGGGGAAGAGATCGGGTCGCTTGTTGGCGTGGTTGGCGTCGGAGCGCTCGGGGACGGTGGGCATTGCCAATATTAGGGCAGGGGACGGGACCCTGCTATCGGATCCGGGACTAATTAACTCTCGCTTTGCGGAATACTATGCTCAGCTGTATGAGTCCAGGGTTACTTACTCCCCCCTGAGTTGTCAATATACTTGGAGGGTATAGCTTTTCCCTCACTCGCTCCCGCCAAGGCCCTGCTCCTTGAAGCCCCCGTCTCCTTGAAGGAGGTTCGCAAGGCTATTAAATCTCTCCCTGTGGGCAAGACGCCTGGACCTGATGGGCTCCCTACGGAATTTTACAAGACGAACCTGGAGATGGTTGCCTCCCGCCTCCATGAGACGTTCCGCGACACGCTCGAGGCGGGTGCTCTGCCGCCCTCTATGTCGGAGGCTGTTTTGGTTGTCCTGCCTAAACCCGGGAAGGATCCCAAATTGTGCGCCTCTTACCGGCCTATTTCACTTTTGAATGTGGATGCAAAAATCCTTACTAAAATATTGGCCGATCGCCTTAACTCAGTGATTCTGTCTCTGGTGCACGGCGACCAAACTGGCTTTATGCCGGGTAAGGGCACGGACATAAACATTCGCCGCCTACATACTAACCTGGCACACGGGGTGGCCAGCGGTTCCCGGGGGGCAGTGGCCTCTCTTGATGCCGAGAAGGCTTTTGATTCCGTAGAGTGGGGGTACCTATGGCAGGTGTTGTCCCGCTTTGGTATTGGACAGCGCTTTATATCCTGGGTTCGCCTTCTCTATGAGGCCCCTGTCGCCCGGGTCCGCACTAACGGCCTTCTCTCCCCATCTTTTCAGTTATACAGGGGTACCAGGCAGGGTTGCCCGCTCTCCCTGGGCCTCTTTGCCTTGGCTATTGAGCCCCTTGCCATTTTGCTATGGACGTCGGACGAGGTGGGGGGATTGCGGGTTGGCCCCGTAGTGGAGCGGATCTCTTTATATGCCGATGACACTCTGTTATACTTGAATGACACCACTGATTCTCTGGTGGAGGCCTTGAGTATAATTGATCGCCATGGCGGATACTCTGGGGTGAGGATCAACTGGTCCAAATCGAGCCTGATTTTCGCTCCATTTCTGATCCGGCAGTGTGGGCGCGGTATGGAGTGACTATGATACAACATATATTGCCCTCGGGTTCCCTGCTGACCTTCCAGGCCCCGCGAGACAAATTCCATCTCCCGTCCCGGATGCTGTTTAGGTTTCTACAACTTAGACATGCAGCCCAGGCTCAATTCCCGGCATCCCCCACTCTTGCCCCCCACGTGGTGGAGAGGTTTTTGACCACGCGTAATGCTGATAAACTGCTGTCCTCTATCTACCTTAGACTTACTTGTGGCCGGCTGGCTCATGACCCCCATCTGCTCCGACAGTGGCGGCAGGATGTCCCCACATTGTTGGAGGATGATTGGGATCAATGTCTTCCCCATTATATCCCCACGGTAATCTCGGCCAGAGATAGATTTATCCAACTGAAGTTCTTGCATAGGGCTTACTACACCCCGCAACGTTTGGCTAGGATATACGGCACCCACTCTGACTTATGCACCAAATGCCAGCAGGCGGTAGGCACATTTCTCCATGTTACGTGGGAATGCCAGCTCCTCCAGGATTATTGGAAGGGCGTTGTCCGGGAGCTCAGCGCGGTGCTGCAGGTACCGGTGCCCTTGGACCCTAGGGTCCTCCTTTTGGGGATGGGGGAGCTGGTGACCCAGGCGAAATATTCTAAGCTTCTGCTGTTCTTCCTCTGTTTCTATGCCCGGAAGGCGCTGCTGCTGAAATGGAAGGGGGCTGATCCCCCCATGGTTGCACAATGGAGGGCATTGGTAGATGCGGCTCTGCCCCTATACAGGCTGACCTATATGGGGCGTCAATGCCCTCAAAAGTTTGGGAAGATATGGGATGTTTGGATTGCAGCTAAACCACTGTAAACCCAACCCTGGTGTGTTGATGTTACTCCCGGGGCCCTGGTGGCAGGGTTGTTACCATGTGAATGTGGGACGTGGGGGGTTCGGGGGCGTTTTTTGCGTCCCGGCTCCCCCGCGGCTCGACCTCCTGGGGCTCCCCCGACTCCTCCCCCCTCCCAGGGGACTCGGGGTCTTGGGGGACTGTGCATTATTGAGGCCCTGAGGTTCATACTGTCTCTTTGGATGTCGGCCAGTATCTCTGTCTGTGTAACGCTCCTTGCGTTTCTTATAAGGTGTGGATTTTCAGCTGCAGAAGTAGTTCCACGTCAGTAGTCATGTAGGAGATATGCTGAGATACCAATCCCAACCTCAATGACTCATCATGTATGGAAGGTCTTATTTCAGCAAGTAAATACACACAGTAATTAAGCTGGTTCCTAGTGTGACTTTATATACATGTGGTAAGACAATGATAAAAGGTCTTAGGGATAGGTTTGAGTGGAAGTGGTAGGTGACAGACACTTGAGGTGAGACAGTGCAGATGGATGCAGGAAGGGTTAGCGATCATGTATGATAACAGATGACAGAGTAGCAGGTGCATACAGGAGAGATCAACCCAGTGCAGGAAATAGTAGCAGTAGCCTCAAGAGCTAGCAATCTAGTTATGCAGATGTAAAAGACAGTCCTTGCTATGCAGAGCTAAATAGTGTAAGCCTAGTACAAGTCTATAGAGATTTCCCCTGTGGGGTACTTAGCACTAATAGCGATAGCCGAAGGATCGCTCAGGAGATGCGGATGATCCAGTAGCAGGATGCAGGGATCAGCGCAGCGAGGTTCGTCAGCGAGGAGAGCTTGCAAGCATGGAAGCTTCAAGCAAGATTAGTATCCAGGTACTGGTGTTTGAACGAACACATGTGAGTGAGAACCGACGCCCTAAATAGCCATCTAGTCCGGCGCTGGGTGATGACAGCTTCAGCCTTAAAGGGAAACACACCTATATGTGTTTCTTCTGTCTAGGTAGATGGAAATCACCCGGAATAAATGTGATAGGAGGCACTGAGAGTGCCAGAACCTTACATTACCCCCCCCGTAAGGCCGGCTCCGGAAGGCCTCTAAGGCTGGTTGTTGATATAAGAATCACATGAGACTGGTTGCCGATGCGAAAATCGGATATGAGAATCGGAATGAGACTGGTCTCCGATGCGAGAATCGGATAAGACTGGTTGCCGATATGAAAATCGGGAAGAAAAAAAAAAAAATTGGTTGCCGATATGAGAATCGGATAATACTGGTTGCCGATACGAGAATCGGATAAGACTGGTCTCCGATATGAAAATCGGAAAAAAAAAAAAATGGTTGCCGATATGAGAATCGGATCCCTTGTTGCCGATATGAAAATCGGATCAGGTTGGTAGCCGATGAGAATCGGATCCCTTGTTGCCGATATAAAAATCGGATCAGGTTGGTAACCGATGAGAATCGGATCACTTGTTGTTAGGGTGTCTGCTACATGGACCCCTCACTAGAATCGGACGTATAACCATCCGAAGTAATCCTAGTAGACCTAGCAACCAATGCTTCTTCAAACATCCTCAGATCCTTCCTACATACCACCGTGCCATTAGAAGCACGTACGCAGTCAGGTGCAAGAATCTCTGTATTTTCATCGGAAGCCAGAAATGTGCTTGCAAAAATAGGAGTATCCTCAGGAGGTGGTACAGGAGGGTTTTTTGAACGTGGTATAAAGTTCACTGGAGTTGAAGGAATATCTATTCCAATATTTGTTAATTTCTGGGTGTCCTTCACTGATATAGAACGGGGACAGGGCTGGCAACAGCCTTGATAATTTCCAGGCTGTTTTTCAGGGAAGACCCTTCGGATTCGCCTGGCCTCCATTGGGAGAGCCTTAGGCCTATGGGGTCTGGTTGGGCAGAATGTAATGAAATGTCCCCCTTCACCACAATAAAAACAAAGGCCACAGATTCTCCTGTGATCTCTTTTTTCTTGTGAGGACAACCTAGCATGTATGGCACCAATCTTCATAGGCTCCTCATCCATCTCTGTAGGATCAGGGTCCAAATGGGATGTGTCAGAGTGACAAGGTCGACTGTTTGAGGCAGGCTCGGACCATGACCAGGCAGGATCACCATATCTAATAGGTCTCCTTTTTTCCTTAGGTAGCCGGGGTCTGTGGTTACCTGGAGCGGGTTTAGGAGTGGGGTCAATAGCTGAATTCTGAGAAGAACTGGATAATGGCATTTCCATTTTTTCAGACTTCCTTTCTCGTAGTCTTCTATCTATGGTGATACTGAGTTGTATCAATGTATCCAGGGTTTTTGGCATCTCTGCACGGGCGAGCTCGTCCTTGACGGCTTCTGATAGGCCAAGCCTAAATTGGGTTTTCAGAGATGCATCATTCCATCCTGAATCAAGGGTCCATCTCTTGAATTCTGCGACAAAGTCTTCTACAGGCCTTTTTCCTTGTTTCAAGGATCTTAATTGAAGATCGGCAGTACTCTGCCTATTGGGGTCATCATATAGGCTAGTGAGCTCTGCCAGGAACAAGGCATAGGAGTTGAGAAGCTGGTCGTTTTTTTCAAAAAGAAAATCTGCCCAGGCTCGAGGATCGCCTGATAGGTAAGAAATGATAGTACAAACCTTAATGTGATCAGTAAGGTAGGTACGAGGTTTTAGCAAAAAAAGTAACTCACATGCGTTTTTAAATTCGCGAAATTTTTTGCGATCGCCTGTAAATACCAAAGGGGGATTTATCTTGGGTTCAGGAGACTGTGCAGAGGTAAGTTGTGTCAGTCTAATTACCTGCTGCGACAGAGCCTGATTGTCGTTTTTCAATTCAGCAAGTGCGTGTATTAACGCAGATACCTGCTGTTTTAATTGTGTCACCTGAGTGGCTACTTCTGCTGAATCCATTTTTTGGGTTCGTTCAATCTGTAACGCTCCTTGCGTTTCTTATAAGGTGTGGATTTTCAGCTGCAGAAGTAGTTCCACGTCAGTAGTCATGTAGGAGATATGCTGAGATACCAATCCCAACCTCAATGACTCATCATGTATGGAAGGTCTTATTTCAGCAAGTAAATACACACAGTAATTAAGCTGGTTCCTAGTGTGACTTTATATACATGTGGTAAGACAATGATAAAAGGTCTTAGGGATAGGTTTGAGTGGAAGTGGTAGGTGACAGACACTTGAGGTGAGACAGTGCAGATGGATGCAGGAAGGGTTAGCGATCATGTATGATAACAGATGACAGAGTAGCAGGTGCATACAGGAGAGATCAACCCAGTGCAGGAAATAGTAGCAGTAGCCTCAAGAGCTAGCAATCTAGTTATGCAGATGTAAAAGACAGTCCTTGCTATGCAGAGCTAAATAGTGTAAGCCTAGTACAAGTCTATAGAGATTTCCCCTGTGGGGTACTTAGCACTAATAGCGATAGCCGAAGGATCGCTCAGGAGATGCGGATGATCCAGTAGCAGGATGCAGGGATCAGCGCAGCGAGGTTCGTCAGCGAGGAGAGCTTGCAAGCATGGAAGCTTCAAGCAAGATTAGTATCCAGGTACTGGTGTTTGAACGAACACATGTGAGTGAGAACCGACGCCCTAAATAGCCATCTAGTCCGGCGCTGGGTGATGACAGCTTCAGCCTTAAAGGGAAACACACCTATATGTGTTTCTTCTGTCTAGGTAGATGGAAATCACCCGGAAAAAATGTGATAGGAGGCACTGAGAGTGCCAGAACCTTACAGTCTGTTTCATCACTATGTTTGATATTTATGTGCATTTGCTCTCTTTGGATTGTCTGTTATCATTTTTGCTCATGGTGTAACCATACCTTGTTGGCACTGTTAATTTATAACTTGTTTTAAATTAATAAAACGTTTCTGTTAAAAAAAAAACATGTTGAGCAAAATATTAAACTTATTATGGTGAACATTTGAATAGGACATCAGTTGACCCGGTTGGCCGGCACCTCGTGCTTTCGGGTATCCGTCAGCAGGAATCTCCTGATGTGAAGTATAACGTTTTGATTGTTTAAACTGTCAACATATTCTATATACTACTCTGTATGAAAACTGTGATTTCATCTACTGTGAACCGTGTATGCATTATTCTATGGACCCTGTATAGGTCCTTTTTCTTATCCAACACATGTATGTATGTATGATTTCTTGATTTTAATTGAATCTAAAATAAAAATTGATTTTATAGACATAGTGTGCCCGAAATCCTTGTCTTCCCAATCCTTCCATTTTGAATAATCAATTAGGATATGGGCACCACCCAGAATATAATATATGTGCCCAGATTGCTGCTGTCTGAAGGCATATTTTTCAATAAATTTGATGTTACGCTGAGTAAATAGATACCTAACTTGTCATGCTTTAAAATTGTACATCCCATGAAACGGCAAAAAACTATGGTACATTCGTTATCTACACTTTACAGGTTACTAGTTTAGATTTAAAGAGGAGGTCTGACACTATAATTATTGTTCTCATTCTGACATTTGTGGCGATATCTCACACATGTGGTGTGATCCTCATTTACATATGTTTGCGAGACCTACATACACGTTCGCATATGCAAATGAGCACAAGAAAAAACATTTTTTTTATAATAATTTATTATTTATTTTATTTAGATGTGCTTTTTTTGTTTTTTTTTTAATAATTTGTATTTAAGAATAAAAAATGTATACAGAACAAAATAGAACAGAAAAAGGTTCCATGAGTAAAATACATATGGCAAAAGTCCTAACAGTTGTTAATTCACCAAAACAACAGGCATGAATGCATATCAGATAGATTTTGCCCATAAGCCAAACAGAGTGTAACCTCATCTTGATTTAACCTTTAGATTGGACTCGTCTTCCCAGAAATAAGTACCCGCACCAGTCCAAAGGTGTGGTAGCATATACACAGGTACAAGATGTTGGATGGCAGGCAATAAACATTAGTAGGTATTCAAGAACAGGAAGTAGAAGAAGAAAAAGAGAAAAAAAAGAACTGTGAGGGGTTAGCTCGATAGCGGGGTTCATTACACAGAGAGACAGCCGAGGAGTGGATGAAAACAACAGTCTATGGTTTATTCTTCCAATTTTCTTCAAACAAGTGCAAGCATCCAAAACAGCATAATTAAAAAACAAACATAAAATAAACCCTGGCCACTTGGGGCGTCTACCTTCACACACAGGAACCTACCTATGGTGTCTGTCCCAACCTACTGCTGGGCAGACACTGCTGGTCATACAGCAGAAAACCATTAGTCTTCGTTTTCTTTTCACACAGAAAAAATCCAACACTTCACCTTCAGGAGGCTCTCAGCTCACTGCTCTCCTTAACGCACACAGCTCCAGGAGGCATTCAGCTCACTGCTCTCCTTAACGCACACAGCTCCAGGAGGCATTCAACCCACTGCTCTCCTTAACGCACACAGCTCCAGGAGGCGTTCAACTCACTGCTCTCCTTAACGCACACAGCTCCAGAAGGCATTCAACTCACTGCTCTTCTTAATGCACACAGCTCCAGGAGGCATTCAACTCACTGCTCTCCTTAACGCACACAGCTCCAGGAGGCATTAAATCAGTAGTCATCCTCTGGATAAATTATAGAGGCCTTAATTGCCTCATCCTGAATAGCTGAAGCTTTTTCAACGTCCTTACACCTTTCTGGCTACCTCTGCAGCCGACACCCTATAGTAATTGGTGAATTGTCTACACAAGGCAGAAATGTATCTCCCGTCTGTGACAACACCCACAGATTTACCTGACTTCCTGTCACAGAACACAGAAACAGAAGGAAGAAAACGTAAGGTTAGAGAGGGAGAACTGAGGTGGGAGAGAGATTGGAGAGCCACCACACATATAAGTATAGTAATACGGCTGTGAGTAAGGACAATAAATCTCTATAGCATCATGGAGGTCATCATCTTGTCTAAAACTATCAGTGCACCTAGTAACGTTTGCCGTGATCGGGGTGAAATATCGAAAAGGTAAACACTTCCCTGACATTGGTGTAATTATGCATCAGGGATCTTATCAGAATAGAACATCCAGATGTCCTGAAAACAATCCATTGGTCTTTAACAGTATAAACCCAACGCTCCGCTCCTATGATACAGTTTACCTCTTTTTTTCCATTCAGCCACTGTAGGACAGGAGGCTTGTTTCCAGTGTCTCAGGATCAGGCATTTGACAGCATTCAATAAATATGGAATAACACTACGTTTATACAGTTTAATCGAGGACTTAACATCATGAAAGAGGTATTGAAGTGGAGTATATCTGACTGGTCTGATAGACAGCTTTTAAATCCAGGCAGAAATCGAGTCCCAAAAGACCCTAATCCCTGGGCAGTCCCACCAAATGTGGAGGAACGTATCTTGTTGACCACAGCTCGAGAGCAGTTGGGATCAGCTCTTGGAAACATTTGTACCAGACGGGAGTGTGTCCTATACTGTCGGGTAAGGAATTTGTAAGAGAATTCCTGGATCCGAGTACTAATAGACGATACATGGGCTAAATGCATAATTTTCATTACTTGTTGTGGTTGGAATTCTACCCCTAACTCCCTTTCCCACTCCTTAATGTAGTAGGGCATCAAGCCCGAGAGCACTCCGAGCACCAGTTTGTACATGTGGGACAGGAAATGCCTAGATTCTGGAGGCCGCACACACCAAGATTCAAAAGTGTATAGCGAATCTATAGATCGTGGGGGTGACCGTAGTTTATTTAAAAAATCAGTCAGTTGTCTATAACGCCACGCTGACATCTGAAACTCTCCGTACCAGGACCAGAGGGTGTCCAAGGACAGCAATCGTCTATCTGGCGCAAATTTAGCGCAAAACATTTTCCCGTCAGCCCCCCCCCCCGGGTGTGGAAAAAACGTGAATCCTCTCCAGGAGCAAACCATGAGAATCCCCCAAGAGGAGCCAAGGGGGACGTTTTAGTGGAATAGTCTCCTTAAGCATTTAATCTGTCCCATAAATGTGCTTTTCTTACAATGTCTTTACTTTTTTTGTAACAACTTTATTACTTTTACAAGGGATGAACAACATCCCTTGTGATAGCTGGGGCAGTGGCAAGTACTCTTTACTAAAAGATCTGAGGTCTATCAAACCCCAGATCTCTCCACTGCTCTCAAAAGCATCTGTTCAAACTGGAATCAATTTGATTAGATGCTTTACAAGCCTGTATAGGCTCGTAAACAACAAACTGAAACCAGAAGATACAAAATTTGGGGGGGGGGGGGGCTGGTGGTGGTGGTCCAGTGTAACGTCACCTTACATATTTTCTGTGAAGGTAAACTTACACTTTAATGTCATTCCCAGTGATGTCATTCCCAATGAGATCCCAGGACAGCAGAGGAGGTCTGCGCTGTGTGCATGATCCTCACTGCTCCCTACCTGGGACCCCCTCCATTAGTCCTCCTTATCTGACATTGACACAGCTGACATGGATCTCAGGGGGTTATTATCTGAGTGACCCGGGATGTTTTCCCCCACCCCACATAGGAGAAGAATGTAGGATGCCTGGTTAAGAAATGTGCTGCCATACAACACATGCTCTCCTCTCCCTACAGTAATAATACGCTGTGACCTCTCTCTCTCTCTCTGGGATCTTCCAGGATGTCTTCCAGCCTGTGGTGACCTGTTGGTATCTCCCAGGACTGGGAGTCATGGGGAAGTCCTGATACCCTCCATCATCCTGGAGAAGAGTATTTGGAGGATTCAGCACACCTGCAGCCGAGCTCACCTCTAGCTGTTAGCGCTCCTTTCCCATTGACACGCAGTTCTTCATATAGGGAGACTCTATTCCCCGCACCAACCATGGCTGCGGCTATAGCCAGCTCTCTCATCCAACAGAAGAGACAGGCCTAGGGAATCCAATAATTATTTTATACTGCACCAGGTGACACCAACCCGAGTGACGCCACTGGTGGATTTGCAAATATAAGAAACAGGTGCATAATGCTAAAAGACCCAAGCAGAACATACTGAGCTAGTAGAGTGTGCCTTGACAGAAAAGGGTGGAACTTTATCATTTAGTCTATGGGATTGAATGATGATCTGTCAGAGCCAATGAGAAATTTTGGAACGAGAATAAGCTTCCCTTTTGTAGGGAAATGATAAAAAGGAGAAACAGTCTGAAGGAAGTTGTAGCTGTAAGATTAACATGAACAGCTCTCACCACATCCAAACAATATAGGAGGTCTCCTTGGAATGTAGAGGTGGACAAAGACAAAGAGATGGATGTTCTGGTTTAGGTGAAAAGGATACAAAGACCTTAGGGAGAAAAGAGCCTCTGGGTCTTAAGACAACTTTGCTTATTGTAGAATAAGAAAAGGTTCTTTATAAGACAAGGCCGCTAAAGCTGGCCATAGACAGTAGGGATGATCGAACTTTTGAAAAGTTCGGTTCGGCCAGAACATCCGAACTTCCCGAAAGTTCGGCCCGGATTTCAGAACCCCATTGAAATCAATGGGACCCGAACTTCGGTAATCAAAAAACACCATTTTTAAGCCCTAAAACCCAATAAACGCTAGCGTCAAAAAAAAAATGTCCAGGTGTGTTTTTGCTGGCATTTTTTGGGGGTTTTTGGAGGCAGGCAAAACATCAGAACTTGTGCACAGTACCACTATACACAAGTTCAGATGTTTTTCCTGACTGCAAAGAACCCAAAAAAATGCCTTCTATTAAACCGGCAAGGTGTTACAGCAGCGAAGCCATACTCCTGTGCTGAAAGTTTTCTAATACAAACAATCTTTTTTTTATGGTTCTGGACATGCTACAGAGCTGAAACTTCACATGTACACTTTTTAGACCCCCTAGATCTGAAATCCAAAGTAAAAATCAAAAAATCTCTTTTTTTTTTTAATTTTTTCAATAATTGGCTTTTTATCAAAAATGACAATTTTTAAGAACTTTTTTTTGTGTGATTTTGTGTCTGGGGGGTCTAAAAGGTGTACCTGTGAAGTTTCAGCTCTGTAGCATGTCCAGAACCAGAAAAAAAAAGGATTGTTTGTATTAGAAAACTTTCAGCTCAGGGGGTTAGCTTCTCTCCTCGGTTTTCACACCTTGCCGGTTTCAAAGCAGGCATTTTTTTGGGTTCTTTGCAGTCAGGAAAAACATCTGAACTTGTGTATAGTGGTACTGTGCACAAGTTCTGATGTTTTGCCTGCCTCCAAAAACTCCCAAAAAATGCCAGCAAAAACACACCTGGGCATTTTTTTTTTGACGCTAGCGTTTTTTTTTGGCATTTTTTGGGGTTCTTTTGAGGCAGGCAAAACATCTGAACTTGTGTATAGTGGTATATATACACACATAATTATATGTATATAGACACCTAGCCATATATAGGTGTGATAGTAGCAGAAATATATTACTGTAAATGATTTCATTAGCGCAAGCATATATTTCTGCTACTATCACACCTATATATGTCTAGGGGTATATATACAGACATATATGTGTATATATACCCCCTATACACATGTTCAGATGTCATGTCTGACATCAAACATGTCCTCAAAAAAGCACTGGCAGTGGCAGCCCCTGCAGCATGAAAAATGCTTGGCTGGTGAGAAGCCATATGCCTGTCCCGAAGCAATTCAGAGAAATGATCATTTCTCTATAGCGGTCACCCTGCTATGGAAGGGTTTTGTCACCCTTCCATAGCAGTCACTGTCAGTTAACCCTACACTACACTACGGCCCCTTTACACTTAACACTTTCCCTACAGAAACTAAATTTTTGAAGCTAACTTAAGTGTAAAGGAGCACTCTAACTACACTAGATATCCCTTTCCTCACACTAATAAATGCTAAATGACACTTTTAAAGTAAAATTAACAGAACTGCTTCTACTCTCTTCCATGTCCAGTATAACAATGCTAGGAATATGGCCGGGGCGATCTTATATACTGGGGGGCGTATTCACTAATGATTGGTCTAGGGACCCCCTAGTCACTCCAATCACATTCCTAGCATTCTCCTGCCCCCTCAATTGGCTTTTGCTAATGGTTCTGGTCCAATCACGGGCTTTTAAAGCCCATATCCTGAAGCATTGCATTTTGGTCGGTTCTGGTTGCCGAATTCCGAACTTTTTGGGCAAAAAGTTCTAAATTCGGCCGAACCTCGAACACCCAATGTTCGGGCCGAACCGATGGTGGACCCGAACCGTTCGATCATCCCTAATAGACAGTTCATTTTTATTTTTCATTCAGCTGCCAGACTGAATGAAAAATATCCACACAAGTTAGGTTGATGAATGAATCCCTCATGGCAGAATGTTGTATTTTGACAGTGGCACCCATCAGACAGGGAGGACTATACAAACTGATCGAAGTTCAGCCTTTCCTTCCTAAACTTGCCAAATTTCAATACATCTATGATCAGCTTAACTCAGACACCCTGAGGTGCCTAGGTGATGGCAATTAGGAATCTTTTATGCAAGTTACTTGCTGCCCCATTGCCTACTTGGCCCTGTAAATGGGGCCTTAGGCTTATATTTGATATTAGAATATTGTTAGTTGAAATCAGGGAGTAGCAGACCCACTATGCATGTGTAGCCCTGCCCCCTGGGGAGTGGCCAAGTGTAATCACATCCTCCTCACTTCTGTTGCCCTGAACATTGTCCAACCCACCTGACACTATAGGTTCATTCATGTTGAATGATTAGACACGATCAGGTTCCAATAAAAGATTAGGTTTACTGTTCTTAGAAAAATGAACAAACAGGGTTCAATAATATAAACAATGCAATAATCAGGAACACAAGAAAGATCCTGAATCCTCAACCCAGAGTTGTATAGGATTCAGCACTCAGGATCTAATAAAGCAAACACCAATGCACATATATGTCATGCTATTATAATTGAGGGCTGATGTATCAATAATTTGTCAATAAACCATCCCTCAGATGAATGATGAGAGTGACCACAGAAAAGGTGTTTAACTGTGCGGAACAATAGCACTGCAATTTATCTAACTTATCTAACTTATATCAGTGACTCTATTATTCTAATGCTAGACTATTAGGGTTGAGCGGACACCTAGATGTCCGTGTTCGACGGGTTCGGCCGAACTTTAAAAAAAAGTCCGGGTCCGTGTCCCGGACTTTTACCGAACTTTTCCCGGACACCGAACCCCATTGAAGTCAATGGGGACCCGAACTTTAAGGCACTAAAATGGCTCTAAAACACCAAAGGAAAGGGCTAGAGTGCTGCAAATGGCAGCAAAACGTAATTAAGAGCATGGCAAGTGCTCTGCAAACAAATGTGGATAGGGAAATAACTTAAAACAACAAAAAAAAACAGAAAAATAAAACAATGTTCTTCTTCATCTCTGAAGGACGAGGCCCATATGGAGTAGGAGGGAGGTTGAGGTGGTGGTGGATGTGGCGGTGACATAGGCGTACGCACAGGGTGTGCTGGGTGCGCCTGGGCACACCCTAATCACCTAGGGCACATAGCATTGCCAGTGAGGAGATGGGAAAGATCTCCCTGGGACCTGCTCTGCTCTATTTCTCCTTGCCTACAGGTACATGGCCCCGATACATTACTCTCCCTGCTGGCAAACACATGCATGTGTATTTCAACTTTGGGGTGCACACCTTAATGCAATAGGCTGCGCACACCTATGGGCGGTGTAGGTGGAAGCGGCGGTGGAGGAGGACCAGGGCCGGATTAACAGCATCATGGGCTTGGTGCTGAGGATTTTGAAGGGCCTTAAGGGCCGTGCCTTGCCATGCACCCAGAGGAGGAAGGGTGCAGCCATGCATGCCTAATTCAACATGGGATGCTGTCTCTGAAGCCCATAAACACATCCATGCATCGCCAACTGTCCCTCCTTGTCCGGCCTTCACGCTGTGTGGGGAGGTTCTGAGGGTGCTGCCTGGGGAAGCGAGCATAGAAGCCAGACTTCTGTGTTTACAAGTGACAGAAGAGCGGTAACAGTGAATATGGCCAACCCGGGGCCTATATAAAAGGTAGGGGCCTGGAGCTGCAGCTCCAATAGCCCCTACATTAATCTGGCCCTGAGGAGGAGGACGAGGTAGCCAACACTGCTTCTTTTCAAAAATTTTAAATGAGGGTACACCCCAAAAGAGTGAGAAAGAGCAAAAATGGAACAATGGGTGGGTAAGGTCGGTATCCATTGCTATTCTGCATAAGGTACGGAAAAGTCCCGTGGGATCCATGCCTGGTTCATTTTAATGAACGTGAGCTTGTCCACATTGTCTCTGGACAGGCGGCTGCGCTTGTCTGTTATAACGCCCCCAGCCGTGCTAAATACCCGTTCAGATAATACACTGGCTGCAGGGCACGCCAGCACCTCCAAGGTGTAAAGGGCAAGCTCAGGCCATGTGCCCAATTTGGAGACCCAGAAGTTGAAGGGGGCAGACCCGTCATTCACTACATGTAGGCGTGTGCACACATACTGCTCCACCATGTTGGTAAAATGCTGCCTCCTGCTAAGACGTTCCATCTGAGCTGCTGGTGCTGCTGTTTGTTGTGGCGTGCTGACAAAGCTTTTCCACATTTCGGCCATGCTAACCCTGCCTTCTGAGGTGCTGGCGGTGCCCTGGTTGCGTTGGCGACCTCCTCCTCCTCCTCCTCTGCCTTGTGCTTCCACTGTGGCCCCGCTGTCAGATGGGAATGCCAGCAGCATGGCGTCTACCAGCGTGCGCTTGTAGTCGCGCATCTTGCGATCGCGCTCCAGTGAGTGAATTAAGGACGGTACGTTGTCCTTGTAACGGGGATCCAGCAGCGTGGCCACCCAGTAATCAGCACAAGTTAGAATGTGGGCAACTCGGCGGTCGTTGTGGAGACACTGCAGCATGTAATCGCTCATGTGTGCCAGGCTGCCCAGAGGCAACGAAAGGCTGTCCTCTGTGGGAGGTGTATCGTCCGTGTCCTCTGTATCCCCCCAGCCACGCACCAGTGATGGCCATGAGCTGGCCTGGGTGCCACCCTGCTGTGAACATGGTTCCATCTCCTCCTCCAGCTCCTCCTCCTCCTCATCCTCCTCATCCTCCAGAACTGTGCCCCTGCTGGACAATTGCGTCCCTGGCGTTTGCGTGTGCAGGAACCCACCCTCGGAGCCCCTTGCGAATGACTGCCCTGAAAGCCTTGGAAATGTTACCTCTTCATCCTCCTCCTCCTCCTCATCCTGTGCCACATCCTCTTCCATCATCGCCCGAATTGTTTTTTCAAGGAGGCATAGAAGTGGGATAGTTAAGCTGAGAACGGCGTCATTGCCACTGGCCATGTTGGTGGAGTACTCAAAACAGCGCAACAAGGCACACAGGTCTCGCATGGAGGCCCAGTTATTGGTGGTGAAGTGGTGCTGTTCCGCAGAGCGACTCACGCGTGCGTGCTGCAGCTGAAACTCCACTATGGCCTGCTGCTGCTCGCACAGTCTTTCCAGCATGTGCAAGGTGGAGTTCCACCTTGTGGGCACGTCACATATGAGGCGGTGAGCGGGAAGGCCGAAGTTACGCTGCAGCGCTGCCAGGCGAGCAGCAGCAGGGTGAGAACGCCGAAAGTGCGCACAAACGGCCCGCACTTTCTGCAGCAGCTCTGACATATCGGGGTAGTTTTTAAGGAACCTCTGCACCACCAAATTCAGCACATGCGCCAGGCAAGGGATGTGCGTCAAACTGGCTAGGCCCAGAGCTGCTATGAGATTTCGCCCGTTATCGCACACCACCAGGCCGGGCTTGAGGCTCGCTGGCAGCAACCACTCATTTGTCTGCTGTTCCATGCTCCTCCACAACTCCTGCGCGGTGTGTGGTTTGTCCCCCAAACAGGCAAGTTGTAAAACTGCCTGCTGTCGTTTACCCCTGGCCGTGCTGAAGTTGGTGGTGAAGGTGTTACGCTGTCCGGATGAGGAGGCGGTAGAGGATGAGGAAGCGGAGTAGGAGGAGTTAGGAACAGGAGGCAAACTGAAGCGCCCTGCAATCCTTGGTGGTGGAAGGACATGCGCCAAATTGCTATCCGCCTCAGGCCCATCCGCCACTGCATTTACCCAGTGTGCCGTTAGGGAGATATAACGCCCCTGACCGTGCTTACTGGTCCACGTATCCGTAGTTAGGTGGACCTTGGCACAGATGGCGTTGCGCAGTGCACACCTGATATTTTCCCCCACTTGGTTGTGCAGGGAAGGGATGGCTTGCCTGGAAAAGTAGTGGCGGCTGGGCACGACGTACTGTGGGACAGCCACCGACATAAGGTTTTTAAAACTGTGCGTCTCCACCAGACGGAATGACAGCATTTCAAAGGCCAATAATTTTGAAATGCTGGCATTCAGGGCCAGGGATCGCAGGTGGGTAGGGGGGTACTTCCTCTTCCTCTCAAGTGTTTGGGAGATGGAAAGCTGAACGCTTCCACGGGACATTGTGGAGATGGTTGTTGGTGACCCAGGTGGTGGTGTTGCTGACAGATCGTCTGTTTGCGGGGTGGCAGGTGCCGGTATCACTACAGATGTGGCTGGAGCGGCCGAGACTGCAGCAGAAGAGGAAGCAGGATGAGCCAGAGACGTTTCTTGGTTTTGAAGGTGTGTACTCCACTGCAGCTCGTGCTTTGCACTTAGATGCCTGATCATGCAGGTTGTGCTCAGGTTGAGAAGGTTTATGCCTCGCTTCAAGCTCTGATTGCACAGGGTGCAAACCACTCGTGTCCTGTCATCAGCACATTTTCTAAAGAACTTCCACGCTAGAGAACTCCTTTGAGCTGACTTTGGTGCGCTCGTTCCCTTGCTGCGTTGGGCAGTAGCGGGCGTAGTGTCTAGGGCACGGCCGCTCCGCTTCTGCACCCTGCTCCCTCTTCTGCTGTGCTGGTGGCTCTGTGCGACCACCGCCTCTTCCTCCAAACTACTCAGGTCACCTGCATGACGTTCATTCCATGTGGGGTCGAGGACCTCATCGTCCTCCACATCATCTTCCACCCAGTCTTCACCCCTGCCCTCCTTGTCGGTCTCCACAATGCTGAACGCCGCAGCAGTTGGCACCTGCGTTTCGTCATCATCGGAGACGTGCTGCGATGATCCTTGCATGTACTCATCTTGAGAAATAAGTGGTTGGGCATCGCTGCACTCAATCTCTTCCACTTCTGGGGCAGGACTAGGTGGATGGCCCTGGGAAACCCTGCTGACAGAGTCCTCAAAAAGAATAAGAGACTGCTGTATGGCTTGGGGCTCAGACTGCTGGCCTGATTTGCAAGGGGGTGAGGTGAAAGACGGTTGGACATTGGCTGCAGGTGCCAACTCTGACCTTTCTGCAGTAGACTGGGTGGGAGACAATGTGAAGGAACTGGAGGCACTGTCAGCAGCAAACCAATCTACTATCGCCTCAACTTGTTCTGGCCTCATCACTTCTAGGGGCGTTTGATGCCCTACCAAATACTGATGCAGGTTCTGTCGCCTACTCACACTTGAGGAAGGTGTTTCACTTGTGCGTGTAGCTGGCACAGATCGACCACGTCCTCTCCTTGCAACAGGAGCTCTACCAGCAGCACCACGACCCAGGCCACGGCCCTTATTTGACGGTCTCCTCATATTTCTGTAATTTAAGATCTTGCCCTAGAAAGGTTTTTATTGAATAGCGGAATAGGAAATATGATCCAAAAAAGTGTATGTATCTCGCACGTACAAAACCACACTAGGCCCCAATTACTATTGTTTCTACCCCTAAAAGGATGGATGAGGAGTAGGAGGAGTATGGAACAGCTGTATAATGTTGAAAAGTTCGTATGGTATATTTGATCCTGGAATGAGAACCTATAAACCACCAGTGATGTTCACTGCCGAGATGGACCACCGTCACCACACCTCCAAACGTGTCCCCCTAGGTAGTAAAAACTCACCAAAACCTGGGAAAGAGACCGCCTTGAGAAGGATTTGAATCCAAATATGGTATACGGATCACAGGTAAACAATCTCCGGTTTCACCAGTAGCTGATACTTGCATAAAAACTTCAACGTGACATAAACAGCAATATAATCCTCGGAACATGAGAGGAAAAGAAAGGGGGAGGACCAATAGTGTAATTCCGTAAAATACACTTTATTTAAAATTCCCAATCCCCCATATAAATACACTCACAAAAATGCGACTTGATAGTAGCATGTAAAATATATAGGTTGTCTGTCGTGTGCCGGTCACTCACCGCTACCTCTAATAGCCAAGGGAACCCGAGCTCCGGAAACACCGACTCTGTGTGACAGCTAATGGATGCGTGCTCGCGCCCTTACATGTTTCGTCACACGGACTTCTACGGAGGGCGCGAGCACGCACCATCAAGCCTCTCTGATATACCTTAATGGGCCGGAAGGAGAGCGGGACATTGTCCAATCAACGGCCCGCGTCAGTGACCGCCCATTCCGGACCCGCGGACCAATCCTAGGCTTTACGCCAAGGCTCGGACCAACCCAGCTCACCTCCGACCCGGAAAGTAAACAAGCTTAACTCTTTGCATAGGATATGGCTCATACGCAAATTATGTGTCCTCTCCTCACTGGTGTAAACAATCCTCGGGAGTGTATAAACCCCTCCCGCAATAATGCAGAAGCCAGATCAAAGGAGATTCATTCACATACATCAAATTTGTCCAAAAAATTATTATTTATTCCCACGGGACACCTTATCCAGGTTTTCCCGCTGGTATACATTCCTTTTGACAGAGAACTATATGGACACTGAGATCAATGCTGATACATTATTTCACATGCTACTTTACATTTTACAAATACAATTTAAGATACATATAAAATAATGATAAAAATCTGGAAAAGATAAGACTATGTAATCCTCTTATATAGGGGACATACATATCACAAAATTATTAAATACCAATTACAACGTCATAAAAAGAAGGCAAAAAGAAAATTACAAATGCAGGTAAATGAACGTAAAGAAAGGGGATTATAAAACACCACCTAAGGATGGCCCTCATCATCACAGTCCATTAAAGCCAGTTAGAAAAAACGCCCTAACAAAGGACAGTTTGCATTTACAAATACCTAAATGTAGACAATGGTGCAAAACACAAAGGCTCGCAGAAGTTAAATATTACCATTTATAAACTACTTTAGTAATTGCTAATGAAGCAGTTTATGTCTAACTCCACGTTTAACCCATTAGGGTGCAAAGCGTTCGTGAGGTAGATCCAGTGAGTCTCTCTCTTCGAGAGTTCTCGCACTCGATTAGAGCCCCTCCAAACTGGATCCACTCTCTCGATACCCCAAAATTTGAGATTTGTTGGGTCTTTGTTGTGGTGGCGTTTGAAGTGTAATGGAACACTGTGGTGTTTATACCCCTTTCTAATGTTAGTGAGGTGTTCAGCTATACGGACACACAATTTTCTCTTGGTGCGGCCTATGTAAATATAGCCGCATGGACACTCCATACCATAAACTACGTGTGTGGTATGGCACGTGATGAGATCTTTGATCTCAAAACTTTGGTTGTTGGCAGAAGAGAAGAAGGAGGTGAAATTACGTAGGTGTGTCCGTACTTGTCTGCAGGCCCTACAATGTCGGCATGCATAAAAGCCACTTCTTTCCTCCCAAAACATTCTTGGTTTAACTGGGGGATCCAACACCTTTTGGACTACCTGGTCCCCAAAGGTTGGACCCCTTCTGTAGATGAAAGAAGGGGATGCTGGTAAAACTTTACCCAAGATACGGTCCGTATCTTGGGTAAAGTTTTACCAGCATCCCCTTCTTTCATCTACAGAAGGGGTCCAACCTTTGGGGACCAGGTAGTCCAAAAGGTGTTGGATCCCCCAGTTAAACCAAGAATGTTTTGGGAGGAAAGAAGTGGCTTTTATGCATGCCGACATTGTAGGGCCTGCAGACAAGTACGGACACACCTACGTAATTTCACCTCCTTCTTCTCTTCTGCCAACAACCAAAGTTTTGAGATCAAAGATCTCATCACGTGCCATACCACACACGTAGTTTATGGTATGGAGTGTCCATGCGGCTATATTTACATAGGCCGCACCAAGAGAAAATTGTGTGTCCGTATAGCTGAACACCTCACTAACATTAGAAAGGGGTATAAACACCACAGTGTTCCATTACACTTCAAACGCCACCACAACAAAGACCCAACAAATCTCAAATTTTGGGGTATCGAGAGAGTGGATCCAGTTTGGAGGGGCTCTAATCGAGTGCGAGAACTCTCGAAGAGAGAGACTCACTGGATCTACCTCACGAACGCTTTGCACCCTAATGGGTTAAACGTGGAGTTAGACATAAACTGCTTCATTAGCAATTACTAAAGTAGTTTATAAATGGTAATATTTAACTTCTGCGAGCCTTTGTGTTTTGCACCATTGTCTACATTTAGGTATTTGTAAATGCAAACTGTCCTTTGTTAGGGCGTTTTTTCTAACTGGCTTTAATGGACTGTGATGATGAGGGCCATCCTTAGGTGGTGTTTTATAATCCCCTTTCTTTACGTTCATTTACCTGCATTTGTAATTTTCTTTTTGCCTTCTTTTTATGACGTTGTAATTGGTATTTAATAATTTTGTGATATGTATGTCCCCTATATAAGAGGATTACATAGTCTTATCTTTTCCAGATTTTTATCATTATTTTATATGTATCTTAAATTGTATTTGTAAAATGTAAAGTAGCATGTGAAATAATGTATCAGCATTGATCTCAGTGTCCATATAGTTCTCTGTCAAAAGGAATGTATACCAGCGGGAAAACCTGGATAAGGTGTCCCGTGGGAATAAATAATAATTTTTTGGACAAATTTGATGTATGTGAATGAATCTCCTTTGATCTGGCTTCTGCATTATTGCGGGAGGGGTTTATACATTCCCGAGGATTGTTTACACCAGTGAGGAGAGGACACATAATTTGCGTATGAGCCATATCCTATGCAAAGAGTTAAGCTTGTTTACTTTCCGGGTCGGAGGTGAGCTGGGTTGGTCCGAGCCTTGGCGTAAAGCCTAGGATTGGTCCGCGGGTCCGGAATGGGCGTTCACTGACGCGGGCCGTTGATTGGACAATGTCCCGCTCTCCTTCCGGCCCATTAAGGTATATCAGAGAGGCTTGATGGTGCGTGCTCGCGCCCTCCGTAGAAGTCCGTGTGACGAAACATGTAAGGGCGCGAGCACGCATCCATTAGCTGTCACACAGAGTCGGTGTTTCCGGAGCTCGGGTTCCCTTGGCTATTAGAGGTAGCGGTGAGTGACCGGCACACGACAGACAACCTATATATTTTACATGCTACTATCAAGTCGCATTTTTGTGAGTGTATTTATATGGGGGATTGGGAATTTTAAATAAAGTGTATTTTACGGAATTACACTATTGGTCCTCCCCCTTTCTTTTCCTCTCATGTTCCGAGGATTATATTGCTGTTTATGTCACGTTGAAGTTTTTATGCAAGTATCAGCTACTGGTGAAACCGGAGATTGTTTACCTGTGATCCGTATACCATATTTGGATTCAAATCCTTCTCAAGGCGGTCTCTTTCCCAGGTTTTGGTGAGTTTTTACTACCTAGGGGGACACGTTTGGAGGTGTGGTGACGGTGGTCCATCTCGGCAGTGAACATCACTGGTGGTTTATAGGTTCTCATTCCAGGATCAAATATACCATACGAACTTTTCAACATTATACAGCTTTTGTGGTTATCACTCACTCAAAATGGACATTTGTTTGCATCCTTGAGGATTAACATTGGATGCATTATTTCTGCATATTCTACTAGGGTTTTTTATTTAGCGCTGCTAGTGTATGTGATCCTCTTTTGGTTTTCATTATACACCTTTGCAACCCAATTACTATTGTTTGTACCCCTAAAAGGATGGATGAGGAGTAGGAGGAGGAGTATGGAACAGGCAGCACCCTCAAATCTTCAGAAGTATGAGATGAACCCCAAAAACTTGGAAAGGTGGATCTCACACGTACCGACACAGACTATCCCGCAATTCAATTGATCCTCAAAGGTTTTTATTGAATAGCGGAATAGGAAATATGATCAAAAAAAGTGTATGTATCTCGCACGTACACAACCACACTAGGCCCCAATTACTATTGTTTGTACCCCTAAAAGGATGGATGAGGAGTAGGAGGAGGAGTATGGAACAGGCAGCACCCTCAAATCTTCAGAAGTATGAGATGAACCCCAAAAACTTGGAAAGGTGGATCTCACACGTACCGACACAGACTATCCCGCAATTCAATTGATCCTCAAAGGTTTTTATTGAATAGCGGAATAGGAAATATGATCAAAAAAAGTGTATGTATCTCGCACGTACACAACCACACTAGGCCCCAATTACTATTGTTTGTACCCCTAAAAGGATGGTTGAGCAGTAGGAGCAGGAGTATGGAACAGGCAGCACCCTCAAATCTTCAGAAGTATGAGATGAACCCCAACAACTTGGAAAGGTGGATCTCACACGTACCGACACAGACTATCTCGCAATTGAATTGATCCCCAAAGGTTTTAATTGAATAGCGGAATAGAAAATATGATCAAAAAGAAAGTGTATGTATCTCGCACGTACACCACCACACTAGGCCCCAACTACTATTGTTTGTACCCCTAAAAGGATGGTTGAGCAGTAGGAGGAGGAGTATGGAACAGGCAGCACCCTCAAATCTTCAGTAGTATGAGATGAACCCCAAAAACTTGGAAAGGTGGATCTCTCTCACACGTACCAACACAGACTATCCCCCAATTTAACTGATCCCCAAAGGTTTTTGATTAAATAGCGGAATAGAAAATATGATCCAAAAAAAGTGTATGTATATCACACGTACACAACCACACTAGGCCCCAATTACTATTGTTTGTACCCCTAAAAGGCTAGATGAGGAGTAGGGGGAGTATGGAACAGGCAGCACCCTCAAACCTTCAGAAGTATGAGATGAACCCCAACAACTTGGAAAGGTGGATCTCTCTCACACGTACCAACACAGACTATCCCCCAATTTAACTGATCCCCAAAGGTTTTTGATTAAATAGCGGAATAGAAAATATGATCCAAAAAAAGTGTATGTATATCACACGTACACAACCACACTAGGCCCCAATTACTATTGTTTGTACCCCTAAAAGGCTAGATGAGGAGTAGGGGGGGTATGGAACAGGCAGCACCCTCAAACCTTCAGAAGTATGAGATGAACCCCAACAACTTGGAAAGGTGGATCTCTCTCACACGTACCAACACAGACTATCCCCCAATTTAACTGATCCCCAAAGGTTTTTGATTAAATAGCGGAATAGAAAATATGATCCAAAAAAAGTGTATGTATATCACACGTACACAACCACACTAGGCCCCAATTACTATTGTTTGTACCCCTAAAAGGCTAGATGAGGAGTAGGGGGGGTATGGAACAGGCAGCACCCTCAAACCTTCAGAAGTATGAGATGAACCCCAACAACTTGGAAAGGTGGATCTCTCTCACACGTACCAACACAGACTATCCCCCAATTTAACTGATCCCCAAAGGTTTTTGATTAAATAGCGGAATAGAAAATATGATCCAAAAAAAGTGTATGTATATCACACGTACACAACCACACTAGGCCCCAATTACTATTGTTTGTACCCCTAAAAGGCTAGGAGTAGGGGGAGTATGGAACAGGCAGCACCCTCAAACCTTCAGAAGTATGAGATGAACCCCAACAACTTGGAAAGGTGGATCTCTCTCACACGTACCAACACAGACTATCCCCCAATTTAACTGATCCCCAAAGGTTTTTGATTAAATAGCGGAATAGAAAATATGATCCAAAAAAAGTGTATGTATATCACACGTACACAACCACACTAGGCCCCAATTACTATTGTTTGTACCCCTAAAAGGCTAGATGAGGAGTAGGGGGAGTATGGAACAGGCAGCACCCTCAAACCTTCAGAAGTATGAGATGAACCCCAACAACTTGGAAAGGTGGATCTCTCTCACACGTACCAACACAGACTATCCCCCAATTTAACTGATCCCCAAAGGTTTTTGATTAAATAGCGGAATAGAAAATATGATCCAAAAAAAGTGTATGTATATCACACGTACACAACCACACTAGGCCCCAATTACTATTGTTTGTACCCCTAAAAGGCTAGATGAGGAGTAGGGGGGGTATGGAACAGGCAGCACCCTCAAACCTTCAGAAGTATGAGATGAACCCCAACAACTTGGAAAGGTGGATCTCTCTCACACGTACCAACACAGACTATCCCCCAATTTAACTGATCCCCAAAGGTTTTTGATTAAATAGCGGAATAGAAAATATGATCCAAAAAAAGTGTATGTATATCACACGTACACAACCACACTAGGCCCCAATTACTATTGTTTGTACCCCTAAAAGGCTAGATGAGGAGTAGGGGGGGTATGGAACAGGCAGCACCCTCAAACCTTCAGAAGTATGAGATGAGCCCCAACAACTTGGAAAGGTGGATCTCTCTCACACGTACCAACACAGACTATCCCCCAATTTAACTGATCCCCAAAGGTTTTTGATTAAATAGCGGAATAGAAAATATGATCCAAAAAAAGTGTATGTATATCACACGTACACAACCACACTGGGCCCCAATTACTATTGTTTGTACCCCTAAAAGGCTAGATGAGGAGTAGGGGGAGTATGGAACAGGCAGCACCCTCAAACCTTCAGAAGTATGAGATGAACCCCAACAACTTGGAAAGGTGGATCTCTCTCACACGTACCAACACAGACTATCCCCCAATTTAACTGATCCCCAAAGGTTTTTGATTAAATAGCGGAATAGAAAATATGATCCAAAAAAAGTGTATGTATATCACACGTACACAACCACACTAGGCCCCAATTACTATTGTTTGTACCCCTAAAAGGCTAGGAGTAGGGGGAGTATGGAACAGGCAGCACCCTCAAACCTTCAGAAGTATGAGATGAACCCCAACAACTTGGAAAGGTGGATCTCTCTCACACGTACCAACACAGACTATCCCCCAATTTAACTGATCCCCAAAGGTTTTTGATTAAATAGCGGAATAGAAAATATGATCCAAAAAAAGTGTATGTATATCACACGTACACAACCACACTAGGCCCCAATTACTATTGTTTGTACCCCTAAAAGGCTAGATGAGGAGTAGGGGGAGTATGGAACAGGCAGCACCCTCAAACCTTCAGAAGTATGAGATGAACCCCAACAACTTGGAAAGGTGGATCTCTCTCACACGTACCAACACAGACTATCCCCCAATTTAACTGATCCCCAAAGGTTTTTGATTAAATAGCGGAATAGAAAATATGATCCAAAAAAAGTGTATGTATATCACACGTACACAACCACACTAGGCCCCAATTACTATTGTTTGTACCCCTAAAAGGCTAGATGAGGAGTAGGGGGGGTATGGAACAGGCAGCACCCTCAAACCTTCAGAAGTATGAGATGAACCCCAACAACTTGGAAAGGTGGATCTCTCTCACACGTACCAACACAGACTATCCCCCAATTTAACTGATCCCCAAAGGTTTTTGATTAAATAGCGGAATAGAAAATATGATCCAAAAAAAGTGTATGTATATCACACGTACACAACCACACTAGGCCCCAATTACTATTGTTTGTACCCCTAAAAGGCTAGATGAGGAGTAGGGGGGGTATGGAACAGGCAGCACCCTCAAACCTTCAGAAGTATGAGATGAACCCCAACAACTTGGAAAGGTGGATCTCTCTCACACGTACCAACACAGACTATCCCCCAATTTAACTGATCCCCAAAGGTTTTTGATTAAATAGCGGAATAGAAAATATGATCCAAAAAAAGTGTATGTATATCACACGTACACAACCACACTAGGCCCCAATTACTATTGTTTGTACCCCTAAAAGGCTAGATGAGGAGTAGGGGGGGTATGGAACAGGCAGCACCCTCAAACCTTCAGAAGTATGAGATGAACCCCAAAAACTTGGAAAGGTGGATCTCTCTCACACGTACCAACACAGACTATCCCCCAATTTAACTGATCCCCAAAGGTTTTTGATTAAATAGCGGAATAGAAAATATGATCCAAAAAAAGTGTATGTATATCACACGTACACAACCACACTAGGCCCCAATTACTATTGTTTGTACCCCTAAAAGGCTAGATGAGGAGTAGGGGGAGTATGGAACAGGCAGCACCCTCAAACCTTCAGAAGTATGAGATGAACCCCAACAACTTGGAAAGGTGGATCTCTCTCACACGTACCAACACAGACTATCCCCCAATTTAACTGATCCCCAAAGGTTTTTGATTAAATAGCGGAATAGAAAATATGATCCAAAAAAAGTGTATGTATATCACACGTACACAACCACACTGGGCCCCAATTACTATTGTTTGTACCCCTAAAAGGCTAGATGAGGAGTAGGGGGAGTATGGAACAGGCAGCACCCTCAAACCTTCAGAAGTATGAGATGAACCCCAACAACTTGGAAAGGTGGATCTCTCTCACACGTACCAACACAGACTATCCCCCAATTTAACTGATCCCCAAAGGTTTTTGATTAAATAGCGGAATAGAAAATATGATCCAAAAAAAGTGTATGTATATCACACGTACACAACCACACTAGGCCCCAATTACTATTGTTTGTACCCCTAAAAGGCTAGATGAGGAGTAGGGGGGGTATGGAACAGGCAGCACCCTCAAACCTTCAGAAGTATGAGATGAACCCCAACAACTTGGAAAGGTGGATCTCTCTCACACGTACCAACACAGACTATCCCCCAATTTAACTGATCCCCAAAGGTTTTTGATTAAATAGCGGAATAGAAAATATGATCCAAAAAAAGTGTATGTATATCACACGTACACAACCACACTAGGCCCCAATTACTATTGTTTGTACCCCTAAAAGGCTAGGAGTAGGGGGAGTATGGAACAGGCAGCACCCTCAAACCTTCAGAAGTATGAGATGAACCCCAACAACTTGGAAAGGTGGATCTCTCTCACACGTACCAACACAGACTATCCCCCAATTTAACTGATCCCCAAAGGTTTTTGATTAAATAGCGGAATAGAAAATATGATCCAAAAAAAGTGTATGTATATCACACGTACACAACCACACTAGGCCCCAATTACTATTGTTTGTACCCCTAAAAGGCTAGGAGTAGGGGGAGTATGGAACAGGCAGCACCCTCAAACCTTCAGAAGTATGAGATGAACCCCAACAACTTGGAAAGGTGGATCTCTCTCACACGTACCAACACAGACTATCCCCCAATTTAACTGATCCCCAAAGGTTTTTGATTAAATAGCGGAATAGAAAATATGATCCAAAAAAAGTGTATGTATATCACACGTACACAACCACACTAGGCCCCAATTACTATTGTTTGTACCCCTAAAAGGCTAGATGAGGAGTAGGGGGAGTATGGAACAGGCAGCACCCTCAAACCTTCAGAAGTATGAGATGAACCCCAACAACTTGGAAAGGTGGATCTCTCTCACACGTACCAACACAGACTATCCCCCAATTTAACTGATCCCCAAAGGTTTTTGATTAAATAGCGGAATAGAAAATATGATCCAAAAAAAGTGTATGTATATCACACGTACACAACCACACTAGGCCCCAATTACTATTGTTTGTACCCCTAAAAGGCTAGATGAGGAGTAGGGGGGGTATGGAACAGGCAGCACCCTCAAACCTTCAGAAGTATGAGATGAACCCCAACAACTTGGAAAGGTGGATCTCTCTCACACGTACCAACACAGACTATCCCCCAATTTAACTGATCCCCAAAGGTTTTTGATTAAATAGCGGAATAGAAAATATGATCCAAAAAAAGTGTATGTATATCACACGTACACAACCACACTAGGCCCCAATTACTATTGTTTGTACCCCTAAAAGGCTAGATGAGGAGTAGGGGGGGTATGGAACAGGCAGCACCCTCAAACCTTCAGAAGTATGAGATGAACCCCAACAACTTGGAAAGGTGGATCTCTCTCACACGTACCAACACAGACTATCCCCCAATTTAACTGATCCCCAAAGGTTTTTGATTAAATAGCGGAATAGAAAATATGATCCAAAAAAAGTGTATGTATATCACACGTACACAACCACACTAGGCCCCAATTACTATTGTTTGTACCCCTAAAAGGCTAGATGAGGAGTAGGGGGGGTATGGAACAGGCAGCACCCTCAAACCTTCAGAAGTATGAGATGAACCCCAACAACTTGGAAAGGTGGATCTCTCTCACACGTACCAACACAGACTATCCCCCAATTTAACTGATCCCCAAAGGTTTTTGATTAAATAGCGGAATAGAAAATATGATCCAAAAAAAGTGTATGTATATCACACGTACACAACCACACTAGGCCCCAATTACTATTGTTTGTACCCCTAAAAGGCTAGATGAGGAGTAGGGGGAGTATGGAACAGGCAGCACCCTCAAACCTTCAGAAGTATGAGATGAACCCCAACAACTTGGAAAGGTGGATCTCTCTCACACGTACCAACACAGACTATCCCCCAATTTAACTGATCCCCAAAGGTTTTTGATTAAATAGCGGAATAGAAAATATGATCCAAAAAAAGTGTATGTATATCACACGTACACAACCACACTGGGCCCCAATTACTATTGTTTGTACCCCTAAAAGGCTAGATGAGGAGTAGGGGGAGTATGGAACAGGCAGCACCCTCAAACCTTCAGAAGTATGAGATGAACCCCAACAACTTGGAAAGGTGGATCTCTCTCACACGTACCAACACAGACTATCCCCCAATTTAACTGATCCCCAAAGGTTTTTGATTAAATAGCGGAATAGAAAATATGATCCAAAAAAAGTGTATGTATATCACACGTACACAACCACACTAGGCCCCAATTACTATTGTTTGTACCCCTAAAAGGCTAGATGAGGAGTAGGGGGGGTATGGAACAGGCAGCACCCTCAAACCTTCAGAAGTATGAGATGAACCCCAACAACTTGGAAAGGTGGATCTCTCTCACACGTACCAACACAGACTATCCCCCAATTTAACTGATCCCCAAAGGTTTTTGATTAAATAGCGGAATAGAAAATATGATCCAAAAAAAGTGTATGTATATCACACGTGCACAACCACACTAGGCCCCAATTACTATTGTTTGTACCCCTAAAAGGCTAGGAGTAGGGGGAGTATGGAACAGGCAGCACCCTCAAACCTTCAGAAGTATGAGATGAACCCCAACAACTTGGAAAGGTGGATCTCTCTCACACGTACCAACACAGACTATCCCCCAATTTAACTGATCCCCAAAGGTTTTTGATTAAATAGCGGAATAGAAAATATGATCCAAAAAAAGTGTATGTATATCACACGTACACAACCACACTAGGCCCCAATTACTATTGTTTGTACCCCTAAAAGGCTAGATGAGGAGTAGGGGGAGTATGGAACAGGCAGCACCCTCAAATCTTCAGAAGTATGAGATTGTGTTCACTGTACCCCACAAAGATTGAGTTCACTGCACCCCACAATGATTGTGTTCACTGCACCCCACAAAGATTGTGTTCACTGCACCTCACAAAGATTGTGTTCACTGTACCCCCCAAAGATTGTGTTCACTGCACCCCACAAAGATTCTGTTCACTGTACCCCACAAAGATTGTGTTCACTGCACCCTAAAAGGATGTTGTTCACTGCACCCCACAAAGATTGTGTTCACTGCACCCTAAAAGGATGTTGTTCACTGCACCCCAAAAAGATTGTGTTCACTGTACCCCCCCAAAGATTGTGTTCACTGCACCCCACAAAGATTGTGTTCACTGCACCCCAAAAAGATTGTGTTCACTGTACCCCCCAAAGATTGTGTTCACTGCACCCCAAAAAGATTGTGTTCACTGTACCCCCCAAAGATTGTGTTCACTGCACCCCACAAAGATTCTGTTCACTGTACCCCACAAAGATTGTGTTCACTGCACCCCAAAAAGATTGTGTTCACTGTACCCCCCCAAAGATTGTGTTCACTGCACCCCACAAAGATTCTGTTCACTGCACCCCACAAAGGATTTTGTTCACTGCACCCCAAAAAGATTGTGTTCACTGCACCCCAAAAAGGATTTTGATCACTGCACCCCAAAAAGGATGTTGTTCACTGCACCCCAAAAATGATTTTGTTCACTCCACCCCAAAAAGATTGTGTTCACTGCACCCCACAAAGATTGTGTTCACTGCACCCCAAAAAGATTGTGTTCACTGTACCCCCCAAAGATTGTGTTCACTGCACCCCACAAAGATTCTGTTCACTGTACCCCACAAAGATTGTGTTCACTGCACCCCAAAAAGATTGTGTTCACTGCACCCCAAAAAGGATGTTGTTCACTGCACCCCAAAAAGGATGTTGTTCACTCCACCCCAAAAAGATTGTGTTCACTGCACCCCACAAAGATTGTGTTCACTGCACCCCAAAAAGATTGTGTTCACTGCACCCCAAAAATGATTTTGTTCACTGCACCCCAAAAAGGATTTTGTTCACTGCACCCCAAAAAGGATGTTGTTCACTCCACCCCAAAAAGATTGTGTTCACTGCACCCCAAAAAGATTGTGTTCACTGCACCCCACAAAGGATTTTGTTCACTGCACCCCAAAAAGATTGTGTTCACTGCACCCCAAAAAGGATGTTGTTCACTGCACCCCAAAAAGGATTTTGTTCACTGCACCCCAAAAAGATTGTGTTCACTGCACCCCACAAAGGATTTTGTTCACTGCACCCCACAAAGATTGTGTTCACTGCACACCAAAAAGGATTGTGTTCACTGCACCCCAAAAAGATTTTGTTCACTGCACCCCAAAAAGATTGTGTTCACTGCAGCCCAAAAAGATTGTGTTCACTGCAGCCCAAAAAGATTGTGTTCACTGCAGCCCAAAAAGATTGTGTTCACTGCAGCCCAAAAAGATTGTGTTCACTGCAGCTCACACACAGAAAAATGGATGTGGATCACTGACACCTGCCTATCTCCAATCCCACACCACACAGCAATATCGATTGTAGTTTGTAGAACACAGTTTCCCTAAAATTCAGCAGACTCTGTCCCTAACAGGATTGAGAAGAGATCGTAGATCAGGATTGAGTGCAGATTCACCCCACCCCCCACACAGCAATATCGATTGTAGTTTGTAGAAGACACTGACCCTATAATTCAGCAGACTCTATCCCTAAAATGCCTACAACTCGCCCTGCCTAAACACTCCGACCTGTCCCTCAATTCTATCCGGACACAAATGGTTTTTTCCTGCCTATCTTTCCCTAATCAGCAGCCAGCACATTGATGTGTGCTCTGTCCCTTAGCTAAGCAGCAGAATGACGCTGCTGCGGCGGCTGCCTCGAACTTATAAAGACTTGGTCACATGCTTCAGACGGCCAATCACAGCTACTAAGACATTTGCAGGCATGGCTGGGATGGCTTAAGGCACACCAGTTAAACGATTGTTGATTGGCTGTTGAAAGCCCGCCATGAAAAGAGCGCCAAAGCATGCAAAACCCGGAAATAAAACGACCGAACACGGATTTTTACCCGAACATACAGTAAAGTGTCCGTGTCCGTGTTCGGGTAAAAAAAATCCAATTATTCGGTACGAACACGAATAATACAGTCCGTGTTCGCTCAACACTATAGACTATCTATCTATGGGGGCCCCCTTTACTTTAGATTGCAAGAGTCTCCTGAATGAGCATGGCCTTGCTAGTCTTCGCCGGCAAAGGGATCCTTAGTCATCCAAGGAATAGTATTTGTAATCCACTGTAAAGGTAACAATCACTTGTAATCCACTGTAAGGTAACGATTAACTGTAATCCAACTAGAGGGAAGAATAGGCTTCTGACTAAATAGTATAGATCTAGGGAAACCGAAGATATGAGGTGAGGCTTTATAATCTGCCATGTACAAATCAGCACTACAGTGTCCTGTGGCAACCGTTCTATGACCAGTGCAGTTCTCTGTTCAAACTAATCTGTGTCACAGGCTTGCTCTGACTCCGTCCAATAACTGCCATATCCACTTCAACTGGATCTCTCACACCCAATATGATGAAATCTGTGTCCCGCTGTCCATGTCACCAGCATCCAGCTCTCCTCAGGGGCACCCACAATCTCTCTCAGTGTCCTTCCACCCGGTCCGTCATCGAGCTGCATCCGCACATCGCTCTCTCACTCCGGTGTCTCTCCGCTAGGCCTCCGGCCTATTCTCTCTGCACTCCGCAGCAGCTCTTTTCCTCCTCACAGTGTGCTGTCCTCGAGGCAGAGAGCGGATCTTGTTCCTACCCCCTTTTTATAGACACTTCCAATCTGCCTCCGCAAATTTCAATGCTCCCTGGGAGGATAGTCCAATCAAACAGGTGATCCACAGTTTCCATTCTCTCCAGGACTACGTTTCCCACAGTCCATTGTTTCACTACTTTACAGAAGCTTTAATAATAAAGAGACCGAACAACCCCGAACAGATTTAGATGAATCCTGTAGCCAGGCTACACATGCCTGCACTTGGCTGTTTTTCTGAAAGTAGTACAAAATGTATAAATATTAAGATGCCTTGTACAGTGCTTGGTAAAACAGCCAAACACTTGTGCACACTGCGGGACCACTGCTAATGCAGTTAGATGAACCCTACAAACAACACATGGGGGCTTCTATGAGTGCACTTAGGCAGCCAAGTGCAGGTGAATTTTGCATCAACTTTGAAATGGCCATCTACATTTACCCTAAAAGGGTGGCCATAGACGAACTGTTTCCAAGTATACTTACAGAGAATCTGTTATTTGACTAAAGCAACAAGTTCACTTTAATACGGATCTCCCCATATACCCTGTGTTTCTCCCACCTCACTCTTTTAATCTAGAAGCAAATAGTCATGGTATTTGTGGATTTCATTCCCAGTTTATTCCTGGACAATGATGTAGCAGTCACGCTGCATTCCTTTCTTATAAGGAGGTAGTGTATATCACTTGAGGCAACAAGCAGACAAAATGAAAAGCAACTTGTGCCAGGATGCAAAGCCGGTGGCCTGTCTTTTGTCTAGCAGAATCAGCCATATGGAGCACCTAATGAAAAAGACCCCAGGAAAGCACTGAACATCTACAGTACAGAAGAATGAATGCTAATCAATCTCTTTTTTATGTAGTAACATGTAACTGCATGTGTACTTCAGCCAAGTCAGAAAATACATTGTATTGGATCCTGGAAGATCTCCAGTAGGTTTGGAAATGGATAACTCTCTCTGTGGCTTTTGTTTAAGACTGGGTTCACGTTGTGTGCAGCCGCGGCTCACAGCAGGGGTCCTGTGCGTCCCTGTTCTCCATTACAGGGACGAATCAGGCCTGAATCGTTCCTGAATCAGAGCCAAAGATGCACAGGACCCTTGTGCAATGCGCTCCGCGGCCTCCCCAGAGATTTGTGAGCTGGCTTCATTGAGAGCCAGTCACATTCTCCTGTCATGCGAATTGGATGTGTGGAAACCCGCATCCAATTTGCATCAGTGTGCACCCAGCCTTAAACTTCACCATTGTCCCTTCTATTGTCCTCCTCAGAGAATATAGATTTTAATTAATAAAATTCAAACTAAGGATTGGAATTATGTGTCCTTTCCTAAACTTTTAGGCCTCATGCACACTGGACATTTTTACAGCTACTGGATTTACCGTCAGGCGTTTTTTTCTGCAGCCAGTAAACTCTCCAGCATGTTATCCTATGTGTTCATGCACACATAGGCCCCTTTCACACGGGCTTTCCGATCAGGTCAGCCTGTGAGTTTTTCACCTGACCTGATCGGATGCTCCATGCACCTCTAATCTGATGTGGTCCATGAAATCCAGACGGATTGAAACCCTATTTTCCATCCGTCTGGAGGATAGGATCAGGAAAGGCGGTCTGTTTTCATCCGATCTCCCATAGAGGGGAGCGGGGATCTGACAGGTCTGTCTCTGCAAAGTAAGCGGAGACAGGGCTTGTCATCCGCCTGCTCAGGGGGGATCGGCGGGTCGATCCCCACTGAGAAAAACGGAGTCCGTCGGGCGGAGAGCCTGTGTGAAAGGACCCATAGGCTGTTATCAGCAGTTTTTAGCAGGGGTGTTTTCTGGCTGGAAAAAAAACCCAGAACTAGTGGGTTTTGAGAGGAGCTTTTCAGCTGTAAAAACGCTCTAACTCTGATAAAAGCTGAAAAACGCCAAAAAACGCAGCTATTCGGCGTTTATCAACATTTTTGAGCCATAAGCTTTTGTGGGAGTATAATTTTGCTGAAAAAATCTAAAAACACTGCAGCTAAAAAAAAAAAATGTAAAAAAAGGCTACTGCAAAAAAACTTCCTCCACAGCCACAGCTTTCTGCTGGTGTTTTTCTAAAGTCCATGTGTGCATGAGGCCTTAAACCCCTTATCGGTATCCCCGAGCGTGACTCGGGGTGGATTTTTCATGCTACTATCAGTATCCCTGAGTCACGCTCGGGGTAGATGAGCAGAGCCTGCAGCGCTGTCCCTTACCTTCTCCTGGCGATCCAGCGATGATCTCCCATTGCTGTGATCGCCAGCCGAGAACCCCGCCGCTCCTCTGTCGGTGTGATGACTTCCTGGTTCCGTTCCCTGCAGCAGCAATGCTGCATGGGAGCGGAACTGGGAGGGAAATTCAAACGTTGCACAAAACACAAACACACAACATTTATAATTATAATATATAACGCATGAATTATAATCTAATCAATAATATAATTTTATTATATAATATAATATATATATATATATATATATATATATATATATATATATTATATTATATAATAAAATTATATTGTTGATTAGATTATAATTCATGCGTTTGTGTTTCAAATTTATCACATCTGGGATGTCTACTAGACTCTTGTTTTGGTCAGGTTTAAGTCAGTAATTACTAAGAATTGTAGGCCTATAATACATAACGCCAAATTTCCATGCAAAAAATTGTACCGCTTTTGGTACAGAATTCCTGACATAATCATACCGCCAGGGAGGTTAAAGACCAGCTTTGTACTATTACCAAACAACAGGAGGGGATTATCCACCATTTTTCCCCAGAGAACCCTGCTTCAATGGCCTGGAGAACTTGACTTTTTTTTATTTATTTCAGATTTGCCCTTCATAGTTATAAGAACTGAGCAATGTGTTGTAGAAATCAAAGACTCAATTTAGGCCTCATTTGTGTGAGAGATCTCCTTGGTGATAAAATAATTGGCTTCATTGTTCTGGAACAGGTAAATATTGGCAGCTTCCACCTGAGGCATCTTTCCAAAGTTTTTTATTGGACAGATTTCCTTTAAGAACTACAGTAAACAAACTAATCGGAAAGAAGTATTGTGCCTTCTCCATTATTGTTTCCATCTAAATAAACTTTTTACTAAACCTGAAAGTCTTGTTCCTAAACGGCAACAACTACAAGCAAACCTCAGTCCAAGACAGAGTTTGAAAATAAGCTGACCCTTTGAGCAACTATGTGGAGATAACCCACACTTGCCTGGCCTGATATCACTCATATATACATTACTGTCTTCTCCCTCGATATCCCAGATTCCAGCATACACTCAACAATCGACAAACGAAAAAAGGACAGCTATAGATGACGAATGACGATGAATGGAACCAAGTTTGGGACACAGTGTAATCCAGTTCCTAAAATGTGTGAAGAAACTTGGCACTCGATAGATGGTGTCTGGTTCCAGTTGGTATCACTGCTACATACATAGTTATTCTTCTTTATACCTTCAGGGATGTAGACAATTTTGAACCTTTTATTATATTTGGAAGACCTGCCTGGTGGCCTAGCAATACTGGACTGATATCTTCTCACTTTTTACTATACTTATGGAACATTAAATCCCTTGTAGACCAAAGTTCACTCTTCTATGTTTAGACAGGTGATTACACAGTAATGTGGCATATGTCTCTGTTGTATGTTATAAAAGTAATGCTTTTTTTGTATTGCTTATATACTACACGTGGTTGCCCCTGGTATGTAGAGAGTTAACAGGTTCTGCTGAGTCATGCTCCAAAGCTGCGAATACCTGCGGCCACCGGCAACCTGTCATTATAGTAAACAGGGCCAGCGGCCTCACATAGCCGCTGAGAGCCATAGTAGGAGTCAGAAGATTCCTCCTGCTACAATTTGCACCAGCCTTAAAGTGTTACTAAACCTACAACGGTAAAATCAGTCTGCATATGCAGTAAAGCACTCTTGTTATACTCACTATGTGAACTAAGGGGTAATCCTCTGCATTGTGTAAAAAGGCAGTTTGATCCTGTCTTCTCTGATCCTCCCCTTCTTCAACTGTCCCCAACCCATCTCCTTATAGAACAGTGTAGCTGGCCAGCTAGAACCTGTCCTGGGTTGCTAATATGACCTACATGCATATACAGCTAGACCTGTTAATAACCTCAATACGGTGCATATGTTTATATGTGAGAGACAAAAGCAGAGTTATTTACTGTGATTTCATGTTTGGATGTCATATAACAGTTATATATTGTGTTCACAGAAGCAAAAGGAAATTTGCCTGTAAGATTCATTTATATGCCTGTAAGGTAAGCTCAGACACAGCAGAATTTAAACCAGAAAGCACAGAGTTAAACTTTATTACCCATAAGGAGTTTGTGGTCAATCACAGCCAATCTCACACTCAGCAACAGTCTTGGCCAATCACAGCCAGCCTTATACCCATTTTTTCTCTGAAGCCTCATGCTTTCAGCCAACCTTCTCATTCCACTACAGAGCAAGAGAACTGAATAGACACACAGACCCACAGAGCAGTTTTATGGAAGCAAGTGGCCAAAAATAGGTAATTAACAGTTATACATGTTCCTATTGTTAGTAATGTGATTAGAGCCGTATAGTGAACTAGTTATGTGTTCACTTGTAGTTCCACCAAACAAACAAACTATCAAACTTCAAAAGTTATATCGAATTCAAACTATCGAACAAACCCAAACAACTCTAACAACTCAAAACCAAACCCAAGCAAACAAACAAACAGCAAACAGCAATAGAGAGAGAAATATATCCACCATTTGTTATACTGTATTCAGCACATGTTGTACATGGACTGTCTGCTGCAAAAGTGTCACTGTTATCTATGAAGAAATGTTGAAGTTAATAAAGAAGATATCTTAAAGCGGAGTTCCACCCTGGATTTTTTTTTTTTTTTTTTAATACCCCCGGGACAGTCAGGGCTAGTGCATTCCACAATGGCTAGCCTCTGATCTGTCCCGGGTTGCACTTACCTGTTAGGACAAATACTTACCTTGCAAACGTCTTGTCCAGCGCTGCCATCTCAGATGTGGGCAGCTTGAAGCCAGCGCGTCCTCTTCGGCGTCTTCTTCCGCCTTCTTTGGTCCCACGATGCTCTGCGCCGGCCCCGACGTCACTTCCGGGTCGCGCGCGTCATCCCTCCACAGCTTCTAGGCATGCCCAGAAGCTGTTTAGAAGGGGATGACGCGCGCGACCCGGAACTGATGTCGGGCCGGTGCAGGCGCAATGATTCCTGGGAGCTATGACGTCCAGCTCCCAGGAATCATTGCAGAGCCAGGAAGTGACGACGGGCCGCGGCCGAGGAAGGAGGAAGAAGGAAGTAAGGTAAGTATATTTTCTTCGCTACGAGGTAAGTAAAAAAAAAAAAAATATGCGATTATCCATTTCTTTTTCAGGTGACCCGGAGCGAGAAGATGGAGGTAAGTATAAAAATAGGGTGGAACTCCACTTTAAGCGTTTGGTGTGCTCTTTAAACTTACTGCTTTCCATAGAACGGTATTAGAGGAATTTATAGAGTAACAGACAGTCTGGTTAGACTGAAGTCAGAGAGATCCAATTCTTCTAATGCCACAGCGCATAAGGCACTTTGTAGTGCTGCGCCTGCCACAAACAGATCCTTGGGGTCAAGCTGCACATGCTCACTTTTGTGTGTATTGCTAGAGATTTTTTTTTCTTGGGAGAGTGCATGTGATCAGCACTGTCTAGACAGAGGGTCAGGGGTCATAGGACAGTCATAAGAGAATGAAAACTCCTCCTACAAGTTTTAACCAGACACTGATAGAAGTTACAAGACTGCTACATACAGCTGATGAGAAAAGGTATTTAGCAGTTTATATTTACTAAAATAATTGCATTTCCATGTTCTGTGTTCTGTGTACTGTGGGAGATCAGATATAGTGAATGCAGGCTCCTGGGTTTAATAACACTTTAATCACTGGTGTGAATGTAGACTAAATCTGCCTAGATTTCAAGTATAAAGTGCTGAGAAGGGGGCTACCTGCCAGCACAAATATTGTGTAGCCAAATGAAAAAATGGTATACGGTATAATTTAGGCTGATGTATTGTTCCTTTTAGACTGGCGATCAGTGTGGGTTCTTCTGCAAGAGCGGCGAATTGGATTATGGGAGATGTAGTTGGAGGAAGGATAAAAGACTGTGCAGGATGGACTTTACTGAACTACATTTCCAGGGAGCCGATGGATCCGCGGAGGATTGTGAGAGAGAAGATAAATAGGGGGCGGAGTCGGATGTGCGCTCTTGCTTCGGGGACCTCGTGAAGAGCAGAGGGTCAGAGAGGAGAGCGGAGCCACTACCAAGAGTGGAGCGATCGGAGGCTGAGGCCTGAGCCAGGAGGGGAGACACCGGAGGTTGCGGTGAGGTGACTAGCCCTGTGCGAAGGCCTGATGACAGAAGTGACGGAGAGTTGGGTGGGAGAGGCCTAATTGTTCGGAGTGGAAGATCGAGGGAGAGCCTGTGACGCAGCATAGAAAAAGAAAGAGTCCTGAATAGATGAGATGGTCGCCATTGGACACTCCTGAAACTCTGCAGTGCATGGTGAGCCGGAGAACCGCAAGTATATTAAAAGTGATATTCACCCATACACTGATCATATTTAAAGCAGAATCTGGATTTACTGATATCCCCTTCCCTGTGGATTACAAATGTCATTTATTTAAATGACCAGAGCTCCAGCTGCCGGCGAAGAATTGCAAGGCCTTGCTAGGAAAGGGACTCTAGTAATTCACTGCTAAAGGGGGCCCCCTATAGGTGTTAGAGTGTATTCTTTTAGATGACAAGTTAAAGGTTAAGAGGCAATTCAATCAAATATATATATATATATATACAGTATATATATATATACACATATGCACATATACAGTTGAGTTTATTAGATCCATCTATTCTGCACACAGTTAGTGTAGACAAGTTTGTCTGATAGTCACTCTCACAAGTCTTTGAGTAAGGTATATGACCTATTTGCATGTGCACTTATTCCATATCTATTCATTTTTCTGTCATATTGTTGTTGCTAGATTTTGGGCCTCGGGTCTCATATCTGTATTTCGGACCTAAAGATTCAAAACCTCACTATATCTTTTAATTGCTTTTCCAGTTGTGTTGAAAGAATTAATGTTCATTTTCTGTTTGAATTCAGTAAACTAATATACTGAAACTTAAGTGTCATTGGTGTCTTTGGACTAAAATGTCAGAACCAATAGTGCCTAGCGGGTTGGAGCTACCTCAGGATCCAGGGAGTGCGGAGGAAATGAACATACTCAGCAGCCCTCGAGGGGGTTGTGCTACAATCGTATATTCAGTATGTGTAAATGGCAACTATAGACATAGTTAACGTAATTCTTACATGCAGTTGTTAAATTGGGTCCTCACTAACGCCGGACATAGACACTTCAAATCTTGGCCAGTTCAGCAGGGACTGGCCAAGATCTGAACCATATATGGGCAGGCAGATTGAACCCCAAGTCGATCAACCAATCAACTTGGGTAGAACAAGCATGTTAGCAATAATCACTGTGTTGTCCTTGCAGGGATGGCTTCTCATCACCCGTTTCCCCACTAGGAGAACACAATAGCTCCATGAGAGGGATTTCAGCCAGTGTTGATGGGGGAATCAAGCGACTTTCTTTCCTGCAACCTGAGAAAGAAAATTGCATCATCTATGGCCTGCCAAATAAAGAGGCTAAACAGTCCATGATTCTCCACAGACATTCAAGAAACCACCCCAGCTTCTTGGACAGATGTCAAAATGGAAGAATTGGCAGTCCAGGCTTCCAGTTGATGAAGAAGGTGATGGCTCGATTCTCAGAGATCAGATCTTGTCACCTGCTTTTCTTTAGAAGGTCCTGACCTCATCTGATCTACATAGAAAAGCATATGGCATTGATCAGACAGACGTTCTTACTGAGATTCTTATTTTACTTGAGATTTTACTGTTTATACTGCATAAAAATGATTTTGTCATACTATATGCTATAATTCATATCTCTGCATAATTCCTTAGCTTTAACCAAGATGAGCACTTATGTGAACTTTTGCACAATTCATTGAATAGCTTTCCTTGTTCAAGCATATGCCTTCCAGAAAACAGAGGTCATTATCAGACTGAAATTTGTGTTCATGCCTATCAAAGCATGCAACTGGTTTATTTTCCTAAGAAAACATAAAGAGCACTGCAAAGCAATATTTAAGTAAAGCAGAAGGCAAAGCAATAAATCTTGATGGCAGAACAATGTACCGTGCCTGCAGGCTTTGCTGTATGGATCAGTGTCATAAGTGTGATATATAATGTCCACTTTGATCTATTGTTTATTATAAACTAATTATAGCAACTGTATAAAAAAAAAAAAAAGGTGCAAACAGCAATAGCTAATAGTCAGGATACATTCAAAAGGGGTGATTAGCATACCCTGCAATTTTCAGCGGCAGGAATCTGTATGTGAAAAGCTGCCTTTTGCGTGCGTCCAACCACCATCACTGCAGTTAGTTGCTGGCCGTGCAAACATTTATGCTATTTTCACAAACCTGTCATTCCAAACACAGGAATCTGCAGGTTCCTGTGCTAATCATCCATCTGAATGTAGCCTTAGGGGTGATAATAAACCAAAAACAAAAAATGTATTATATTGTATCATATGTGGTGGCTGCATTCGTTTTTTTTTCTTTTTAGGTTTTTTCCCTCTGTTTTTACCAGGAGATCCGGCCAGTAACACACTTCCTGTATTAGAGTGCCCCAACTCTGGATGAAGGAGCACAGTGGACAGCAGCATTGGTGATCTGGGGGGAAGGTAGTGTTAGATGAACTTGTGGAGTTCTGACTATTGCTTTAGGGAGCTGAGCTTTCACTTGGCACCACCAGCTTAGATTCACTGTTTCCAATATGTCCAACAGAATATTTACTCATTTATTTCAGGTACTTATATTGCGTTGTCAGTTTATGCAGCGCTTTACATATACATTGTACATTCACATCAGTCCCTGCCCTCAAGGAGCTTACAATCTAACGTCGCTAACTCACATTCATACATACACATAGTAGGGCCAATTTGGACTGGATCCATTTACCCTACCAATATGGTTTTAATCCATTCCTATGCACCACTGACATTTGACACAGAGTTGAAACTTCTAGAAACTTGCAAAAGAGTGCCAAGATAAGGTTGACAACCCAAATAAAGATTTGTTTTGCCACTGTAATAATTTAAAAACTCTAATGCATTTCATGATTTTCAAGCAGCCCCTTTAACAAGGCTTGGTAATAGAGGGTTGGGAAGGAAGGTCTGCAAAAAAGGTTGGGAATCCTTGAAATCGTTTTGAAAACAGAAAAAAAGTCAGCTTTAATTGCTGTTGTAGCAGCAGCCATAACTCCTGGGAACCTCCAAAATGCATTGGCTGCTTTTAAATTACTGTGATAAATAAACTTCATATAGACCAGGGTTTCTCAACAAGGGTTCCGTGGAACCCTAGGGTTCCTCCTGAGGTTGCTAGGGGTTCCTTGAGCAATGGGCAATTTCTGCCTCTCGGATAAGTTCCCAATGACACCATTGTTCTGTTTAGCTATCTGTAAGGGGGTAATTCCTCCCAATGATGACAAGAGTAAGGAGCATTCTTTCCACAGACTGTCACATTATTGTGTCATGAGTTGTAGATTTGTAATATTTAGCACGGGTTTCCCAAAACCAGACATTTATTTCAAGGGTTCCTCTGTGTTGAAAAGGTTGAGAAAGGCTGATATAGACTGTCAACAAAACCTGGCTGTTCTCTTTTTCTATGAACTTTGAGACATTTCCCTAAGGGCCACGTCAAAGCCCATTTTGTGCTGAGGAATCAATTTAACCACCTCCTTCCCAAGCCTATTTGGACACTTTGCTCCTACATGTAAAAATCTATTTTATTTTCCTAGAAAATAACTTTGAACCCCCAAACATTATATTTTATTTTTTTTATCAGAGACCCCAGAGAATGCAATGGGGTGTATTGCAATTTTTTATGTCACATGGTATTTGCATGGTGGTTTTTCACACGCAATTTTTTTGGAAAAAAAAACACATTAATGAATAAAAAAAAAAACAATACAGTAAAGTTAGCCCAAATTTTTTGTATAATGTGAAAGATGATGTTACATCAAATAAATAGAGATCTAACATGTCACGCTTTAAAATTGTGTCTGCCTGTGTAATAGCAGCAAACTACGATGCTTAAAATTCCCCATAGGCAACACTTTAAATGCCTTTACAGTTTACCAGTTTAGAGTGGCACAGGAGGTCTGGTGCTAGAGTTATTTCTCTCGCTCTGACGCTCGTGACAATACCTCACATGTGTGGAGCGATTATCGTTTACATATGCGTGCGGGAGTAACGTATGCGTTCGCATTTGAGCGTAAGCATGGTGGGACGGGCGCTTTATTATTATTATTTTATTATTTATTTTATATTAAAAAAAATGTTTTTTATATATTTTTTTTTTGTACAAATGTTATTGCTATCACAAGGGATAAACAACATCTCTTGTGATAGCATGGTTTGTAACATGGGTTGGTCTTCTTTATGGAGAGATTTGGGGTCCCCTCTGGCCCCCTATGCAGCTGATCGGATGGAAATTAGTCCGATCAGCTGGTTCTCTGGCCACTAGTGGCAAGGTAAAAAAAGAGGAGGAACCAGAAGAGATGAATACTTTCGCTTCCGGTTTCCAGGGTTCCAGTCCAGAGGGGAATGAGGTCAGTTCCTCTCTCTCTGTCCCAGGCAGCCATCGCTGCCGGCTGCATTGCTCCCGGCCTCAGCGATGGGACTGGAGAGCCCAGGAGAGGCAGCGACGGCGAGAGGGGGGTGGGACCCCCTTCCACCACCCACAGAAGTGATTGAGTGGCTAATTAGCCACTCATATCACTTCTGATTTGCAGAGAATCGCCGGCATCATCCCGGTTTACCCACTGAAACTCAAGGACATACGGGCACGCCCTTGGGTGGAAAGTGGTTAAAAAAAAAAAAAAAAAACTTTCGCACCAGATTGGAATACTTTCTAACTCCAGAGTCCTGTGCTCTACCACCTCTTCAGGTTTGGAACTGTCCTGGACAGGACACTTTCAGGGAAAATGCTGTAGCATGATAGGACTCTAAGGTCTCATTTACTCTTCAACTTCAACACACATTAAAGCGCTTACCACTTCAACATGCTTTTTTGATGTGTTTTTGATGCTTCTGCGATGCTACGGTGGTACTTCGATGATGCTTCTGGTACTTTATTGAAGCTTTAAGGGCTCATTTACTTGCTTTGGTTTCAACACCATTAAAGCGCTTAACCCTTCAACATGCTTTTTTTATGTGTTTTTGATGCTTCGGTGGGACTTCGATGATGCTTCAGAGGTGCTTCGATGATGTTTCGGTGGTGCTTTAAGCGAGCTTTGTCATAGACTTCTATGGAGGCTTTGAAGCACCACTAAAGCGACTGGCATTCAGAGAGCTTTAACAAAGCATGTCCGAAGCCTTGTTTGGAAACAAGTGTAAACTAGCCCCAATGAAGCTTGGGAGATGCCCTATGTGTGTGCTGATATCTCATACCTGCAATTTTACCAAAAACAAAGTGAAGCTAAAGCTAAATTAAAGCCTCTGGTGCTTCAAGTGAGCTTTGCCATAGACTTCTATAGAGGCTTTGAAGGCGTTTTGAAGCACTGCTAAAGCGACATGGGGTACAATTTTTGAATGGAAGCTGAAGAAAAGCAAACGCAAGGTGTAAACAGGACTGTAAACTAACCATTCTATTTAGTGACAGGTGCTTTGACTCATGTTCACAGATCTTTTACAAAGTGTGTCCGAAGCCATGTTTTTAAGCAAGTGTAAACGAACCCTTCAGCCTAGTACACACCCAGAAGGTTGAACGGAAAAAAAACTGACAGCTCAGGTCGGACACGCTGTACTAACAATCCGATGTTAGTGCACCGATCTCGCCTGCTCTGCTATTGTATTCTGAAGGTAACAGCCCCCTCGCCAGGAAACTCTGGTCAGCGGTCTCAGCCATTGGCTGAGAAAGCTGATCGGAAGTCAGTTGGCAGACCTTTTTCGGTCATTAACGTTCGACAGAAGATGGCGAATGGCCAGCTACTGTCGGACCGACTGCCATACACACGGCCCAAATGTTAGACGGTTTCTTCTGAACTGGCTGATGCCCGAGGACATTCCGGGCACGTGTATTAGGCTTAAGGTGTATTTAACTTTTAACTAACGTGTCATTTTGCTAATAAGGTGAGTGGTGTTTACACACCAGACTCAACTCAATTGTCTCCACTGAAAATTACTTTATGAATAAACTGTGTTGTTGAAAATTGTAATATACTGTATATACAGTATGTCTTCTTCAAAGCTGAGCTGTTCGTGCTAAGTGGATTGTAATGTTTTCTACTTCTGTACAGTCACACCACAACCCATCCTGTAAGGTCACACAAGGGAATAACCTCAGCAGTGTTTACAAGCATACCATATATCTATTGTCTGATAAGACAAGGCATGATCATCCAGATCATTCCAAAACACACAGGTACCGCAAAAAACATGAAACTGGTTTGTGAATGTACATAAAACATTTGTAAATGTGAAGATCAGCTGCAGAAAACTGCAAATTATTATCTGGATGTAAAGCATATTTCTTGCATTTACAATTTGCTGATTCATAATTGCATAGAACTCAGAACTTTACGGTTCCCTTTTTTCAGAAATGGTTAGTTGGGACAGTTTTTCTGTTTTGTTTTGTAAAATGAAAAATCACAGAGATGCTTAAAAATAACCAGAGCAAAGAAGGCCATAGGAAAAGTGAAGACGTTGCCTAATCTGACTAAAACTTTTATATAAAGATGGAGTGAAACCTGACTGATTGCTATGTGCAGATCTTCAAATGTTGCTGTACGTTTCAAAGGTATTTAACCTGCTGACAGTGTAAGGCATTATGCAGCATCAAAAAAAGCAGAGGCGTAACTAGAACCTTCAGGGCCCCGATGCAAGAAACCATGAAGGGCCCCCCAGACCCCTGGCCGGGGGCCCTTGCCTTCAAGCCCGGGGCTCTTCCCACTAATCCTGGGGCTCTTTAATCTCATTGCATGGCCTTTTATTATGGTCCCGCATCAGGATCCTTTCACAAGTTCTGCAGTGGGCCCCCTTCCTGCAATCTTGGGGCCTCCCCACAGTGGTGAAATGCCAGGGCCTGGTCGCAAGTGTGACCTTTGAGATCCTAGAAGTTCACCCACTGGTTTGCTACCGGGCCCCCTGGAGCATGGGGCCCGGTAGCAATTGCAACCCCTGCAACCCCTGTAGTTACGCCCCTGAAAAAAAGTGTGTTTTAACATACACTATATTGTAAAAAGTAATGGGACGCCTGCCTTTACACACACATGAACTTTAATGGCATCCCAGTCTTAGTCCGTAGGGTTCAATATTGAGTTGGCCCACCCTTTGCAGCTATAACAGCTTTAACACATCTGGAAAGGCTGTCCACAAGGTTTAGGAGTGTGTCTAAGGGAATGCTTGATCATTCTTCCAGAAGCGCATTTGTGAGGTCAGGCACTGATGTGGATAAGAAGGCCTGGCTTGCAGACTTCACCCGTGTTTTATCGGGTTGAGCTCAGGATCCTGTGCAGCCGAGTCAATTTTCTTCACCCCAAACTTGCTCATCCATGTCTTTATGGACTTTGCTTTGTGCACTGGTCCAGATCATTTGGTAAAGGGGGGATTATGGTGTGGGGTTGTTTTTCAGGAGTTGGGCTTGGCCCCTTAGTTCCAGTGAAGGGAACTCTTAAGGTGTCAGCATACCAAGACATTTTGGACAATTTAATGCTCCTAACTTTATGGGAACAGTTTGGGGATGGCCCCTTCCTGTCCCAACATGACTGCGCACAGGTGCACAAAGCAAGGTCCATAAAGACATGGATGAGAGAGTTTGGGGTGGAAGAACTTGACTGGCCTGCACAGAGTCCTGATCTCAACCCGATAGAATACCTTTGGGATAAGTTAGAGCGGAGACTGCAAACCAGCTCTTCCCGTCTATATCAGTGCCTGACCTCACAAATGCGCTCCTGGAAGAATGGTCAAACATTCTCATAGACACTGTAACAAACCAGAAGAGTTGAAGCTGTTATAGCTGCAAAGGGTGGGCCAACTCAATATTGAACCCTATGGACTAAGATTGGGATGCCCTTAAAGTTCATGTGCGTGTAAAGGCAGGTGTCCCAATACTTTTTACAACATAGTGTATGTGTCCATGGTTTGTATGCTGAGAGTACACTTACAGCCAACAAACCAAGCTGTCGCCAACAGCCCTCGGTCAAAGTTCTAAATCATGCAGAAGAAATAGAATGCAGAAGCTGCAAAGTTAAGGGAGTAATAAAAGTTACTGTTCAAGCCAAACTCTAGCCTTATCATCAGTCTTGCTCAAGTGTATCTGCAAGGCATTGAAGTTGCTTACTTTGATTTCACTGCATACAGTAGGCTTCTCACAGAGTGCAGTAGAAACTGTAGCAAGTTAGATAGACCAGGGGCAGACAACCTTAAAGAGGTGGAGATCTACCTGAACAACATGGGAGAAGCCAAAGATCACTGGCCAGTGTCGCCCCCTCACCTGATTTAAACCTCGAATTGGCGTACTACCGTGTCGCAATCACGTGCATTGCACGGCAATCATGGCTTTAAATCAGGTGGTAAGGAGGCAACATATCTCCCCGTCACCACCTGTCAAACACACTTGGATCACTCTTCAGAGGAGCAGCTGTGCCTGCTGCACTTATGAATGAACCCTTAGTTGCATTTGGCAGCGGCAACCTTGAGGCTCCTTCATATGCAAAGTTGGGGAGTTGAGTCATGGTTTTACCACCCTTAATCCCTACCCCCTTTAGCTGCTGAGGCAGCAGCCAAAGGTGTACACATGCTGCAGCATGAACCTTGTTTCTTTTGGTGGGTGCTACCACCTGCAAATCAAGTAAATTGGGTCACTCTGCAAGCGCCCTGCGACTGCATGCTTCTGTGGGGTCCAAAAGGGTTAAAGTAGGTGGTGAGAAAGAAACACAACGCTGCCTACTTTACCCCTTGTTTGCTGTGCTGCACAAGGTTCTAGGGCACTTGCAGAGTGGCCTCATTCACTTGAATGGGTCATGCTTGCAGGTGCTACACCTGCCAACCATGACAGGGCATATAACTCCTCCTCCTCCTCCTTCCAAGATCCACAGATCTTGTACTAACAATCAGGAAACGGGAGGTCTGGTTCCCCATCACCTGATTGCTGTGATATCCTCTCATTGGCTATCACAGTGATCAGCCACTTCTCGGCCTTTTGGCTAAGATCAAGTGTAGTATCGACTTTAGCTCTTAGGGGTGTCTCTGCTTTACAGCTAGGACATTGAGAGCCACTTGTTTCTATCCAAGCCATTTGGTCCTTGTGGGGTACCCTCTGCTCGGCCTTGTAGGATCGTCGATTAAGTTCGGCTTCACCTACCTATTGGGTTAGAGGCTTAGCCCCCACGGGGAACGAGACTGCGATCATCCGTCCTCCCCCCCACTCCGCGCTACTACTCTCGGGCAGTAGGCGCAAAAAGGGCCTTTTTAAAGGCTACAAGAGAATGAAGACGCAGAGGAGCAAGAAGGAAGCCGCCGAAGCTCACCTGAAGCGACTCCCGACAAACTCCTCCGTCATGGGGAAGAGCACCGGAAAAAAAAACAACGACCCCGCCACTTCAGCCAAGACTCAGAGGGAAGTCGCCTCAACTTCCACCCCCAACCCGGTGTAACGTTAAAAAACCATACCCCGTGGAGAAACCATACCCTCGTCACTTCCGGGCTGAAACAGCTGAGCAGCGCAGCAGTGCGCATGCTCAGAGCCCCGGATACGTGATTGAACATTAAAGAATTAGACAAGTGCGCATGCTCGGTGGGCATGAAATTCTCACGGCACTGTGTCTAATGTAAAACTTGCGGCGCTTACATTAAAACAGCTCCTCTGAAACGTAAATCATCTCCGCTCTTCGCCCTGTCACTGCCCTCATCTCCGGTAATAAATATAAAAGCGGCGGCGGGTGTATGAGATGTAAATGTGACGGCGATCGCGGCTCCGTGATCCGCTTTTATATTTATTACCGGAGATGAGGGCAGTGACAGGGCGAAGAGCGGAGATGATTTACGTTTCAGAGGAGCTGTTTTAATGTAAGCGCCGCAAGTTTAACTACCGTGAGAAATCCATACCCTCCGTAGCTGAACCGGAAGTGACGAGGGTATGGTTTTCTCACGGGTATGGATTTTTCACGGAACACCGGCCGACGTCAGCCAGTCGGGCTCAGCAAGACCAACCAGGTCCGCAGACGGGCTTCCTACCCTGGATAAAGCAGACAGTGATGCTGCAGCTGAAGGAGGTGGACGGAAGAGTCCCCGACATGACCCCGGAGATCTTTGGCAAGAAGATGATCCTTGATCAGGGGTTCAGCAAGGCGGAGACACTGTCCGTACAGACCTTCATGAAAGGTATATTTTTTATCACCTTTATGTCTCTACAGGTCTGCAGAAGATATAGGGAGATGGTGAGGAATTGTGGCCCGGAATCCCCTTTCCGCAACTTTGTTGCGAACACTCCCATTCAACAGGATGAAAGGCGGGTAACGGAACCCCCATACCCCAGGAAAAGACATCGCTACCTACCGCCAGAAGTTTTACATCTGGATCTCCAGCACCTGCAGCCCTGCTTCTCTCTGGGAGCCTCCGCAGGACTCCTTTACTACACTGACATGCCCCAGACCTGTCGCAGGTGTGGCAAGCATGGTCACGTAAGTTTCGGATGTCAAGAACCTGCCTGTAGGTTCTGTCGGGTTGCAGGCCACCAGACCAAGGATTGCCCAAGGTCCAAGGCCTGCAACCTCTGCGGATTGGCGGAGCACATCTACAGAGACTGCCCCCAGAGATCCCGGTCCTACGCTGGAGCCTTGACCAAGGAAGCCGGAGGAAAAGACACAGAAGGAACCCCAGAAGGCCACTGGTGAGTCCCCCCTCCCCGCCCGCTCCCCAGGTCCCCACCCCCACCTCCGACCCGTCCCACCCCACTCTGTCTGAGTTGGAGGTGACCTCACCTGCCCCTCCCCCCCTGCCAGCCCCTCCCCGACCTGTCCTCCATGGAGGACTTCCCCGCCCTGCCTTCCGCCACCCCCACCAGCAAAGGCCGGAAACGGAAGCCAGACAGTCCGACAGCAGAAGAACCCACCAAGCGGCCCACCGTGGCCCAGCAAAATGACATCGCTGGACTGGACCCAGTGGTGGAGGACCTCGAGTCTGCCAGGGAAGAGGAAGACGAAGGAGAAGTGCAGGAAGGTAAGGATATGACCCACCCAGGGACTGCCCTCACCATAGACCTGATGGAAAGTGTCCTCGAGGAGTACGGTCTGAACCAGGACACCGGACAGGCACCGGAGGCAGTGGAGGATCCACCCCCCCCCCCCTCAGGGGAGGTAAGTTCGGCCCCCCTGCTAACTAGCCCTTCATCTCCTTTACATGATGGCAGAGATCTCCATCTTTTCCATTAATGTTAGGAGCATCAAGGATGCGTCTAGAAGGCAGGCGGCGCTGACCTTTCTTTCCACCCAGCAGAGTGACGTCTACATGCTCCAGGAGTGTGCCCTACCCTTCTCAAGGAGGTACACTCATCTGTCCTCCCAGTGGATCCTTGGTCCCTCCTACTGGTCCGGGGTGTTGATTGTAAGTCTGCAGGGGTAGCCATTCTTGTCAGGGGTGGTCGTTTCACGGTTGACTCCATCCAGGAGCTCGTCTGTGGCCGTCTTTTGGTTGTGGACGGCTCGTGGGCGGGAGAGCCAGTTAGGCTCATCAATGTGTATGCCTCCCCAGATAAGAATGAGCGACTGGAGCTTTTCCAGACCCTGCGGACCCAACTCGTCACCACCAGGGTAGTAGTAATCGGCGGTGATTTTAACTGTCAGATTGAGGATGGGCGCAGCTCCAGCATGTACGCAAAGCTCGACATCACGTCTAGGCTGCTCAGGGAGATGATCGCGGAGACTTCCTTGCAGGACGCCGTGGGATCCATAGGGAAAGGTTCCGTGAACTATTCGTGGTGCCGTCCTGATGGATCTGTGCGTTCCAGGATAGACTTCGTGCTCACCTCCAAGGCAGTCAGACACCACGGGTTCTCCATGTTCCCCTGCTTTTTCTCTGACCACAGGGCCATTCACTTTCTGGGTGACCTGGGCGAGGGCTTTGCCCCCGCCCGGGGTCCTGGAAGCTGAATAGTACCCTACTGGAAAATGAGGAACTGCTGGAGAAACTCAGGGAGGCCTACACTACCTGGAAGGAGGACAAGAGGTTCTTCGGAAAGGTAAGCGATTATTGGGAGTTTGTGAAAGTTAAGCTGCATAGCTTCTTTCAGGCAAGGGGACGCCAGCAAGTGTGTGCCAGGAAGAGGGAACACAGGAGACTGCAACGTCAGTTGCAGTCCCTGCAGGACCTTCACCACTGCGGCTGGGACGTTAGGCAGGACCTGGAGGACACCAAGAAGAGCCTGAAAGGACACTTCGAGGAAGAATCCAGGCACCTTGTCTTCCATGCCAAGGTGGAGAATCTTGAGAAAGGTGAGAAGTGTAATTCTTTCTTTTTCAGGAAACTCCACTCAGGACACACACCCTTGTCACAGCTACGCAACGAGTCCGGAACACTCCAGAAGGGACCAACCTGTACTCCCCGAAAGAAACAGACACGGCTGAGGCCGACAGGTTCTTGTCAGGTATCACTAACCAAATTGATCCTGCAGGTTCGTCGGCCATCAACGCCCCGTTGGCATTGGAGGAGCTGCACTCTGCCGTCAGATCCTTTAGGCAAGGCAGGACCCCGGGCTGTGCTGGTCTCCCAGCAGAGCTCTATGTAGCGCTGTGGGATCTCCTTGGCCCGGACCTGCTCGAGCTGTACGAGGAGATGGTGGTGGAGGGCACAATGCCTCCTTCGTTGAGGGAGGGGATGATCACGATTTTGTATAAGCGGAAGGGGGAGAGATGGGATCTGAAAAATTGGCGTCCCATCTCTCTCTTGAACGTGGACTACAAAATCCTCACCAAGGTTCTGGCCAACAGGCTGAAATCTGTCATCGGACAGATCATCCACCCGGATCAGACTTGTGGCATTCCTGGCCGCAGGATTGCGGACAGCCTCGCGCTTGTCCGGGACACGGTCCAGTACATTCAAGGCCACCGTGTACACGTGGCCCTGGTCAGTCTTAACCAGGAAAAGACCTTTGACTGTGTCTCCCATGAGTTTATGTGCAGAGCTCTGCGCAGGTTTGGTCTTGGGGAAATGTTTTGTTCGTATGTGAATGTAATGTACCATGACATTTGTAGTACGATGTTGGTGAGTGGCTGAAAAACTGACCCTTTCCCTGTACTCTCTGGGGTCAGACAAGGCTGCCCTCTCTCACCTCTCAAACCTATTACTCATCAGTTTTGGATGGATAACACATCCGCGTCCTCCCAGACCCCTGACCTAATACCTTCATATACTGTCCTGTTTCTGCTGAACAGCAAGGCAAAAACACATCATTATTTCGTGATTAGTATAAATCCCAGCCTCCCTTGACTGAGAGCTGACACTCACAGCCAAGCAGCTGCAGGATCTTCACTCCTTCTCTCCAGCTACCTTTGTCACTTAAACTCAAGCTGGAGGCACCTCCAAGAGAAAAGAGGGACACCATGGGGGACCTTGTGGGCACTGAATGGGACTCCCTCATGTTAAACATACAGTCTACTTTCAAGGAAAAAGAACAACTAAACTCAGATATATTTGCACTTTTTGCTACTCTCAAAAAGCACCTGGAAAGGAAATCAGCCCTACATTGGCATGTCCGCACGTTCGATAGATATATTAAGGAAAACATCAACCTGGCCGGCCTAAGGGTCCAAATATTTCCCACAATTGAGAACATTACATCCCAGCTAAAACAAGATTGGGAAGAAATACTTAACCAATGTTCAAAAAATCTTATGCTATTACTGCAAGAAGAATACCTGAAACAAAGCAAAAGTTTGGAAGGAGAAATTAAAAAAATATATGACCAACTCGCTCCATTAAAAACAGCCGCTTTATACAGTGAACAAGAAAAAAAGCTGAAAGACCATCTCGAAGAGTACAGTAAAGAAATCCTTGTTAAAAAAGAAAAAAAGTACTGGCGAGACAAAAACGCATTCACACAAGGCCGCGCTTACAAATGGACCAACCAAACTAGACCAAATCGCAACAGGAATCGCACACCAAGAAATCCGTACTACCAACAATCCTCTGACTCGTCTTCATATAATTCCGGCGCAGAAACCAACAGGGGGAGAGACAGAAGTCACCCCCAGAAACCCCTTGACAGACGTGAACGCGAAACACCCCAAGATCAAGGAGGCGCACACGCCTCCGACACTGAGATATCTGATACCACAGCAATCAATAAAAATCTTAAACCTCATGAAATGTTCACCCGATCCAAAGTAAAGGGGGTTTTTTAGGGAAACCCAACAACAAAACCAAAAACCCACCGAATCAAGACCCAACGGAAACGAGACCGGAGGACAAGAAGGACTGAACGTCATTAACCTTTCCTCACACATTTTAACAAAAGCACAAAAAGAAGTACTCTCCCTCGGACTCTCATTCTGCCCTAACCAAGGCATGGATAAATTTGAAGTCATAAAAGACATCAATTTATTCGCCCGGAATTTACTTCTAAAAGTTACATACAGTAAAAAACCTATAACGGAACCGACAACCACACCATTAACAGCGGCCGAATTCCGAGCAATCAGAGACCTCAATCTACTGTTAGAGGAAGGAGGACTAGATGATTTGGAAGAAGTGGAACCACTTACAGACAGCGAAGAAGAAGACACTAATACAGGACCCGCCACAGAGATACAATTCAAGAAAAAATCACATATCTTCCCTTCGCTCAACACAAACCCTGCCATCGCACTCTTCGTGCGTCAAACCACAAAAGATATTGAAAAATTACGCCAAACCTCATACCCAACCAATCTTACACGGGAACATAGACAAGCACTAAAAGAATTACAAGATAACGAATCCATTATAATAAAACCCTCAGACAAAGGGGGCAATGTTGTTTTAATGAGCAACGAAAAATATAAAGAAATGTGCTTCAACATTTTGCAAAACAAAAAATACTACAAACAAATTTCCCCCCTAATGGTACACAGCTTTAATGAGGAGTTTTATACCCTCGTTGACAAAGCATACAACAACAGAACTATTACACAACCCCTTTGGGAATTCATTCGAACGAAACATCCACGAGTGCCAACATTTTATGCACTCCCCAAAGTGCACAAAGATCCACTAAATCCGCCCGGACGACCCATTATCTCTGGAAACGGGAGTATCACGGAATACATCAGTCAGGTGATTGATGCTCACCTCAAACCTTTCGTTACCAAATTGGCTTCATATGTCAAAGACACTGGACATCTACTTCAAATACTGGACAACATCTCCATACCAACAGATGCCTTCCTTGTCACCATTGATGTTGAAACGCTCTATAATAACATCCCTCATCCCAAAGGCCTAAAAGTAGTCGAGAAAATACTTCAACAAGAAAGCAGATATGATGCCAACTTCAGCACTTTTATCTTACAGATGCTGAAGTTTATATTAAATCACAACATCTTTTCTTTCTGTGGTACGTATTACGCACAAACATGCGGAGTTGCCATGGGCACAAGTTGTGCGCCCACATACGCCAATATCTACCTAGGCGAATGGGAAGAGGACTTCCTATCATCAGAACACTACAACAAATACACTAGTTACATCATTTTATGGCAAAGATACATCGATGATGTTTTCCTCATATGGACCGGATCAGAGACACTCTTATTAGAATGCTTAAACCAAATTAATCGAAATCAATTCAACATGTATTTCACCATGACATACAATCAAACAAAAATACAGTTTTTGGACACCTACATCTATAAAGATCACGCTGGCAATCTCTTAACAACCCTCTTCAGAAAGTAAACAGCCGGCAACACAATACTTCATGCCAAGAGCTTCCACCCAGAACCCCTCAAAAAGTCGATACCATACAGTCAGTTCCTCAGACTCAAGAGAAACTGTACCAACCCCTCGGAATTTCAAAAAGAAGCTAATGCCTTAACTGACAGATTAACAAACAGAGGATACTCTAAAACATGCCTGAGAAAGGCATTCAATTGGGTAAAAAAACTGGACAGACAAGAGATCCTTTATAAGAAGACCAAGAAGGATACTAAAATAGAATCACCTCCCACGAGAATCATGCGCTTCTCGAATGAACACAATAAAATAAGAAATATAGTACAAAAGAACTGGTCCATCCTCACTGAAGATCCCACACTCAAAGAACTGGTACCTGCTCATCCTCTTATCACATACAGAAAAACACAATCTGTACATCAGACTCTAGTACATAGTGAAATGAAACCTCAAAAAGATCCTTTTAAAACCGTAGGCACCTTTCCGTGCGGCTCCTGTGCTCAATGCGCAGTCATACCCAAATCCACATACTTGCTTCTTCCCAACGGTGAAACCTTCATTCCCCGTCATTTTGCCAACTGTAAAACCAAGGGGGTGGTATACATCATGAACTGTGAATGCGGTGCATTCTACGTCGGAAAGACACGTCAAGAATTCGGATTAAGAGTAAATAAACATGTTCAAAGCATGACCATCGGCAATTTCCACCTTCCACTAGGCCGCCACATAACTCACCACCATAAATACAAGATGCCAAAAGTGTCTTTTTCTGCACTAGACCGCATCCATATTCCAGCCAGAGGAGGGGACTGGAATAAGTCCCTTCTACAGATAGAGATGCGTTGGATAAAAAAACTCAATGCCACAACACCCCCTGGATTGAACGAAAGCGAGAGTTATCGCCCTTTCCTAGAAGGCTTTGCCTCTGGAAAAACCGACTGAATAAACATCCCACCAAACCCTGCTCAAGATAAAGGTTCCCCCTTTATCCCTCATACCACACTCAAGACAGTTTTTTCCACCCCCCCCCCCCTACAATATAAATCTTACCTTGAACATGACATGTATGTGTCTCATTGGGTATCACCCACCACTGCCCACAAAATACCCCCCTTGACTGGATACCCCCTCGACTCTCTTGTAATTTATATTGCTGTTAAATACTATCAATTACCAATTACTAGTAATTATCATTATTATCCTTCTATCTCCTTATCATATAATTTGTGTATTATTGTGTATTATATGCCGATTACACTGTGACCAATTCAGTCCTTTATTGCCCTGGACCGAAATATTCCTTCTTTTTCTCCCAAAATCACCCGGCACAGGTAACCCCAGAGTATGAACACTCTGGGGAATGGTAGAGAATTTGGGGGCTGCATCCTCCAAAAATCCCTATCTTACTCCTGTGTCGGCGGCTACGGAACAGCTTGCTATGCCCATCACGTCACGGACGAGGTGCGCGCGCAATCCATCTGCGCGCGCATCATGCCAATACGCCGACCTGGAAACCGGATCGGCGTCATGACGTACGGATGCGCTATGCGCATGCGCCGGTGGGTATTTATAGCCGGGGATTTGAAACAGGGCGCCACTTCCCTCTAGCAGAGGGACGGTGCGGACGCCCAGGACACGCTACCTCTGGATACCATCCTCACTTCAGCGCAACCAATTGTAAGTCTATCATCCAACAATGCTATATTTTGCATTGTTGGATGCATTCTTTTTCAAGTGCCGAAATGCCTTTTTTCCAAGGCTCACTAGCACAACTCTAATTACCAGGGAACAACCGGAATTCCTGACCAGGGCTCCCCCTGCTGTTCGAATCCGGAACTTCCTCAACTGTAAGTTATTATATCCTCACACAGTGGTCTATTCTAAGCAATCACACATTACTGCCAATACAATCTATAATTCTTTTCATAACGCAGGCTGAATAAAGAAAGAATATCCCCTCTACAGGCCCTCTACTTTCCTTTGAACATTGGGACTATTAAACTGAGACTCCTCTCACTGGTTAAATTTAACTGTAAGTGACAAGCACCTTTCTACCATAGTGGTTTAAAAGAATGTTAAACCACTTATTTCGACCCAATATGTCACATTTTCAGGCCAATCAGAAGGGCAGCCTCCTTCCTCATATACATCAAGCACCTTCTACTCCACGTAAGTCTGCTCAAAAATATTATTCCCGTATTCACATCGAAGATATCTGGCACCACTACCACGGCCACCATTATATTTTTACAGATAGCAAATCCTCCACAAATCCTGTGTGATTAGTTTTGGGAAAACAGAGGGAATACCAAAGCCTGGGATCTGACTGTCTAGTCACATGTACATGCATTTTTTCATTTTTTTCACTATTTTTCACAAATAGTGTTATATTACATTCTTTGATATATACTCACTATATTTTTCAGATATGGTGATCTCCCCCCTTCCTTGATAAAGGCAATATACCAATAATAATGCCGAAACGCGTCAGAAGTTTTCAAAGACACTCTCTCTCAACAAGCTCATATGCATGAGCAAAGAATAGACAGAGTTCTTAAGTCACCATTCACATTGTCACCTCTTCATTCTACCTCACTCTTTCCCATGGGTCTATAACCCATTGGCACTAATTGTGTTATATTGTTTGTACAATTATCATGCTATTATTACCTTTTAATAAATTGTATACAAAATATACTAATTGACTGAGCCCATAAAGTCCCACCTTCTTTGGCCTGAGGCACCAAACCTTGTTCTAAATGTATCTTTGGGATGTTGGCTACACCTACTAACCTAGGTATCAGGGATCAAACCTATTACTTGCCCTCTCTCACCTCTGCTTTTTGTTTGCTGTATAGAGCTCTTTGCCGAATGCATCCGACAGAACCCAGAGATCAGAGGGATCACCGCACCGGGACCGGACAGAAGTGTTGTCAAGTACTCACTCTACATGGACGACGCAACGGTGTTCTGTGCTGACCAGCGCTCAATCAACTCGCTCGTCCAGACCTGTGAGGACTTCGGCAAAGCTTCAGGGGCAAAGGTCAACTGCAGGAAGTCAGAAGTCATGCTCTTCGGAAAGTGGTTCCTGCCTTCTTCTGCACTCATCCCCTTCAGCGTCAAGGCGGACTTTATCAAAATTCTTGGAGTTTGGTTTGGAGCTGAGGGAGCAGTCCTGAAGTCTTGGGAGGAGAGACTGTCCAAGATGAGACAGAAATTTGTACTATGGAGCCTCAGAGAACTCACCATCGAAGGGAAAACACTGGTACTCTGCAGCGAGATTCTCCCTGTATTGCAGTACCTCGCCCAGGCCTGGCCTTCCCGGGTCAACACCTGCAAGGCCATCACCAGGGTGGTGTTCCACTTCATCTGGGGCTCCAAGATGGACAGAGTGAAGCGGTCAGTCATGTTTAACCACCTCAATACTGGGCACTTAAACCCCCTTCCTTCCCAGACCAATTTTCAGCTTTTAGCGCTGTTGCATTTTGAATGACAATTGCGCGGTCATGCAACACTGTACCTAAACCAAATTTGTGTAATTTTTTCCCCACAAATAGAGCTTTCTTTTGGTGGTATTTGATCACCGCCAGGTTTTTTCTTTTTTGGTGCACAAATAAAAAAAGACCGAAAAGTTTGAAAAAAAAAAAAAAGTTTTTTGTTTAGGTTATAAAATTTTGTAAATAGATACATTTTTTCCTGCACTGATGACACCGCACTGACAGGCACTGATGAGGAGACACTGATGGGGTGGCACTGATGGGGTGGCACTGATATGCAGCACTGATAGGTAGCACTGATATGCAGCACTGATGGGCACTGATATGTGGCACTGATAGATAGCACTGATATGCAGCATTGGTGGGCACTGATAGGCAGCACTGATGGGCACTGATAGGGGGCACTGATGGGCACTGATAGGCAGCACTGGTGGGCAATAATGGGCACTGGTGGGTGGCACTGATAGATGGCAATAACGGGCACTGGTGGCAGAACTGATAGATGGCATTGGTGGGCAGCACTAATAGGGGGGCACCACTGGCAGGCTCTCTGAGCCCTGTTTGCCATCCCTGGTGGCCATGGTGGGCATCCCTGGTGGCTCTAGTGGCACCCCCTCCCCCCAGGGCTGCACTGGTAATCAATCATCTGATTACCAGCACAGACCCCCCCCCTGTGATCAGTGAGTAATTAGAAATACTCACTGATCACCCCGGCTGCAGTATCGATCCTCTGCTCTTCTCCTCACTGACAGGATCTGTCAGGAGGAGAAGAGATCGAAGCCGTTACAATGGCTGTATTTGCATTACATGACGGCTGTGATTGGACACAGCCGTCATGTGATCAGGAGGGCCAATCACAGGGCCCTCCTGCCGAGGCTTGTTGCTCTGTGTCCTAGGGACACAGGCACATCGAGATCGTGCCGCTGCGCGTGAACGCGGCGGCGCAATCTCTCTTTCTGAAGGACGTTCCGGAACGTCCAATCAGAAGGAGGAGACTCCCACCCGGCCGTATATTTACAATGGCCCGGGTGGGAGGTGGTTAAGGAACCCCTCAAGAGTGGTAAGGGAGTGCCCGACATTGCAACGTTACTGAGGGTGTTCTTTGCCTGTAACTGCATCAACAGGACTTTAGGGGACAGAACTTTGGACTCTGGCAGCAACTCCATGTTCTCCTTCCTCTCTGGAGGTCCCTTGGATGGGACAAATGGGACAGTTCCATCCCCTACAACTGGGACACTCATTGGTACTACTTGGACACTTTCAAGTTCATCAAGGAGCAAGGGGTGCATGGAGTTAAGCCCGACTTGTGGAAGCCAAAAACTATCTACAAGTTGATCAGAGCATCGGACATTGTTGAGACTGTTCCAGGCCTCCCTTCAGCCACTTGCAAAGTGGTCTGGAGTAATGTTTCTTCAAAGGGATTCACCAACAGGCATAAAGATCTGGCATGGATGGCAATCCAGGGGGGGGGGGGTTGCCGCTCAGGACATTTATGCATGCCAGAAACTTGTGCAGATACAGGCACTGCCCTTTTTGCATCATCCAGGAGGAAACGTCTTTTCATGTTTTCTGGGAGTGCCCCTTTGCACAGAGCCTGTTGAGGGCCTTGGAATCTGAACTTAGAGACTTTGTTCCACAGACTGCCATCACACATTTCGGTGTGCTGAATGGACTTTTTCACTGAACTTTTTCCCAGGAGGACATTGACAACGCCTGGCGGGTGTTGTGTTGCTTTAAGGACGCTTTATGGTGCGTCAGAAAGCGCCTTATCCACCAGCGGGAGAGGATGTCCATTCAGGACTGTCGCAGACTGGTTCACAGTCTGCTCAGAGACTATAACCTGATGGATCTCATGGAGGAAGAAGAGGTCTGAAGATTTCCCCTCCCCCCACTCTCCCTTGTGTGTCTTTGTCCATTCAATAAAGCTTTAGGCTTGTGATTTCATTCCCCTCCCCTTACCCCACTCTCCCACCCCACACCTGTTGCTTTTTTGAAATGTAATATTGTTTGATTGATGCAACGTATAGTCAACGTTTTTAAGTTTCATGCTTTAGGGGTATTGCGGCGTCATGCATGATGTGATGGCACAGGGTATCCCTACTCCGCACAACACATCAGGCATCATACCGCAGAATAAATGTATTTGAATGTATTTATTTGAATGATCGGAAATGTATTGTAATGTAGTGATTTATGCGCTGCGTCGCAGTACAGGGGAGAATGTACCTCCACAAAGTATTGATTTTTGTATATCTTTTATGCAAATAAAGATTACATTTTCAACAACAACAAAAAAAAAGTGATCAGCCACTGCACAGCCTGCCTGTGTGTGTTTTCTCCTCTGAATAGAGAGAAAGATACAATAAATATTTTTCTCCTTGCTAGAGGAGAAACATGTAAACAAAGAAAAGTGTGTGTAAAAAAAAATAAATTTAAAAATATAACAAAATAAAGAACAAATAGCTAGATCAGGGTTGGATTTAGGTCAATGTCAGGGTTAGTTAGCGTCAAAGTTCAGGGTCAGTATATTTTAGACAGAATTAAAGAAAACATTTTTCAAATTAGCATAAGTGTGTTTTAGATTAAAAAAAAGCAAAATGTGCACTATTATTTCTGCTCCCTACTTCAGGTAATAGAACACATGTGGTTTGGCTGCGATTGTCAGGAGCAGGAGAATTTATTTTGGGTTGTTCTTTGGCATAAGGCTTTTGTAATAGGAAGAAATATACAGCTTAATTTAAAAAAATATTTTTTTTACAACTTTGTTCCAGATTTCCTTTGATAATAATAATTTAAAAAAAAGTAGATACTCATTACCATTTAGCAACTAAAAAAAGGCCAATTTGTCCAGAAAAAAAAAAAAAAACACATGGTATAATCCACCGGAATACACTAAGTAGTTGTGATGATATGTACAGGTTTACAAATACGTCAAAGTTGCAAAATTGTGTTTAGGATTTGTTTTACACGTTGTGCCTTCGTCATGAAAGGATTACAAGTAAAGGATCCTGTATGACAGTTTACACAGGACTCAAATCCAGTTACTATGTCATGCACATACCTCTTAAAGTAAACAAGCAACTTAAATAACCTTTCCTGAGCCAAATCCTCCTCTGATTCAATTTCCCTTCCCAGACACTGCAACTCACAGCGGGAGGGTTTCAGTAACAGCTGCTGAATTCAGAAGCAGCGCAACATCGTCGCCACTCCTTCTCAGGAAATTGCTTTAAGGTTCTTCCACACGGGCATCAGGTCCACCTGTCACGTCCATTACCGGCCGCCCCATCTGATCTTGCCCACAAAATACAGACGGATAGGATAAGATGGAAACGGACAGGTGGTCTGTTTCCACCCAATTTCCCCATAGAGGAGAGGGGGACTGTGTCCGTGTCCGCTCTGCACAGCAGAGCAGACAGGACCTGTCATCAGCCTGCTCAGCGGAGCGATCCCCTGCTAAGCAAGCGGAACCTGCAAGATGGAGGCGCTCCTGTGAAAAAGGGGCCATAGGTAAACTTCACTGGCAGTCCCAAGTACAAATGCTGCACAATTTTTTTTTTTTTAATTGGGATGCTGTAGTTCTACTTTAGAAAAATAAACTTATGCGCTATAATGAGGTAAGAGACCCGATGAATGCTGCAAATAGGAAACTAGTGATGGACGTGGAACTCCTCCAAGCAAGCAGCTGATTTTGATAGTGTCCCCACGTATCACAGTAATCTAAAAAATAGGAAAATCAGCGCTAAACTCTAAATGAGGGGGACCACTCTCTCTTCCTTCAATAACCAATACTCGATGGTCTCAAAAAGCTGTAGATCACATTGATCAAGTAATAAATAAATATATATATAGGTGTGTAGGTGGATGACTAACGAAAAATGTGCAAAATGAGAAATAAATTTGATAGCAGAAAAGTCAAATAAAATGTTCTCAAATGATCATCAAATAGTGGACGATCTGCTGAATCCAGATCTGAGTGCTCATATACAAACACAAGTGACTAACAGTAAAAATCAAATGATATGTGAATAGTTTCTACTCATACAAATGATGAACAACAATAAACAATATAGAAATGTGCAAATAACAGTATGAAGTGATAATGTTGATGTAAACAATTCAAAAAGTGCAGCAGTGCCAAATTAGAAGTGCATAGATTGTCCACAAAATAACTCTTAAGTTAATAGCAGTCCAATGCAATGATTAAAGTGCAGGGTGCCAAAAAATATAGTGATATCTTCCAGTGCAATCTAAAGGTGAAGTTACACTTTCAAACACATCAAAGTGAGTGTGTCCCGGTGAGCTCGCAATCCAATACCGAGTGCAGTGGCCGCTCACCTCCACAACACTCAAAAAGAGCGTTAGGTATAAATATCCAAGCTCCTCTCAATCTTCCGACATATGTATATTATCCTCCAGCTGTTATGGGTTAAGTGGTTTCAAGTCGGTCCACGCAGGTATCTCTTAATCCCTGTGTCTAGTACTCCTTGCTGCAGTGCTTCTGTCTTGCCTCCCTTCACATGTTGTGTTTGAGATTTTTTGACAACGCAGCTCCCCACAATGCAGAGCATTAATATCTAGTGTGTTGTGGTGAACTATTGTACAGGTGCATTACATCTACTGTATACTTTATGTGTGCATTGGCGACCAGGGCTGGGACAAAGGGTGGGCAGAAGGGACAGCTGCCCTGGGCACTGTGGTATCATGTGAGGTGGGAGGGGGATTACCGCAAAGAGATTAGTGGGTTTGGGAGGCAGCAGGGGGAAGGATTACTCTAGGAGGGGACATTTGATAGGGGGGTGCTTTGGGGGGAAGAGGATTTGTGCTAGGAGGGGGGATTTTGTGGGCTAGTAGGGGTGTTTGGGGGGTGGATTTGGAGTGGGGGGGGGGGAAGAGAATGTGTATTTTGAGGGGAAATTTGAGGGGTAAAGGATTCGTGCCAGGGGAAGTGATTTTTTTGGGTGGGTTTGTGCTTTGGGGATTCGAGGAGATAGAGGATTTGAGCTGGGATGAGGGGGGGGGGGGGTTCAACGTTTTGTGCTGGGGGGTAGGATTTCAGCAGGGGATGGATTTGTCCTGGGAGGAGGGGAAATTTATGCTTGGAGTGTAAGCATGTGTAGCACTACTTCCTTGGGAGCTGCTGGTTACGGATTGTCATAAGTGGTGAAATAGAATTGAGAACTTCCTGTGGTAAACTGTACTGTACTGCAGAACAATCTTCAGGGCCCTTCCTGGCACCCCCTTTGTTCCTATTCTTCAGGGTCAACTACACGGCACCACATTTACTGTCAAACTTCCTGTGTGAGCTAGCTCCTTGATCCCCTGACTTCTCTAGAGTGCTCCCCTCTCCTAGGCAGACCCTGTGGCAAATCCCTGAATGCTCACAACACTGTTTTTCCTGAGAGACTCTGCCACCAGCGACACTGTCAGCACTCTGGATCCTCTGCAGCTCAGCTCCACACTCGGTTCACTAGGCCGACTGCCTGAACCACCTTCCTCACACCTGCAGGAGGAGAGACAAGCCGTATGCCTCCTCCTGGGACTCTGCTTCCCGCCAAAGACGTCCTGTCACATGTCCTCCCACATGTCAATCTCAGGATGCATTGCAGGAATTGTCCTCCCACTGGGACTGCCATAAAACACGATGTGCCACTGGCTGGGTTTCCTCCACTGTTCAACAAGCTCCCTCATTGGATACAGTGGGGACACTCCCTCAGACCCAGTAAATCACAACTGGAAACATGTGACAGGCAAACTAATAGATCAAGCTCCCCTGATAAGCAGCAGGAGCAACAGATGCTTTTACCTAACACCTACCTAACCAGGAGGGTGCTTCACATGCATTAGTGCTCATTTAATTAATTTTTTTTGGGGTGGGGGGAATTTTTGCTGACACATAATGCTCTTACATCTTGGGGGATGCAGTTTGGTATGCTTGCCCTGGGCTCTAGATGACCTTGTCCCGGCACTGTTGGCAACGCACTATAACACCCAGCCTAAAACAAGGAATCCTAGATAATTTTCCTAGAGAAAAATAAGTATATGACTGGGTCAACGCATCTGCTCACAATAAGTGTTTTGGCTCATGATCCTTTTATAAGATCTTCCCACAGAGTACATTCCTAACTCATTATGTCTTTTCTTCTGGACCATCTGTTTCTTGAACAGTTTGTATTTTATATTTTAACTGGATTCAGGTAAGAATTCACTAGGTCACAACAATCTCTCAACATAAAATAGTTTTTCCAAGTAAATTTATCAGTCAATTTTTTGTACACAAAATGAGACCCTATTTTAGTGTTATACGTTACATTGGACCTTCTCTATAAAAACGAAAAAAAATGTAGAAATTTTCATCATAACATTCCACATAGATATTTGAAAAGCTTTGTTTGTTCTCACCTCTGAAATCTGGTATTGTGGCACCATTATAAACAGAATATGATGCTCTGCAGGGACCACATGAATTTGCCAAGTTAAGTTACCAACAAGGATTTTCTTTTTTTTAAATCTGCAGTGGTGCAAAAACTACAACGAAAAAACACGGTAAGTGAACACAAAAAAGGTGCATGTGAACGCACACAAAAAAGTGCACTTAGGGGTGTGCTTTGTCCACCTCCCTGAATGGGTAGGACCTCTACCCTGATCCCCCGGGGCGCAAGGCTCCTGACAGGGACAAAGGGTTTCCAATGGCCTGCCAAGCCAGAAGGCCTGGCGGACCCCGTTCTTCTGGGCAACTGAAGCCGCACCCGAATACTAGGTCGAGGGGCTCTCCCGAAGAGAGACCCCCCAGGAGCAGAGGAGGAAGGAACCAGAAGGCCACACATCCTCCCTCTAGACTTCAGGGCAAGCTCGAGGACTCACCCTCCACCCTAGTGAGAAAAAAAACACACACATAAGTGAAAGGTGACAAACGTGGGAGAAAATAAAAAAAGAGGTGGCCATACATGTGTGCCTCTGCACCCCCAAGATTTATCCCTGCACACTTTGTCATCCCTTTTTGGATCTTTGTTTGGATTTGCCTTTCTGGAGTCACCCTCCAGGACTTTTCCTATGAAAGTTACACTGTATTTTTAAGGAATCTGCCTACACCTACATAACTGGCCATCAATATTGATGATTTTCGGATGCCAAGTCCCACAGTGGAACTCCAAGTAGCAGACAGTTCTTATGTAGGCATATTCCCTCGTGCCAACAGCATTTACGGAGGCTACCCTTTAGAAACGTTTGAGGCTCCAGCATTGTCAGCAGATGTGAGATCTCTGTGTGAGAGATGCTGGTTAAGATTGACGGCGCATGCCGCGGGATCCCAGCTGACTGGATATCCTCATGAACAATAGGAGTCCAGCAGTGTGGATCTTAGTTTTTCCACTGATGGATCTTGTGCTTTCTGAGCCCATTTGCTGTACCTCCACCCCAGGGACATACCTGACATTCAGTGATCTATTGGCACTTTTCCACTCCAAGTACCGGCTCGGCTCTACTCGGCCCGGTTTGCTTTTCCACTGCTGGTACCTGCATGGTACGGTGTTGGAACGGTTCGGTGCGGTACGGTTTGCTTTTCCACTAAAGTAGTACTAAAGTTAAGTGGGTGGAATTCTCTGACCAATCAGTGGCTAGTAGTGACTGCATGCAAAGGATTGTGGGATATGGTACTGGGTATGGTACCTGTTGGAACCACAATCGAGGGGGTACTGTTTTTGAGAGCCGTACCGTTCGGTTCCATGCAGTGGAAAAGCGCCGCCGTACCGTACCGAACCGTTCCTACACCATACCATGCGGTACCAGCAGTGGAAAAGCACAAAAGCGAGCCAAACCGTTCGGTTCCATGCAGTGGAAAAGCGCCATATATCACCCTGGACATATGAGTACCCAATTGTCAAACTAGCTTTTGGTCTCGCAAATTATAGCAATCGCCCTGTAGAGATGGCGGCTCCAGACATCCATCCATCCCTGCTGAGGATATCGTTTTTGGTTCAATGATTGACATATACTTTAAAAATACCATCATAGGTTCCGTTTGTCACACACTGTTGCAAGTCATTTCCTTTACGTCACTAAAGATGAAAATGCCATGACTAGCCAAACATGCCTCCACCTGTAAAAGTGCTGCCTTTAAAGTTTATTGTAGTTTTTATCAAAGACAGACTATATGCCAAAAAGCTTTTTTTTTTGTCACGATCCCCTTCAACCTGCACATGAACTCTTGTGAATGATCTCATTGAACATTTTGCAAACATAACAATTCCCAAGACCTACTTAGTTAATATAGCGAGGAACCGGACACCACCTGCACACTTAAAAGTTCATGTTCCAAACATCTGGTGCTTGTTTATTTATTACTGCCAGAACTGACGTATAAAAACATTTTGCTTAAATAAGATCTCTGAAAACCACCCTTTCCTGTTCATTTCTTTATTATTTTAAGTACAATATACAGTTACAGCTTTAGTTAATGGCAATTTGGCAAACATGATTTTTAATAACCTGCAAAATGTGGAAGTCCCAAAAATGGGCTGGTTATGAGGGCTTTGTTTTGAAGCTAAAGTTTTAACCACTTCTTTACCTGGCCTATTCAGTCTAGTAAATAAAATGGCAGTCGTTGCAACTTTTTATGTCACACGGTATTTGTGCAACAATTTTTAAACATGTTATTTTTTTTGGAAAAAAAAACTTTCATGAATTTAACCACTTAAGCCCCGGAAGATTTTACCCCCTTCCTGACCAGGGCCTATTTTGCGATTCGGCACTGCGCGGTCGTGCGACGTTGTACCTAAACGAATTTGGCGTCCTTTTTTTCCCACAGAGCTTTCTTTTGGTGGCATTTGATCACCTGTGCGATTTTTACTTTTTGCGCTATAAACAAAAAAACAGCGTCAATTTTGCAAAAATAACAATATTTTTCACATTTTTATATATGAAATTCCCCCCCAAAATAAGTAAAAATCAACATTTTTTAACATTTTGGGCCAATTTTTTTTTTTACCATATGTTTGGTAAAAAAAAAAAAAAAAAAAAAAAAAAAAAATCGCAAAAAGCGTATTTTGATTGGTTTGCGCAAAAGTTATTGCGTTTACTAACAAAGGGAAAGATTTTTGTCATTTTTGTTGTTTTTTTTTAACGCGTAATAGCGGCGATCTGCGATTTTTTTTGCGCGACTGCCACATTGCGGCGGACAGATCGGACCCTTGACTGACATTTTTGACACTTTTGGGGTTACCAGTGACATTTCTACAGTAATCAGTGCTATACATATGCACTGTTACTGTAAAATTACACCGGCAGTGAAGGGGTTAACTTTTTTGAGAGGGAGGGGTTATGTGTGTCCCTAGGGGCGTGATTCTAACTGTGATTGGCTGTGGCTTGAGGTGTAGGAACAGTGATCAACGGTCCTACATAGTATAACCGTATGATCACCATTCCTACACAGGGGAGAATGACAGGCGGCTTGTTTACATTAGCCGCCTGCCTTTCTCCCGCTCTAATGGACGATCGCGAGTGACACACGCGCGGGGGGTCCGTGACCACGCGGGAGCGTGCCTCCGGTGGTGCGCGCTCGCTCCCTAGACCCTCACAGGCTAGCGACGTAGCCCTACGTCGCTCTGCCTGTGAGGGGCCGACGTAAATAGTTGTGCGGCGGTCGGCAAGTGGTTAAAAAAACAAAACACTAAAGTTAGCCCAATTTTTATGTATGATGTGAAAGATTATGTTACGCCAAGTAAATAGACACCTAAGATGTCACACTTTAAATCTGCGCACACTCATGGAATGGCACCAAACTTCAGTACTTAAAAATCTCCCATATGCGATGCTTTAATATGTTTTACAGGCTACCTGCTTAGAGTTACAGAGGAGGTCTTGGGATAGAATTATTGTTATCGCAACAGCGATACCTCACTAGTTGTTTGAGCGCTGTTTTACATATGTGTGCATGACGTACGTATGCCTTCGATTCGGCGTGTGAGCACGTGGAACGGGGGCGCTTTAAATTTTTTTTTGTTTATGGTATTTCTATTTTTATATTTTTACACTTTCACTAGATTTTAGTTTTTTGTATCACTTGTACACATCCCTTGCAAACGGAATAGGGCATGACAGGTCCTCTTTATGGAGAGATGTGGCGTATATTAGGCAGGAAAGACTGAAATAAAAAAAAAAAAAAGATATCAGCCTTTCCAGCTGAGTACATGGCAGTATTTACAACTGCCAGGCTGGACAGGACATCATAACGTCGCCCCTGGTCCTCCGAGACTGCTGGGGACCATCTGGTCCTCGGTATTCTCTATGATGAAATTCCGCCGCCGGCGGATTCCTTCTCTGGCTCGCCAATCCCAAGCAAGCCGGTAGAAGCACCAGAGGGCGGCGTGAGGGGGGGGGGGTACATCCCCTCCTGCCGCCTTTAAGAACGATCAAGCGGCTGAACCGTCGCTATAACTGTTCTTACAGTGAAGTGAATCGCCAGCTGAAAAAGATGATATCTGAATTATACCTGGAGCTGCAGGCTTCATTCGGATATCTCTACTCAAAGTCCAGGATGTCACATGACGTCCTTGGGCTGGAAGTGGTTAATCTGCTGATATTTTGCTTTCCCCAGTCCCCACACCCTCATTCATTAATGAAAATTAAAAAGAAAAAAAAAATGTTCATTATGTATCTCATTTTAGACCCAAAGACATCATCACTAGGTCTTTGTGCTTCTCTATGCAATGCAAGCATATAGAGGCTGGTGGGAGCTTCACGGCACCCTGTCTGAGTACTCCTCTCAAGACCCTAAAGACCTGACAAAAGCAAACTGCTTGATATAGGGAGTAGCTAAGTAAATATCAAAATGCCTTGATGGGTGAAGTCAGTCTGGAGGAGTGGGTGTTCCTAGGCAGACTGCATTTGCATACAAAGTGCCTTAGGTAATGGCCACATGTGATATTAAGCCTCCAGGATTGAAAAAACTACAATCCAATGAAGGGCGGATCGGTACCGCACGTCATTGCGCTGGGGGATCCGCGCACTCATGGCCATGTATTATGAGCAGGTGTTTTTACTCTCAGAGGAGATGGCTCCTCCTCCCTGATTAAGGATCCCATTCCTCCCCATTATATAAATAGGGATTCAGCCCTTTTACTCTGCCTCTGGTAGCTTGTCTCCATACTGTTAATGGCCCTCTGCACCAGAATCTGTAATTGCACCTAGTGTTCGTCTGAGTGTGTTCACACACCCACGGGCTTTTAAAAAAAAAAAAAATCTTTAATTGCTAAGGTTGGTACGTTACCCACTGAATTTGCTATCCTTGCAGAGGACTCTGCTTGTCTACCTTATACCCCCATTCAACTACATACTATTTAACATGGTACATTTATTTTAATGATGCCTCAATTACTGTATATTACATTGCTAAACTTGCAGACTGGCCCCTTCTGGAGTTGGGTCATTCCTGGCCTTGGGGGGTTCCTTGCGGACACCCAGGGTGTCCACCCATTGCCGTTTCTGCCCACTGTTTGGAGGGGGGGGGGGTTGTTTTCAGCCCCAACTGATAGAACCGCCGCATGTCAGTTGACTCTGTGTTATGTAACGATGTATGTATGTCAACTTACCGTGTCCAAATAGATTGCTACAATTCACGCTATAAATGTTACAGTGACCCTACGCATGATAATCTTGCTTTATTACAATATAGAGTGTGGTATACCCAGTTGATACCCTGGAAGAAGGAAATTCTCTGAAACATTTTGGGATTTTTCTAGACCTCCGCAGCTGATTTAGCATATGCAAGCACCTTCTTTGGTGGAGTGTATTGTGATGTTTTGGGTCTTTTATTCACACATGTGCAAAATATGTTTCTTCTACATGTTATTTGTTGTACCTAGCATCTTCCTATTGATGCCTCTTCTTTTTACTCTAGATTTTTAATAAATTGGCTTTGTGCCTTTTAACATTAATATTTGGTTTATAGTCTGCCTGAGGGGTGCGCGCTCGCACATGTGTATTTTGTTTCCAATCCAATGAAGGAAAGGTGCTGACCAGGGTCAGATGCTAGATGCTGGAGGCTGGATGTTCTCCAGCAAGGAAGATGCTGAAGATAGTCCAGTGGCTGGAGCTGCTAAGCGACAAAAATTTTCCAACATTCCTGCTCAACAGAAGTCAATTGTTAGATAGACTTAAGTCAAGCAGGAACAGCTATATATGGTGCTGAACCGGATGAATTTCATTCCATCTTTGGCCAGCTTAAGAATTAATCCAGAGTAACATTCTACAGAAGGAAAGCAGAGTGTGCAAAATAATGAGCTAATCTGTTTGCTGCTGCTTCTTCACTGGCAAAGGCAAGCTACCTGCTATTTCCTAAATCCAGTAGAAAACATTTAGGTCATCAACCTGTTTTAGCAAATCTAAATTTGGTGGGGGAGTTGGTGGATGCATGCGAAATCTTAAAACATTAGCAGCTTTACCAACTGGTGCCAAAAAAAAAAAAAAAAAAGCGTAGATCAAGAACAAAGAGAGGACCAGTGCACATTTAGATCACATAGGAACTTGATGCAAATGTAGCTAGCATAAAGCAGCTAAATCCATTGCAGCCTCTGCACATCCAGCACACTGGATTTCAGTTCTGTCCCGAGTTAGCCCTGAGGTCAGTGAATTAACACTATTACACCACCAGGACACAAAACAACCGGCTGGTGCATTTTATGGGCCAAAACTTTAGTCATTTAGATAATCGGTCATCTTGCTTATGAAACATTTGACCTGTTTTTACCCTTTATCTTAGCATAAGGGAATTATTTTTATCTTAATCATTAACCTTTATGACTGTGCCATAACCTGTGGTTTTACTCCACGTATAGCTAAAGAGGCATTTGTACAACTTTTCAAGAATAGGAGGAAAGGCTCATAGGTCACTGTGAGCTTTAATTTTTGCTAGCTTGTGCACAGGACTTTTATTGTACAGTAAATGAGCTGCATAATGATCAAGTACGGTAATAAGTAATGATCAAGAAATAAGAAAATGATAGCATGTGTCATAAATAATTAGATCAGATATTTTGTGTATTGCTGCATTTACACTATTGGAGGTTGAGGATTTTGACTTTTTTTTCTAAAAACTCAATTTTGATGCATTTCTTTTAGAAAATCAGCAAAAGTAATGTCGGTCCTGCTATACACTGCAATTTGGAGGAAGATGGAACACTAGACGGCCACATCAATGTCAAACATAAAACCGCTACTGAAAAAATTGCAAATAAAGAAAAAACAATATAGTGTATACAAATGCAACACAAATCATATTGTAATTGAATGTTTTTAAAAATGGCCTTTCCTTTTCAATCTGCAGCTGTTGTACTTTTCTGGAAATGCAATGCAATATGGCTACCTGGAGCTGTTCTGTACACAGAATGTGTACTGACCACACCCCAGAAACATAATTTCCTGCTTGTGTGATTGGCTCACCGATTTTCCCAGAAGTCTGCCTAAGATATAAGCCAGATTTCTGGCATCTTCTGCAACAAAAATGGCATTTTTGGTGAGATACTCCCAATAGGAGCACGTCTAAAGGGAGGCAGGCCCAGCATTTTTCCTCATTAAAGCCCTGCAGCTGCCACAGCTGATAGATAATTATGAAACCACTCCCATTAGACCCATTCAGCCCAGAGGAACAGAAGAACAAATAATGATTTCTTAAGAATAACAAAGGGTAAGAATCTGTAACAAAATTTGTTAAAATCCTTGAAATGTACAGAGATCAACCAGAGGGGAATGTTTTTTTCTCAACAAAAGTGAAATTACGTTTTAAGCCCAAGCTCTTTCCAACTACTGGCGAGCTGATGTTTCTTGGAGGCAGATGAAGTATGGGGCAGGATCTGTGTGAAGCAGAGGCACCCCTGCAGCTTGTACAGCAGCCTGAAATTTGTGCAGTTGCAGGCAAACCTTTCTGGCTAGAGAAGCACCAAGTCACTACCTTCTCTCCTCCACAACTTATGGAAATAAAAGTGAATGTGTACTTTACTCCATCGAGACAATTCAGTTTGCACAGATACCTGGCCATTTTACAAGTCGCAATAGGGCTATTCTTCAGATTAGAAGCCAGTGAAAGATCCAGACTAAATATGGTGCGAGTGGCTCAGACCATAAGAGCCCATTCACACTAGCACGACTTGTGAGGCGACTTGTGTAGCCCCAGGTCGCTTGACATAACAAAAGCAATGTTAATCAATCAGTGCGGTCTTAATTGGCACTACTGAAGTCGCTCCGACTTCAGAAAAGGGTCCTGTACTACTTTGAGGCGACCTGTGATCCGACTGTCCCATATACTTCAATGGGAGTCGCCTCCTTATCTTAATTGAAGCGACTTGTTATCAGACTTTCCAGGAAGAAGAGAGAGATTAGCCAGGCATTCCCCACAGACAAAGTCGCCCGTCTCTTCAAAGTAGTGCACAAGTCTCTTCCAAGTCTCTTCCAAGTCTCTAAACAAGTCTCTTCAAGTCACGGGGCGACTTTCTGGTCGTGGTAGTGTGAACCGGCTCTCACAGTGAAAGGTAAGAAAAGAAAAACGACAAAACCAACTTTCTTTTAATGTGATCTTGTGCCTTCCATTATTTACTTATTAGACACAATTTATCCAAATTACCCACACTTTTTGGGAACTGTCTATGCCAACAGGCATATACTTTTACAAATTACTAGATTATTTATGGAATAAGGATTTGGCAGAAGCTCACAGCCAACATTTACCTAGGGACTAAGCTTTAGTGCTGCATAGAAATTTTACTGTATAGTCCTGAAGAACATGCTGGCTTTGTCTTCTGTTTACTAAAACAATGAAAGAGGCATGGGCTAAGACAAACATGAAGACAGCTGTTTCTGACCTCCCCTTTTGGAAATGCTAGTCTCTTGTCTGTTTTACTGACATTCTTGTTTTATTGCAATATGAGACAATGACCTGGGAGAAGGGTGCAAGTTGGGAATTTTAGGAGCTGTGACTGCATGCTTTTTCCAGGTCAGTGTCCAGGAAAGTAATAAAGCCAGAGACAGCTAGGTATTCTACATTTTTAGATGGAGGTCAGCAACAATGGGCTCTGTATTGTTTCATGATAGTTCTCCATTAATATCTACATTGTAAGGGTCCTTTCACACGAACGATCCGATCAGATCCGCCTGTCAGTTTTTCAGACGGACGTGATTGGATGCTCCATGCATCCCTATGGGGCAGCGAATGTCAACGGATGGCAGCGGATGTCAACATTTCCGCTGACACCCGCTGCTATCCGCTTCCGATCTTATCCGTGAAATCCGGACGGATGGAAACCCTATTTTCCATCTGTCCAGCGGACCATGGACAGGCGGTCCATTCTCATCCGATTCCCCATAGAGGACAGAGGGGATCTGACAGCTCCATCTCTGCACACAGAGCAGAGACGGAGCTGTCATCCGCCTGCTCAACGGGGATCGGCAGATCGATCTCCCGCTGAGCAGAATGGCTCCGTTGGCGGATGCGGGCAGTGTGAAAGGACCCTAAAGTACAAGCTTCCAAAACTATAAATGCATGCAATTAAAGCCCAAACAAATGCAAATAAAATATTTTATTGACTGGTGTCAATTTGGTACATAAATAACATAATCTGACTTTGGATCATGAGTAATTGCTAAGTGCTTGTGCCTTAGTTCACAAAGACTCTCCTTCTGGTGCATCAGTGCAACCTGTGGATTTCCTGAGATGGACTGGAAGCTGTTCCACAATGTAATCGCACAATGGAGGAACCTGTACACAGAGAAATATGTTATTCACTTAATCCCGGTAAGCATGAGATACACATCAAAGTTACTGACATGTGTGATGCACATTCTTATTCTGGATACTCAGTACACAGGATTTGATCTGTGTATGCATCTTAAAAATTTTCTAACAAGATCCATAGATTTTCTTTTAGTACATGTGAGATGCACAAACTATCTCCAAACAAACCTTGAAAGAAGAAGAACACACTGAATCCAGATACACATGATGCACACAGACAAAAAAAACAGGTACTGTATACCTCATACACACTGAATAATTTAGGTAAAAACATTATTCACATATAGTGAATCTAGATCCCATACAGAATTCAGCTACACAAGAGAAACCGATACAAAATCTGGCCCAATAGCTAGTGGATTTTTTGTATGAACATTCTCAGTACATTCAATGACTTTATCATCATTCAAAAGTACTTCAAAAAATAATTTGCTTCTTCTTTCAATGTTGGAATGAATGGACTTTCCCCAAAGAAAATTCACTGTTAGAAATGAATTAGTTTGAGAAATAACATCCCATCCTGCTGCTTCAAATCTTCTTGTCACAGTAGTAAAAAAATGAATGCTGATTGGATCTCAGTATTAATTAAAAAATGTAACAAAACATTCTTAAAAAGAAAATCTTTGAATGCATTTCTATTAGTATATGGCCAGCTTAAATCCAGGTACATGTAAAGAACTCACAAGGAGGGCCAGTTCACTAGAATGGGGTGCAGGAAAGGCATACTGCCCTTGCTTTTTGCATGTGGGTGCCAGTGTATTGTTAATGGCACCCCAAATGCAGATCACAAATGCAGTGCATTTGTCTCATGGTACTGCAGTACCATGAGGTTTGGTGTAGTGCGTTTTTAATAGTAGTGCAAGGACTACTTTTCCCATTTTGCAGCCCATTTAATCACTTTACCACTAGAGGATTTTGCTGTCTTACGTCTGGGCCGATTTTTGCGATTTGGCGCTGTGCAACTTGAACGGACAATTGCGCGGTCGTGCGATGCCGTACCCAAGCGAAATTTACGTCCTTTTTTTTCCCACAAACAGAGCTTTCTTTTGGTGGTATTTGATCACCTGTGCGATTTTTACTTTTTGCGCTATAAACAAAAAAAGAGCGTTTATTTTGAAAAAAATAACAATATTTTTAACATTTTTTTATACGAAATTCCCCCCCAAAAAAATGTAAAAATCTAATTTTTTTAAAATTTTTGGCCAATTTGTTTTCTGCTACCTATGTTTGGTAAAAAAAAATCACAATAAGCGTATTTTGATTGGTTTGCGCAAAAGTTATTGCGTTTACTAACTAAGGGAAAGATTTCTGTCATTTTTGGTGTTTTTTTTTTAAACGCGTAATGGCGGCGATCTGCGTTTTTTTTTGCGGGACTGCGACATTGCGGCGGACAGATCGGACCCTAGACTGACATTTTTGACACTTTTGGGGGTACCAGTGACATTACTGCAGTAATCAGTGCTATATATATGCACTGTTACTCTAAAAATGACACTGGCAGGGAAGGGGTTAATTTTATTGGAGAGGGAGGGGTTAATGTATGCCTGGTGCTTACTAACGTGTGTGGGGGAAGGTGACTGTGTGACACAAGGACAGATCGAGGGTTCAACTATGCTGAGCCCTGCAATCTGACCCTGCCTGTCACTTAGGAGATCACACACAAGCGGGCGGATCTCCACACTCGATTCCCCGACGATCGGGGAAGAGCAGCGGCGATCGCCAGCTGCTCCTCCCCCGGCCCGACTCTCGCTGTGACTGAATACAGCGGGAGCGAGCCTCCGGCGCCGCGCGCACGCCGCCGAGTAAGGAGAGTGTCTGGCGACGTAGGTCTACGTCGCCAGACGATAACTAACCACTTTGCCGCAGTAGGCTCAACGTGAGCAGACGGCAAGTGGTTAAATGAATGGGCTGTCAAAGAGCACCACATCGTGCTGCATTCATGTGCAATCCTGGGGTGAATCCAGCCCTGAATTCAGATGCACAAGGGACAGAGGAAATCCTGGCCTGCATCACAATTTAAGCAGCATTTCTATTGACTTGTAAAGGTTTATAAACATTATTGTGAAGTAAAAATTAATGCATAGTTTGGTATATACAGTGGGGAAAATAATTATTTGATCCCCTGCAGATTTTGAAAGTTTTCCCACTTACCAATGAAGAAATGAAGCGTCTATAATTTTTATCATAGGTGTATTTTCAATGACAGGGACAAATCAACCAAAAGTCCACAAAAACACATGATACAAATGTTATAAATTGAGTTGCAGTTCAGTGAGTAAAATAGGTATTTGATCCCCAAGCAAAACATGACTTAGTAATTGGTGGAGAAACCCTTGTTGGCAAGCACAGAGGTAAGACGTTTCCTGTAGTTGGTTACCAGGTTTGCACACATCTCAGGAGGGATTTTGGTCTACTCTTTACAGATCTTCTCTAAATCTTTAAGGTTTCTTGGCTGTTGCTTGGTAACTCGAAGTTTCCGCTCCCTCCATAAATTTTCTATAAGATTAAGGTCTGGAGACTGGCTAGGCCACTCCATGACCTTAATGTGCTTCTTCTTAAGCTACTGCTTTGTTGCCTTAGCGGTATGTTTTGAGCCATTGTCATGCTGGAAGACCAATCCACGACCCATCTTCAGTGTTCTAGCTGAGAGAAAAAGGTTCTCATTCAAGATTTTACAATACATGGCTCTGTCCATTGGCCCCTCAATGCGGCAAAGTAATTTTGTACCTTTAACAGAGAAACAGCCCCAAAGTATAAGGTTTCCAGCTCCGTGCTTGAGTGTATGGATGGTGTTTAGTTATTGTCAGCATTTTTATTCATCCAAACACAGCGAGTCGAGTTAATGTCAAAGAGCTCAATTTTGGTCACATCTGACCACAGCACCTTCTCCCAATCTGACTGTGAATCATTTAGATGTTCATTGGCAAACTTCAGATGGGCCTGCATATGTGCCTTATTGAGGAGGGGGACCTTTGCGAGCGCTACAGGATTTCATTCCATGGCGGCGTATCGTGTTACCAATACTTTGTTTGTTTGGGGACTGTGGTCCCAACTGCCTTGAGATCATTCACAAGCTCCTCCCGTGTTGTTATGGGCTGAACCCTCATTTTTCTCATGATCCTCCTTACCCCATGATGCGAAATCTTGCACAGAGCTCCAGACCGAGGAGGATTGATGGCTATTTTATAATTCTTCCATTTGCGAATAATCCCTTCAACAGCTGTCTCCTTCTCACCAAGCTTCTTGCTGATGGTCTTGTAGTCAATTCCAGCCTTGTGCAAGCCTATATTCTGTCCCTGACAGCTCCTTAGTCTTGCTTATGATGGTGAGCTTGAATGGAAGAAAGAGATTCTGTGGAGTAGTCGTTAGGAGCACCTTCTTAAATTGACAGGACTAATCTGTGTACCACATGAGCACATACTGTAGCCAGTCTGTGGGAGCCAGAATTATTGTTAATTGGTAGGTGATCCAATACTTATTTTACTCACTGATCTGCAACTCAATATATAACATTTGTTTTATGTGTTCTTTATGCATTTTTGATTCATAGTCTCAATCATTTAAAATACACCTATGACAAAAAATAAAGACCCTTAATTTCTTTGTAAGTGGGCAAACCTACAAAATCTGCAGGGGATCAAAAATTATTTTCCCCACTGTATACTATGAATGCATAGTTTGGTTTATATACCTTAGCTTTTAGACATTATAACTTTCATACAAACCAATTAATATACACTTATTGGGATGTTTTTACCAAAGGCATGTAGCAAAACACATTGAAATATGAAATTAATTTAATTAAAGAAATTCAATTTTTTTATTGGCTAATGTTTTAAAAAAGAAATTGTTTTCATTTGTATAGCAAAGAATAAAAAAACCCAGTATTGATCAAATATCACCAAAAGAAAGCTTTATTTGTGTGTAAAAAAAATTATGTAAATTTAATTTGCGTACAGTGTTGCATGACCCTGCAATTGCCAGTTAAAGTAGCACAGTGCTGAATAGCAAAAAAAGGCTCGATCATGAAAGGGGTAAAACCTTCTGGAGGCCAAGTGGTTAAAATTATATCTAGATCTCCTACATGAATTGAATCTAAATCGTATTAAGCAGGTTTCTTTTGTTCCAGAATATGTACATTACATATACAGTATACATATAATTTCTCCTGAATGAAAACCATATCACAATTAAAATTTTGTCTGTTTGAGAATAAAATTCCATTCTGCTCCTTCTCATTTTTTTGTTACTACCGTCAAAAGCAATCATTGTTTTGACCCTATTAACCATTAGCAAATTGAATGAATATTCAGAAAACAAACATTTTCTAAAGAAATTCTAGTAGTACTGTATATGGCCAGCTTAACTTTACAAAAGCAATGATGTTTCCATTTTTTGAAGCTAAGAGATGTTAATGTGCAAGCTGACTGATCGAAACCAGACAACCATAACGATTTGTTGTCTGTGTCTGTCCATTATCATTAGGAATACCAGTGGAAGCATGCTGGGTCTCTTCCAACTCCCACCACTGACAGCTAGGAGGAGTCTTTAAATTTGCCACCTATATAACAGCTGGCAGAGGCACAGGGATGCCCTAAAATTATTTATATAAAGGCACAAGGATGTCAGGGATTTATTTCAGTAAAGGGTGGTTTTAGTAAAATTCCACTGGTGTCACATTATGTGGTTTTTAGATGCAAATAGTACATGTCAGGGCTCTTTTATAATAACTTGTTGGGAAAAATGACTATCAGTAGTGGTTTGTCACTGCAAAAGTGAAGATTACAAATGCACCAAATTTGAAATGGCTGCTGTACAGATGTGTAAGAGTAGAACAGGGAGACTGTATTTGGCCCCATGGAGTCAACACATCTGTAGCACCCTTCTAATTAGCAGACATAACTTCCTCTCTCTGCAAACATCTGCTTGAGTTGATTGAGCATTGTCCATGATACTTTTTTTTTGGGGGGGGAATTTACATTAACATCCAAATATTCAGGTCAAGTTTTTGGGGGTGTACCTCCTTCCCTTAAGGTTCAAGCAGTACCGATTATTAGATAAATCATCATTACAAAAGTATCACAGACAGTAGTTAAATGTTTTTGCAAACATCTGGAGATTCAATACTCACGTAATACAGCAAAAAAAAGAATAAAAAATTTCAGTTTAAATGCAAAGAAAATTCACTTGTACTATATATTAGTTCAACTGCTTACCCTTTTCGGATGAAACAAAAAATGTAAAACAAAAAATAGGTACATGCATTAGCTGCAAGAACGCGTATATAATGGCACTTTTCCACTGCAAGTACCGGCTAGTACCGGCTCGGCTCTACTCGGCCCTGCTTGGCCCGGTTTGCTTTTCCACTGCGGTACCGCATGGTATAGTGTCGGAACGGTTCGGTACGGTACGGTATAGGTTTGCTTTTCCACTAAAGTAGTACTAAAGTTAAGTGGGTGGGGTAACAACGGGGTGGGTGTGATTCTCTGACCAATCAGTGGCTAGTAGTGACTGCATGCAAAGGATTGTGGGATATGGTACCAGTTTGGTACCTGTTGGAACCACAATCGAGTAGGTACTGTTTTTTCAGAGCCATACCGTACCGTTCGGTTCCATGCAGTGGAAAAGCAAACCTATACCGTACCGTACCGTTCCGACCCTATACCATGCGGTACCGCAGTGGAAAAGCACAAAAGCGTGCTGGGCCGGTACGGTTCTATGCAGTGGAAAAGCGCCATAATGGCACTTTTCCACTGCAAGTACCGGCTAGTACCGGCTCGGCTCTACTCGGCCCTGCTTGCTTTTCCACTGCTGGTACCGCATGGTATCGGGTCGGAACGGTTCGGTACGGTACGGTATAGGTTTGCTTTTCCACTAAAGTAGTACTGAAGTTAAGTGGGTGGGATAACAACGGGGTGGGAGGGATTCTCTGACCAATCAGTGGCTAGTAGTGACTGCATGCAAAGGATTGTGGGATATGGTACCAGTTTGGTACCTGTTGGAACCACAATCGAGTAGGTACTGTTTTTTCAGAGCCGTACCGTACCGTACCGTTCGGTTCCATGAAGTGGAAAAGCAAACCTATACCGTACCGTACCGAACCGTTCCGACCCTATACCATACGGTACCAGCAGTGGAAAAGCACAAAAGGGTGCCGTACCGGTACGGTTCCATGCAGTGGAAAAGCGCCATAAATGTCTGTAAATAGGAACACCAGTTGCTTCACAGGCATGTCATGTCAGGACAGTCTTTTGTGGCCACAAAGATAGCACATTTGCATCCACTGTACCAAAAGTGAAGGTTGGAAGTCCTGAAACTTGTGAGCATGAATGCCAAAAAGATTTGCTTATAAAATGCATGAGCTTTTATGTATGAAAGCTTCCCTTTACTACACACAGTAAGGGTCCTTTCACACGGAGCGGACCGTATTTTGATCCGCTGCGGCACTTTTTTTTTTTTACGGACACGGATGACACTTGTATGTCCGCATCTCATCCCATCCTTTTGCGGATGATATACGGACATAATGTATGTCTATGGGATTGCGGATGTCAGCGGATGACACCTCTGACATCCGATTTTGCATCCTTTCCGTCCAGAAGAAAAATAGGGTTCTGTTCTGTTCCGTTCCAAAAAAACGGAAACAGAACTGAAAGGACGCAATTTGGATGTCAGCGGATGGTCATCCGCTGACATCCGCAATTCCATTGACATGCATTATGTCCGTATATCATCCGCAAACGGATGGGATGATATGCGGACATACGGAACGCCCGTGTGCAAGAGGCCTAAGGAAGTTCTATAGTACACTTTATACTTTTAATAGTTGCAAACATATAAAAGAACAACGTATCTGCATTCTACTCTTGTATGGCACACCGCACTGTAGTATCAAAGTGCACACTTTAGGCGTATACATAAAACAAGCCATCACTGACCTCTCTAGCTGCATGTACTGTGAGGTAATCCATACTCTAGACTCAAAATAGAGACTCTAAACTCAGTTTGCACTTAGCATCGAATAGCGTTTTTACAATTAGAAGGTTGGCAGGCCATCAGAGAAAAAAAGGGGAATGGGGTTGTAATTTCAAGTGCCTCTGTTGTCAATTTAGGGAGGGGGTTTGCACCACAGTACCTGCAGTTTCAGAACTCACTAGGGGTTTTTTATAAAGCCCTTTACTGCTTAAGAATATGGTAATGCTTTACCATCCACAATCTAAGCACAGGTGCATGTTAATGTAAAAAAAAATGAATTTATGAGTAATATACTGTATATCCAGATTTTAGTTTCTGTTTCACCAAGGCATAAACCCTGCTGTAGGTAATGCATGAATCAATTTATTCCATGCAGCTCTAATAAACCAGGCCTGCTTTTTTTTTTTTTTAACCTGTGTGGTTTTCACTTTAGCATGTGACTGTAAAACAAATGGATAGATATGCAGTCCATGAAACTCACCTTTATTTTGCGCTTTCGGATGAACTCTCAAGCTGTGTATTCTCCTTAGCTGATGACTGGTTACTATTCACAGATGGGGCAGACTTTAAATGAAATAAACGACTTAATAAATTACGTGTGCTATCCTAAAACATAGCATTTAAGTCCATGAAATATTTTGATCATGCAGAACTACCTCTTTAAGGCTCGGTTCACACTACGTTGCTCCGACTTAGGGGGCGACCTGTGAAGTCGCGTGCAGCGCGACTTCGGCGCGACTTGCACGGACTTCATAAAATGAATGTCTATGCAAGTCACTCCAGGTTGCCCCGAAGTAGTACAGGACCCTTTTTCTAAGTCGGAGCGACTTGTGTTGCTCCTATTAGAACCGGTCCTGTACTACAGTGGTCCTCAACCCTGGCCTACAGGGCCCACTAACAGTTCAGATTTGCAAGATAACTGAAATACATCCCAGGTGATATAATTTGCTGCTCAGTGATTGCAGTACTCTAGTCTGCATCTCCCCAAGGTAATACTTAAAATCTGGCCTGTTAGTGGGCCCTGAGGACCGGAGTTGAGGACCACTGGTGTACTACACTATGGGACGTGACGGTGCGTGACTTGTCAGGCTGACCAAGTCGCCTGACAAGTCGTACCAGTGTGAATGGAGACTTACAGTAATAATCGTGTCTGTAAATGACGTAAGAAAACATAAGAAAATATTAGAAACGAGGAAGCGCTTGTTCTGGTTTTTGGAATTCCCCGTAGCAGTTGTGTTAAAAGGTCTGTTCAACCTTGCATGGGAACAAACAATATTTTATGTTTGGTGTTTTTTCTGGTATTCTGTCTATGCTATCTATTCACAGCAATTATAGTAATTTTACTAAACATGTTTTCGCAGTGAGAGCAGACAGATAAAGATCTGAGAATTACACTTTTTGTGTCATCCAACTCTGCTAAGAGCATGTTTTACACCAAAACAGACCTCTTTAATGGCCGCATTCATGTGTTTTATTGGATACTCAGCACAGATCCTTAAAGTAGTATTGCCAAAGCTTTTTTTGGCCCTACTTCTCCTACAGATCACAGGAGTGCAGTTCATTTTGCACTCCTGTGATCCATTTTTAGCCAACAGTGGGCTTAAGTCTGCTGTCAGCTAACATCACTGAGCTGATCCAGATGCCTGAGCCAGCAAGTGGCTCAGCCTCACAGTGAGCCGCTGGGAGACTGAGCAAGCCGCTCCCACCTCCTCCACAGCCCAGCGCTCCATTGACAGTCCCCGACTCGCTGCTCACTGAAGACTGAGAACTGAGTGATCAGCTTGTTTGATCGCTCAGTTTCCAGTCTTAGAAGCAGTGGGGGACAGATGCAGCATTAGACGAAGCTGCATTCATCTAGGTGAATACAATTTTTTTTTTTTTTAAAAAGAAGCCTTTTAATGCGGACAAGCATTTCCTGCAGCTTTGGTGTTGACACTGCAAATACAATCAAGGGGGAGAGACTTTCTAATGGCTCCAACACTTAATGATTACTGGTACAGAGTGCTTAAATGTATCCCTAGGCTATAGGGGTGTCCCAAGACTGCACAATTCATACAACAGGCAGGCCATGAGCATCTATCTAACCACTAAAAATTATATATTTTAACCACTTGCCGACTGCCCGCCGCAGTGTATATGGCCCGTACCTGTAAGGCTGTTCACGGCGGTGCTCCTGGGGGCGAGCGTGGACTAAACAGCGGAGATGCCGATCCACGGGACCGGCAGCACAGTTGCCGCCGGGCACCCACGATCGCTCCCAGCTGAGAGAGGACGGTCTGCTGTTGTAAACACAGCAGATCATTGTTCTCTCTGAAATGATCACAGAGCGCCTGTGATCCTCCTATATAGGATCACAGGTCTCTATGATCATTTCACAACTTCCTCCCCCATACAGTTAGAAAATCCTCCCCTAGGCTCACACTTAACCCTATGATCGCCCCTAGGTTAACCTCTTTCCCGCCAGTGCTATTTTTACATTAACAGTGCATATTTTTAGCACTGATTACTGTAGTAATGTCATTGGTCCTCCCAAAAGTGTAAAAAATGTCAGTTAGGGGGTCCGATCTGTCCGCCGCAGCCCCGCTAAAAATCGCAGATCGCCGCCATTACAGAAAAAAATTAATAGATAAACAAATAAAAATGACATAAATCTTTCCCCTAGTTTGTGGACGCGATAACTTTTGCGCAAACCAATCAAAATACGGTTATTGCGATTTTTTTAACCAAAAATATGTTGGCAAAACACAAATTGGCGTAAAAGGATGAAAAAAATAAAGATTTTTAAAAAATATTTTTTTGGAATGTTATATAGCAGAAAGTGAAAAATAGTTTTTTTTCCAGAATTTTCGCTCCTTTTTTGTTTATAGCGCAAAAAATAAAAATCGCACAGGTGATCAAATACAACCAAAAGAAAGCTCTATTTGTGGGAAAAAATTATTTAGGTACAGCATTGCACGACCGCACAATTGTTCGTTAAAGTAACGCAGTGCCGAATCACAAAAAATGGCCTGGTCATTAAGGGGACAAATCCTTCCGGTCCAGAAGTTGTTAAAATAAACACTGGACAGTTTGTCGTTTGCCAGTGTAATCTCTAAAAAACCTTTTATATGTTAGCAGAAATCCTTATAATACAACTTAGGGCTCTTTCACACGGGCGATCAGATCCGCCTGTCAGTTTTTTAGGCGGATCTGATCGGATCCTCCATGCAGCTCTATGGGGCAGCGGGTGTCAGCGGAGGTCACCTCCGCTGACACCCGCTGCCATCCGCATCCGATCCTGTGCTGAAATCTGGACGGATGGAAACCCTATTTTTCCATCCGTTCAGTAATCGGAGCGGAGCGGATCTGATGAGAGCGGACAAGCGGTCCGCTCTCCTCCGATCCCCCATAGAGGGCAGCGGGTGCTGAGACACCTCCCTCTCCGCTCTGCAAGCGGAGACGGAGCTGTCATCCGCCCGGCTCAGCGGGGATCGCGGATCGATCCCCGCTGAGCAACACGGATCCGTCTGCGGAGGCGGACCGTGTGAAAGAAGCCTTACACATTTTGACAGTTATATTTGTATAACAGTCCTACCTTTTCTTCTTTTTTTGCAGACTTCTTCTTTCCGCCATCTTTCCACAAAGACTCCAGGGTTACAAGGCCTTGGAGGCTCCAGTCATATAGCACTGTACCGGTATCCTTAAAGCAAGTCAAATAAGCAAGAATACATATTATAATTGCATTATGCAATTAAAAAACTGCTGAAGTAAAGATGTTTTTACAGGGAGCAAGGGTGTGTCACATTGAGGGACACAATCAACAAACAATTAATAAGGTCATAAAGTCAGTAAAAAAAAAAAAAAAAAAAAAACATGTTACCAAAGCTGAACTTCATGCAAACTGCCAGATACATTATATGTCAGCTGTCGTATATATCTAAGGATTTGTAATTCTGTTCAGCTACTCTTGTTAAGAAATACAATGGGGTTACCTCCTCACCTTCAAAATGCTGACTGGACAATGAAGGTGCAGTGATAATATGTTACGTTAGAATTGCAGTTTTAATTTGACTCTAAATAGTTTATTTTGGCCAAGCTAGTCAATACAAACTATTTTCATTACTAAATGATGTGGTCGATGTGTGCGCTGTACTATAATGTAGTAGCATCAGCTAAAAGCTAAATGCAGTCTGCGGCTCTGTGCTCTGTCAGCAGTAAAGGGGAACTTCCCATCTGCTGCCCAAGACTAAAATCGAGGTAGAAATCAGGACATCATCCTCGCGCCTTGCCTACTCTGTCAATCAGAGCAAGCCTTGTATTCATTATTAAAAAAATACAAGGCTTCTCCTGAATGGTGGATCTGAATTCAGGCCGACTCTCTAGTTCCGTTCTTCCGTGAAAAAACCATACCCTCGTCACTTCCGGTGCACCTACGTCAGCACCTACGTCATTGAACAGCTAAGGAGCTTACAAGTGCGCATGCTCGGAGGGTATGGAATTTTCACGGTAGTGTGTGTAACGTTACACCGCCTCAGCTGTTGTGGCGGTTACATTAAAACAGCTCGGCTGCAACATGAGTCATCTCCGCTCCTAAACCTGTCACTTCCCTGATCTCGGCTACTAAATGTAAAAGCGGTGGCAGGTCTATGAAATCTAAATGACGGAGATTTCGGCTCCGTGATTTATATTTTCATAGACCCGCCGCCGCTTTAACATTTAGTAGCCGAGATCAGGGAAGTGACAGGGGTAGGAACGGAGATGACTCATGTTGCAGCCGAGCTGTTTTAATGTAACCGCCGCAACAGCTGAGGCGGTGTAACGTTACACGCACTACCGTGAAAATTCCATACCCTCCGAGCATGAGCACTAGTAAGCTCCTCAGCTGTTCAATGATGTAGGTGCTGACGTAGGTGCACCGGAAGTGACGAGGGTATGGAATTTTTACGGGTATGGTTTTTTCACGGAACACCGGCAGCAGACGGGAAGTTTCCTGTATTGCTGCTGAAAACACAATCTTACATACTGTATGTAGCTGATGCTACTACAGTATAATACAGCGCACACAGTGGCTGCATTAGTTGGTAATGATAGTTTACTAAAATTATTGTATTTAAAGTCTACCTCCAGCCAAAACCTTTATTTTTTAGTTTGTCAGAAGAGTTTGTGCCTCTGTTGGGATTTTCCTGCTCATTTCACACCTGTGACCAAGTCATTACTAGAACAGGAACATAGTTAGACAGCAACTAAAACCATTGTTCAAAAAAAATAAAAAAAAGAAGAAGTTTTGGCTTCAGTACCACACCAAGGGTTTGTACGTACATGCAGGAATGCTTTCAGCTACTCAAAAAAACGATTTGCAGTGGTTTAGATTCAAGGGAATTATACAGGTGGTAGGAAGGCGATATGTTGAATCGTCCCTGCGTGATTTACCCCACCCAATTTAATTTATGATATGGCATGGATACAGCCCTGAGCGACTGCATTGCTGTGCTTAAATGGGTGGTCAAAGGCGGTGGGGGTCTGCATTTACTGGTAACCCAATCCCCCCCCATGTGTATAAGCACCTAAAAGTGCTGATTTATGAACATAAAAGAAGAACAAACTCAAGAAAAAAAATGTATATCGTTTGCGGGATAAGGGTGTTAACATCAAAGTGGCAACAGTTATTGCGCTTTTGCACTGCATGAAACCGAACGGTTCGGCTCGCTTTTGTGCTTTTCCACTGCATGGTACCACATGGTACGGTGTTGGAACGGTTCGGTACGGCGGCGCTTTTCCACTACATGGAACCGAACGGTACGGCTCGCTTAAACAGTACCACCTTAGTTGTGGATCCAAGAGGGCCGTACCGGTACCATATCCCACAATCCTTTGCATGCAGCTTTGACTGTTTGTCACTACTAGCCACTGATTGGTCAGAGAATCATTGTTATCCCACCCACTTTACTTTAGTGGAAAAGCAAACCGTACCAAACCGTCCTGAACTGTTCCAACACCGTACCATGCGGTACCATGCAGTGGAAAACCAAACAGAGCTAGGCAGGACCGAGTGGAGCCGAGCCGGTACTTGCAGTGGAAAAGTGCCATTAGATACAAAACAGAGCTTATAAAATAAAAACAGCAAAAGTTGTACAGCCATAACCAGATGAAATCCAGATGAATGTGACTAACTACTACTAGCTATATACCCTGACCTGGATAACAAAATCTCCTTCACAGGCATTTGGAGAAGCCATTCTTCAACATCACAGAACAAGGCCAGATGAATGTGACTAAGTACTACAGATATACCCTGACCTGGATAAATGGGGACCTTTCATAGACATTTTTAGCGGTATTTAAATCATAGATTAGATCCGTGTTTCTCAACCTTTATTCATTCAGGGCCCTTTAAAATTATGCTATGCAAATACCTTGTGACATAAATTGCAACGATCGCCATTTTATTCTCTAGGGTCTCTGCTAAAAAAAATATATATATACTGTATAATGTAAAAAAAAATGATGTTTTTTACATGTAGGGGAGGAATGCCAGAATTGGCCTGGGTGGGAACTGGGTAATTGAAAGCAACCCCCCACCCCCCCGCATCCACCCATGTCTCCATGCTTTATTTTGTTAAGAAATCACTCCCCTAGCAATTCTGTCCGTGGACATCTTGAGAAAGGGCAAATGATTCACGTAGCATTCACTTCCTAGAAACCATCTGTTTCTGAAGACTCCTGGGATGTATGACATAATTTGCCTAGGCAAGAAACCAGGAAGTAACTGAAGAAATGTAAAAAAAAAGTTTCAAACAAGTAAATATAATAGACTTCCCTATATATTTATTAATGCTAGCAGTGTGGGGGTTAAAAATAATCAATGTTGATTGGGAGAGTGATGTTTCACTTCAAAGTTCTAAAGTTTTACAATGGAAACCTGTGGCTTTGTGTAACATAAATGCAAGCTTGATCCACCTGCTGGCTTGTATACAATTTTTTTGGCAATTTGGGGTGATTTTGAGGCTTTTGCCAAGGCACCCCTGAAGAACCATGAAGGCACCCTGGTGGAAAGAGGCATAATTACAATACTGGCAATAAAGGCAAATACAATAATGCTTATGAAAAGGCTTATTGTTAGAGATTTCTACAGCAGAAATGAAATAGTCTCCAGACTGCTGTCCCATTAATGTGAATTCTTACTAATGAAGTACTAGTAAAGTACCTTATATAACTATAAAATCCAATTCTATTTAATAACAAGGTTTAGGTTACCGGGAGTACCTCTTATCTTATGAGAGAGCTGATCTTTTAAATCCCTACAATCGGATGACTTTCAGCCAGGATTTTTTTTAAAACAAACCTCATGCACCCTACCAATCCCAAGCAATGCCCTCATTTACAATATCAGAGCAGTGCTGTTATCTCTAAGTGCACCTGCTCTGCTGTGTGCTTCAGGCTGTTTCACAAGCTCTGCCTGTGTTATCATAAAGAAGTCAATATCGAAAGAATGGCACAAGCACTAGAAGACATGCTGTACTATCCATGTGCAGAAACCCTGTATGTAGCCATCAATCACTGTTGATGTTCCAGATTTTGAAAGCATTTTAAAACTTAAAAACAAAAATGTAATATATTGCAGCTTACCAATCCTTAAATGTGGTGGCTGCATTTCGTTTTCTTGTTTAGGCTTTTTTTTACTCTTTATTTTCACCTAGTGTCTCAGCCAGTAAAGCCCCGTACACACGTACCGATTGATTGCCGAACGATCGGCCGTCTTTTGTCCGGTGCTGTCCGGTCGGTTGAAAAGTGCTAAAGACTGCACACGAATTTTGTCGACCAACAACAGCCGACTGCAGAAGTGATGTCATGTGATGGTTAACTTTCCGTTTGTTTTTTCTTCTCTGAGCATGCCCAGTCTTGCTCATCTGCTGTTTGTCGGCCGAATTCTGTACTGACTGAGGACCAATCGGCCGTTCTGGTGTTGGCCAACAAAAATTTTATAGCCTGCACACCAGATTCTGTTCGGCCGAAAAGTCGCAGTCGGTTGTCGGAAGCTTCATACTAACAAGCAGACAATCGGCCGATCGGTCGGTGGCCGAATATTTACGGCCAACAATCGCTACGTGTGTACGGGCCTTTACTCGCTTCCTGGCACTACACTGGAGAAGCAACTGAGACACCTTTGGACAGCAGCATTGTCTATCTGGACAGAGGGTAGTGTTAAAGTAAGTTAGAAAACTGACTAACAAATAAAGCCAAACTCCACCTAATGCTTTTTAAAATGTTACTAAACCCAGGACCCTGCATCCAGTATATCTGGTCTCCCACACAGTGGCGTCACTAGGGTTGGTGTCACCCGGTGCGGTAACTCACGGTGTCACCCCCAACCCCTTTCAATAATGTTTTTTTGTTTTTTTTACTAATGTAACTTGTAAATCATAGCTCCCATATAACACTAAATGTAATGGCAATAGCAAAATTAATAACTCAGAGAATTAAAATGACCTTTAAATTACAATATCATATAAAAATAATAAAACACAGCTGTTAGGTCCCCATGCATCTCTATGGGGGAAATCGGATGGGAACGGACCGTCTGTCTGTTCTCATCCGATCCGATCCCCTGGACGGATGGAAAATAGGGTCCAGATTTAATGGATCAGATTGGATGTCAGCGGTATAAAACAGGTATCAGTGCAACCCCAGTGTGTACCCAGCTTTACACAATGTGTCAGAGTGTTTAATAGACTCAAAGACAAAAGCTCCTGGGCAAACAAATCTACATAGATAAAAATAAACAGGAAAAACATTTGTCATTGTTAGTACTCATGAACAAGAACACTATAGGTGAACATACACTATACAATCTGATTGTACAATCTCTGCACAATCTCTTTTTGATTTACCAAAACTTTGTAATATATGAACAAACCTAAACAATTAATTGAAATAGTATCCAATCAGGCAGGCCTTTGTACTACATAGTTGGTGGTAGATCCAAAAGATATTGTACAATCAGATTGTATAATGTATGGATAGCTGAAGGCTGGCCATAGATGGATCATTTTTTTTTTTTTTTATCAGTCAGTGTCTGATCGAAAAAAAAAATGAATGGATGCCCCCATCCACACAACTAAGGTGGATGAGGGAATCCTTTCTGCTGAGACATCGATGTCAGGGCTGCAGATCGAAGGAAACAATTCTGCTGGTTTGAGAGAAGTTACTCATTTATATTGACGCCTCTTGTTGGACCAGTTGAATTTCCATCCATCTATGGCCAGCTTTATTAGCTCCGGAGTAAAATCCATTTTCTTATATCTGGGGAGCTTACTAAGCCTCCATATACATGAGTTCTTCATTCATATGTGGGACAGACGTGTAACCTGTGCAGGGCGTTCTGTTATCAGCACGGGGATGTACGGTGCTGTGTGCGTCCCTGTGCCAGCGTCCCATTCATTTCTATTGGAACCTGTATCTGCGTGTCATATTAGAATACAGAGGCTGTGTCCATGCAGCCTCATGTCCCAGTAGAAATGAATGAGGTGCTGGCACTGGGATGTGCACACCTATGTACCCCCATGCTGATAAAAGACACCCCTTGTTAATAGGTTCTTACTAAAAATAGAATGTGAAAGAACAGTGGTCTGCACAGCTATCTCAGTGATTAAAAAGCCTGAAATTTTTACCTGTTAGCTGAGTAGATATTGGTAGACTCAGCAGCACAGAGACAGAGGAAGGAGAGCACCATACAACTTTGCTGTACAGCTAGAGAGGAGGGGGTCAGAGGGAAGGGCACAGGAGGAGGGGGTCACTACACAGAGGAGGAATGAGCTCTGAGATTGTCCAGAGCAGGGAGAGATAAAAACAGAAGGCTGGGGGGGGGGGGGGGGGGGATGGTGCTGAAACTTTTGAAGTTTCTCCTGAGAAAGAAACACTGTGGCTGAGGATGAGTCCAGAGTAAAACCCAGATAGACTAGGCTAGTGGACAGAACTAGGGCAGACTTCTGAAGATTCAGAATCCAACCAAACTCCCTCAGAGTTTGCAGAGTAATCCCCAAGTTTTCAAACGCAGTTGAAGACTCTGCTCGTAAAAGCAGACCGTCCAGGTACCCCAGTACCGCGATTCCCCGCTGACCCAGTAATGCTCGAACCGGGCCCAACACTTTCGTGAAGACCCGAGGAGCGGAAGCGAGGCCTCAAGCCATGAATTGATAATGCTCCTCGCCCACAGCAGAGGAGAAAAAGCTAATGGGCAACCCATATTGGGATGTGAAGGTAGGCATCCTTGATGGTCGATGGAGGAAAGGAAATCCCCCTGATGTAGGGACGCCGCCACTGTGCGCATGGACTCCATTCGGAACTTCTGTACCTGCACAAAGCGGTTTAGCGCCTTGAGGTCCAGTATTGGATGCACCTAGCCCTCCTTCCTGGGAACTTTAAACAGGTTTGAGTAAAAACCTTGAAAACAACTTTGGAGCCAGAACAATCACCCCTTGAAGTAACAAATCTTGCACCACCCCATAGAGATCCTTTAAGAGTTCTGGGGATAAACTGCAGGTTGGAAGGGAAGAACCTTTCCAGAGGATATGATCGGAACTCGATCTTGCAGCCAGAGCAAATTACTTTGTGGACCCACTTGTCCTGGAACAGGGAGGTCCACGGATCTGGAAAGCAGGGAAGATGTCCCCCCACCCCAGATACCGGTGAGTGCACCCCTTCATGCGGAGGAATTTTTGTCTGCAGGTCTGGCAGCACCTGCTCATGGTTTGCCCGACTAAGACTTTTTGGAACCCCCAGCGGAGGCCCGAAAGGGCTTGGATCCCTTGTCTTGAGACCCTGAGGGACGAAAAGTCGCTTGTGTGCAGAAAAGAAGGTTCCCCGTCTGCGACGGGACTCTTTACCCCTGGAAGCCTGAGGAAGAAGAGTGCTCTTTCCCCCTGTGAGGCCCTTGATGATGTCACCCAAGAAAGCTCCAAACAGGCGATCCCCCACAAATGGAAGATCAGACAAGGCCTTCTTAAAAGCCTGGTCCGCAGACCAGCATTTCAGCCAGATAATGCGCAGCAGGACCACTGCTGAGACAGACAGTCTAGAAAGCAGAGGAGGGGCATCCAAAGAGGCGTCACAGACAAACTGTAGCCCTTGGACCAACTGATTCGCCAGCTCCACCAAGGCAGGGGGGAGCTGCTTCTCCTCCAGTTCCTGGCGTAAAAGCTTAGCCCACTTGGTCAGAGTTTGTGACACCAAGGCATAAGTAATTACCGACCTAATCACCAAACCAGCCACAGCCACATATGGCGGGCCAGGGCCTCCGCCTGCTTATTAGCTGGACCTGTAAAGGCCGGGGAATCCTCAACCGGAATGAAGGTAGCTCAATTTGACCTGAAAACCAGAGAGTCCACTACAGATGGAACCGTCCACCTTTAACGCAGTTTACCGCAAGCAAAAATGCTAAGCAACCACTGTAATTTGGACAACTCCACAGATTTGTGACAATTTTGTCAAGGTAAGTGGAAAGAGGAACACCCTTGCCGCTTTGGAGGGCCTGTGGGTGCCAAAAGGAACCGGTGCCTCTAATGTTGCATCAGTCGCAACCTCCATTTTTGAAGTTTTTACGCACTGACACAAACATTGCATCTACCAGCCCCTATTTAAGCACAGCTAGAGGAGCAGAGGAATCATTCTCAGTATCTGAGCACTCAGGGTGCGTGGACGCAGACCCAGTAGGGTCGCGATATACTAAGCTCACCCCGAAGAAACAATCAGGGGAGGCCGCCCACTGCGCTCCTGCAAAAGGAACGCCGGCCAAGGGCCCACAATGGACCACCTATCGACCCCGCAAAAAAACAAGGGGGTCGCCCTAAGAGCCCTTCTTAGAGGACATAATAGGACATAGCCCCCTTAAAAAGGGGACCGCCCGCCATGACACGGAAGCGCAGGCAGGGTACCCTCACTAAAACAGGGTGGGTGTCCCACACAATGGCAGCAAGGCTCTCATTAAAAAAATGAAGCGCTATCCCTGCCAAGGGAGGTGCCAAGCTGACAACATGGCCTAGCAGGCCGCAAGCTGCCGCCTAAATTTTTGTGGAGGCCCAGCCGCAATTGCACGAATCCTCAGCCCGGCAGGTGCTCAAACGAAGAGTGGAGGCCTCAGTTACAGACACTGAGGCCGCCCCCCAACGTTGGCGCCCAACTCATCCGCATGGCCTAATTAGCTGCAGGCCATGGCCTAAATTTTTGAAGGCGCCCATCCGCCAGGGGGGAAGGCAGATGCCCAAACGGGAGGCAGTGGTATCAGCCACCCTCACAGGAGCCGCCTCACATAGTTTCCGGGGAGTAGGCCACAAAGCCGCGGCCTAAATCTTACAGGGGGTGGGGGGGAAGGTCGGGAACCCGGGGGTCCGACCATTCCAGGGAGGGGCCCAAGTCCACCTCAAAACCATCCAGTGGTAGTGGGGGGACAGCTACTTACACCAGGAACAGGGTGGGCAATGCTCCGGACAGGACACCGATCCATCGTAATGTGGGTGTTGTCAGTCAGGAGGAAATGCGACTCAGACCGAAGCCAGTTGTATTGCGCCCTCACGAGACGTATAAATTGCAGGCCAGGCCAAGTCCAACGGGGCTATGTCTAGGCCGACCTAGCGCAGAGCTGCGGTCTGCTCACTGGCCGAACTGGGGGGACCCTAAGGATCTATATTATCCAGTTTGTCGCCCAGTCCAGCACTTGATTGTAGCTCTCACAGGAACAAAATAATAAAAAGAGGAAAAAATTCCACGTAAAAAGAAAAAATTGCCAGGACCAGAGACCCCAGCAAGGAAGTAGGTCCTTACTCCTGCCTAGGCAGAAAAAAACTGAATACCTATAGCAGGAAGTGGGAGTATACCCCCAGGGACTGCCCCATAGGCATGTTCAAGTTTTTTCTCTGCCTAGTGTCCTACTCCTGTAGGGGCCAGTATAACCATACGGTCAGGAAGATGAAGAGCTGTGTTTGTCAATGAACGAAAGAGAAACAGCATTTTTGCTTGCACATGATTGGATGATAGAAATCAGCAGAGCTTCCTCTCATTTTAGAGTTTCCCCTCAGATCTAGAGCAACTGCACTTGCAGTGCACATTCGATTTGCCTTTAGTAAATTAACCTCAATGTGTCATTCTGTTTAGTCAGTCTTGTGAGTCATACACCTTGTCAGATCACTTCTTGGTAGAGGCCGAAATGCTGAGAGGGCTTCCCTTGCAGCTCGGTGCGAATCACCCCTGGAAGTGGGACAGGAGGTGACGCGTCCCAAGGAGCACTGGATGCTTGTGGAGTGCAGGTAAAGGTTCACAAGGATATCCTGGAACAACTTGCAGGGCCTCCAGGGAATCAAGCAATGTGCAGGTAAAAGCCAGGCCGAGGGTCATACACAGGTATCAGTCCAAACAGGTCGCCAAGACAAGGGGATTGAGCAGAAGCAAGTCCGTTGAGCAAGCCGGGATCGGTACACTGGAAGTCAGGCAGAGGACAAGAGAGCAAGGATGGTCACACAAGCCGAGGGTCAAACACTGGAGCAGGATCGAAGGGTCAGACGAAGCCGTGGGTCAAAGCCAGGAGAGAGAGCAGACAGGTCAGAAACAAGCCGGGTCAAACTGGAATCCAGGAAGTAGCAATGCACAGGAAACAGGAAGAGCTGAAGACAATCCAGCAATCAGATGGGCTGAGCAGAGTCCTTTTATAGGCCAGTGAATTAGTCTATGGCCTGAGTCCATTGCAGCCATGGGAAGTACTGGCAAATTTGCCAGTTGCAGCACAGCCATTTCACTGACAATGAGTCTATGGCCTGAGTCCATTGCGGCCATTGGAAGTACTGGCGGAGTTGCCAGTTGCAGCATGGCCGTTTCTCTGACACACCTCCTCTACTATACTGCATACTTTCACTCTTTGACTCCAGCCTGTTCATTCAAAAATGAATCAACATTATCATCTCTGTCTAGTGAGCAGAGAGACAACCCAGGAAGCTGTTACGCTGAACCAATGTATGATGTGTAGTAGATGTGTACAAATACAAGAATAGCTTTACAGAAATATACAAAGTACTAAACATTCTTTTTATGCATTTCATTTGTGTATTTTGTTGTTTGCCCAGAGTTCAGCTTTAGTCCCGGTTCACACTTGTGCGATGCGGGAAGGCTGCGAATTCGCAGCCTGTTCCCGCATCGCAAACGCACATCTGGCAGTTCACACTGCCATAATAGATACGCAGGGGGTGTCAATTAAATGTTAACGACACCCCCAGTTTGATCGCATATCGCAGTGCGATCTGACAGTTCGCACAGGATCAGATCGCACCGGCCCCGCTCGTCACTTCCGTTGCGGGTGCCTCATTCCCTGCTAAACAGCTTCTGGGCATACAGAAAGTGACGAGCGGGGCCAGTGCAGGCGCATTCTGGGAGAAGAGGACGCGATGGCTTCAGCTGCCCACATCCGAGATGGCAGCGCTGGAGAAGAAATTTTCAAGGTAAGTATTTCTTCTAAAAGGTAAGTGCGACCCGGGACAGTACAGAGGCTATCCATTGTGGAATGTACTAGCCCTGACTGTCCCGGGAGTATTTTTAGCTAAATTTCACCCCTGTGGCCGACACTCCGCTTTAATATTTAGTTTATCTAAATTACCATTTAGCTCTAGAAATCAAAGATATCCCTTTAATAAAAGCCTGAACACTCCATTTATTTCTGGTAGAAACTTACAGCAATATTAAACTGACTGTCTATGAAGAGGAGCATGGTCAAAATACCACTGAACAAATGGTACAGTGTTTCAGCGGTTGAGACAAGTAGTATTTTGTCTGTGAGCTGATATGGACACAGAGAGCTCTTCATCCTCAGATACAATCTACTTGGTGCTGCTAAATAGTAAAATGGAATATTTTCAAGTCTAGATTTACAGAATAATGTGGGAAGACTGACTCAATGACATTGCAATTATATTTGTGAGAGGAAAACACAGGTAAGGTTCAATGTGTGAAAATGCTCATTTATAGTAGCAGAGGTCAGTATAGCCCCTAGGTGGACACTTCTATGGCAATCGCTTACAGACTACTAAGTTATCTAAGAAGCACAACTAGCAGAACTTTTAGCTGGTTATGATGTCTACAAAGTAGTACTGGAAAAATCTAAGGTGGACTTCCAAAATATAAAATTGTTAGATATCTGCTGTGAAGACTGCGCATGTTCATTAATTAGACACAAAGAGGGATGCAGAAATCAGGAAAAGAGTGTTTCTCAGAAAGACGAATGCCTATTACACAAGAAGAGAAAAATACTTCACTTAAAGTAGCACGATTTCAAAGCCGCAGGCCAGCGCGATTTCAGGTGCAACTTGCTTAAAATCTGTGTGACATGATGCATATATGTCTATACAAGTCATACCTGAAATTGCAAAAAATAGTGCATAAACCTTTTTTTTCCAAATCAGCACGGTACTGCAAAGTCAGAATCGCACCAATTTGAACAGGTTTATTGCCCACAAAAAGGTGCGACTTGTCATGCGATTTGGAACCGTCAGACCGCACCAATGTGAACGGGGACTAATTGTCAGACACAAAAGAACAAACATAAAACTGTAAAAAAAAAATAATTTAGTTTAGATATCTGAAAAGGAGTGAGAAGAAGTACCAGCTTATTTAATCCCACCCCTTCTCCATATTTATTAATAATAAATTAGCTAGCTTCCCATTTTTTTTAATTGGTAGAAAAAATGAGGTCTAATGTTTCCCATTTTTTTTCTCTAGTGCAGTATGAAAAATTAACAAGGTCTCCTAAGTTGCTTCTAGACTTTCACCTTTTCGCTCGTCTTAAAGCTAGCTGCCTAAAAATGTATCTATATTGTGGTGGGATGGTAGCCTGAGAACATCATAGATTATGGCTTCACAGACCCATCTATCTCTGCTTCACCAGAGCCTGAACAGGTGTCATTATTATTCCCAGTGACATTCTGGTTTTAAAGCATCGTAGGCATCAATATTGTATGAAACACAAATGATTTGAAATTCTTTTGTTCGCTGGTCACATTAGACAACGGATCTGTATTTTGTTCTTCCCAGTTTTTTTTAAATCAACTTCTGGTTAATGATGGGAGAGTTGTCTTTCCTGTTTATTGAGGACAGAGATACTGTATAGATAGTCTTCCCCATGAACTATGAGGGCTTGTATGAAGAAAGCAGATCACATCAGGACCATACATGTGTTAACTATCTCTGCTAGGTGCCAATGTTTTTTATTTTTTTACATTTGCATGGCAATAATATGCTTGCTATTGTACTTCACATGTATTTCAGTGTTTTTAAAACAATGGTTATGTGAACACACCTATAAATCAGACCACCCTAGAACACATGCAGAGAGTATATAAACATGTCAGGGATAAAGTACTTCCATCATTACCTTTCATATATAAAAGTAATCTTCACATATATGAAGAAATACTGTCAATTGTCAATCTGTACTCAAAACGTTTCCGCCGGTTGTCCAGATGGTCTCCAAATCTGTGACACCTGCAGGATGCAAGTGTCAACTTTCATAAAAGTCAGCACCAGGACTTCATCCAACAAAAGCGATGTGGGTAGAATGCATTGAGGCATCCTCAATGGGGACTTTCTGCAAGCTGAAACTGCAAGGTATGTCGATCTTGAGGCAGCCTCTCCCACTACAGAATGCAAACCTAATTTTAAAGTGACTCTAAACCTTATTTTCTTTTTTTTTAATAATAAACATGTCACACTTCCTTTCTCTGTGCAATGGTTTTGCCCAGAGCAGCCCAAATCCCCCTCTTCTGGGGGTCCCCCCCCCGGAGCTCATGCTTCTTCTGGCTCCTTGTGAGAAGGTAGAGAATGGAGCAAGTCGCTGCTCTCAGGCACAGCGCTGGATCGGGATAGGTGGGGGGGGGGGGGGGGGGAATCCTGGACACAGACAATTTTTTACCTTAAAGTGCATGTAAACCCTCACATACACCCAGTGCTGTGAACAGCCTCAGATGATACACAGATATGAAACAAATCTCCCTACATAGGTTTGATTTGTATATCCCCTGTCCTCACTGTCTACACTGTTTAGAAAGTGAACATCGTTTTTGAATTTTTTTTCTGTTCCAGCACTGGGTGTGGAGTCTTGCAATACACTGTGTGACAGCTGTTTGGAGGAAAGGCACACACCCCTCCTCCACATAGGCAGAGGAAAGAAGAAACATGAAGAGCTGTGCTGTGCATAGACAAGCTCTCTGCAAATCTATCTCTATGCAGCCACCCCGACACAAAATTTCCAGCTGCTTTTATCTCCGGTGTCAGAGAACTTGTCAAAAGTTATCATGCTGATAACGGAGGAACAGAGCAGCAGAAAGACATGGGACAGATATATACAGATATATGTGCCCAAGTCAAATTCCATGAATGGAGTTTACATCCACTTTAATGCAGAGAATGCATTAGGGAAAAAACCTTAAGGCTTTAGAACCACTTTAACTTTCAGTTAATGTCCAACACCTTGCTATACAGAGATTTCAGGGAATAAAACTAGCTAAAACAGCAAAATCATTAAATGACTTTTGAAGGACCACATAAGAGAACTTAAGTGATATTTTATATACTTTCCAGAATGATTATTTAGATCACCCACTGTTAGAATTTTAACAATGTATGGCCAGCTTTAGCCAGAATGAACATTTAGATCAACTAAATCAACTTCTAGCTCTAGAAAGCATAGCAATTCCCTTAAAAAAGGTCCAAGCACTCTAATTTTGGCACTAACACAGCAATACTAAACTGTCTATTAAGTTTAGTATGGTCAAAAAGGCACTAAACAAATAGCGCAGTGTTGCAGCGGATGAGACAATTAGTATTTTGTCTGTGAGCAGATATTGGATACAGAAAGCTCTTCATTATAAATCAGATAACATCCACATAGAGCTGGTAAAAAGGAAGACTGGATCATGCCAAATCTACATTTACAAAATCATGTGGGACAACTGATTCACTGCATTACCACTCCATAATATGTCATAAATACTACCAGAACCTGGACTTCAAATAAAACAACAGTAGTCAATACCGTAGCTTATTTTCGCTATACCTGCATAAAAACTGGAGGGATAAGAAAAATAAATACAATAAAAAGACCTCAAGCAGTATCTAGGAGTGACACAGAATAATTTCACATCTGTCCCTGAGTCAGCAGTGATGCATCACTAATGTAAAGAGAAGGGTTTGCAAGGGTAAGTATCACTAATTTACACATTATCCCTCGTCACCCAAAACAAAATCAGTACATTTCAGTGAAGTTTTTAAAGAATGAATGCAGGCCTAAAAAGAGGTTTAAAAATGTAAAAGAAAAAGAAAAAAAAAAACACCTACCTACACTACCCAGTTAGTATGACAAACTACTGAATGCATGCTTGTGTACCATAATGTGCTGTGCCTTGTGGTGTGTTGCCATTTGTTTTAAAGGCAGCCCAACAAGCATATGCAAAGTAAGAAAACACACCTGCCTCTCAGGACATCTCAATATACGTAATAAAGAATATAGACATTGGGGTTGATTTACTAAAGGTAAATAGTCTATGCACTGCAAACGCACTACAAACGTAGCTTCTCAAGTTCATGCAAGGAACATGCATAAAATTCAAAAACTGCATTTTTGCTTGCACATGATTGGATGATAGAAATCAGCAGAGCTTCCTCTTACATCTAGAGCAACTGCACTTGCAGTGCACTTCTAGTGCACACTATATTTTCCTATGGTAAATCAAACTCATTGTGTTGTGGTGCAATGCAAAAAGTAAGTTTCCCCTTCAAATGACTACTGGAGCTTCTAGCACCTAAAGGGAATATATTCTCCTGCAAGGCTTTATTGTACATACATTTTCAGCAAATATGAAAGCACTAAGAATACCTATGGATAAAAAAAAAAAAAACTGTAGAAATGTGTATAGACGTTTGAAACCTGATCAGTAATAAAAAAAAATAGAATATAGGATGATGGACAAGTTTTAACACATACAGTATCTCACAAAAGTAATTACACCCTTCACTTTTTTGTAAATATTTTATTATATCTTTTCATGTGACAACACTGAGGCCCCGTTCACATACAAGCGACGCTACTTCCCGGGGCGACCTCCGAGGTCGCGGTGCGAGCAGCGCGCCGCGACCTCGGAGCGGCCGGCACGGACTTCATAACATTGAAGTCTATGGCGGTCGCCTCCAGGTCGCCCCAAAGAAGCTCCGGACCCTTTTTCTAAGTCGGAGCGACTTGTGTCGCTCCTATTAGAACGGGTCCGCAGCTTCCCTATGGAAGGCGACCTATGGCGACCTGTGAGGCGACCAGGTCGCCTCACAGGTCGCCTTAGTGTGAACGGGGACTAAAGAAATGACACTTTGCTACAATGTAAAGTAGTGAGTGTACAGCTTGTATAACAGTGTACATTTGCTATCCCCTTAAAATAACTCAACTCACAGCCATTAATGTCTAAAACGCTGGCAACAAAAGTGAGTACAACCCTAAGTGAAAATGTCAAATTGGGCCCAATTAGCCATTTTCCCTCCCCGGTGTCATGTGACTTGTTAGTGTTACAAGGTTTCAGGTGTGAATGGGGAGAAGGTGTGTTAAATTTGGTGTTATCGCTCTCACTCTCTCATACTGGTTACTGGAAGTTCAACATGGCACCTCATGGCAAAGAACTCTGAGGATCTGAAAAAAAAAAAAAAAAAAAATGTTGCTCTACATAAAGATAGCCTAGGCTATAAGAAAATTGCCAAGACCCTGAAACTGAGCTGCAGCACAGTGGCCAAGACCATACATCGGTTTACCAGGAAAGGTTCCACTCAGAATAGGCCTCACCATGGTCAACCAAAGAACTTGAGTGCACGTGCTCAGCGTGGGGATTGGGGATGTCAGCGGATGACACCGCTTACATCCGATTTTGCATCCATTCCGTTTTTTTAAAACGGAAGAAAAATAGGGTTCTGTTCCGTTACAAAAAACGGAACAGAACTGAAAGGACACAAAATTGGATGTCAGCGGATGGTCATCCGCTGACATCCGCAATCCCATTGACATGCATTATGTCCGTATATCACCCGCAAACGGATGGGGTGATATACGGACATACGGAACGCCCGTGTGAAAGAGCCCTCACTCTCTCATACTGGTCACTGATGGCAAAGAACTCTCTGAGGATCTAAAAAAAATAATTGTTGCTCTATATAAAGATGGCCTAAGCGATAAGAAGATTTCCAAGACCCTGAAACTGAGTTGCAGCATGGTGGCCAAGACCATACAGCGGTTTAACAGGATAGATTTCACTCAGAACAGGCCTTGCCATGGTAGACCAAAGAAGTTGAGTGCATGTGCTCAGCATCATATCCAGAGGTTGTCTTTGGGAAATGGACATACGAGTGCTGCCAGCATTGCTGCAGAGGTTGAAGGGGAGGGGGGTGAACCTGTCAGTGCTCAGACCATACACCGCACACTGCATCAAATTGGTCTGCACAGCTGTCGTCCCAGAAGGAAGCATCTTCTAAAGATGATGCACAAGGAAGCCCACAAACAGTTTGCTGAAGACAAGCAGACTAAGGACATGGATTACTGGAACCACGTCCTGTGGTCTGATGAGACCAAGATAAACTTTTTTGGTTCAGATGATGTCAAGCGTGTGTGGCGGCAACCAGGTGAGGAGTACAAAGACAAGTGTGTCTTGTCTACAGTCAAGCATGGTGGTGGGAGTGTCATGGTCTGGGGTTGCATGAGTGCTGCCAACACTGGGGAGCTACAGTTCATTGAGGGAACCATGAATGCCAACATGCACTGTGACATACTGAAGCAGAACATGATCCCTTCCCTTTGAAGACTGGGCCGCAGGGCAGCATTCCAACAAGATAACGACCCCAAACACACCTCCAAGACGACCACTGCCTTGCTAAAGAAGCTGAGGGTAAAGATGCAACAAAGGATGAAAAAAGTGAAAAAGAGTGCTTAATTCTAATTTTTACAAAAAAAAGTTTATTTTTTATACACAGTGCTTTATCAAACTAATTGTAAATTAGAAAGTGTTTACATGTACTGTAAGGTCATGATTAAAAAACAAAAAACATATGAATAGAGCACTGAAGCAGAAGGCTTCTGCTATGCTATCTCTTTAGCTAGTTCATAGTGCTCTAGGATGCTTTTGCCATGTATGAAAATAATATTTGTAAAAAAAAAAAAAAACAGCAAAAATTAGGATTTTTGTACTTACCATAAAAATCCTTTTCCTGGGAGATCATTTTTGGACACAAAAATTAAGAGACTGTTCTATTATATTGCCTCCTAGAGGGGGATTTGGACACTGGGAAACAAAAACCCTGATATAACACCCCCCCCCGCCCCCCACTCCCAGCATGCTACAGAGGAGTTTTAAAGCGGAGTTCCGGTCCGAAAATTTTTTACCCCCGGTCAGGGCTAGTGCATTTCAGCAACGATAGCCTCTGAACTGTCCCCGGTTTCACTTACCTTTTAGAAGAAATACTTACCTTGAAAATGTCTTGTCCAGCGCTGCCATCTCTTCGGTGACGTCGGAGTCCCAGAATGCCCTGCACCGGCCCTGCTCGTCACTTCCGGGGCAGGCACGTCATCACTGCACAGCTTCTGGCCGATGACGCTCGGCTCCCAGGAGTCAATGCAAGCAGGAAGTGACGGCGGTGGCCGTGTCCGCAGAGGAAGGAAGGTAGGTATATTTTCTTTTTAAAACAAGGTAAGTGAATCAAAACATTTTTTTTAATTATCCAATTCTTTTTTAGGTAATTTAGAGCAAGCGGATGGCAAAATTTTGTTTTTAGGCTGGAACTCCACAAATCATAGGATTTTTGTACTCACTGTAAAATCCTTTTCTCAAAAGTTCCAAGACATTGACGCTGAACTCTTCCAGCATCCAACAGCCCTAGGTCGAGTTCAGCCCCAGGACCCTTCCCCACCCGGACAGGCTGGCATCTGCTGTGACCACTGTCCAGTACAAAGGGGAGAAAGGACTTGCCCTGTAGCAAGGTTTGGTTGGGGAGCGCAGCCACCAGATCAGAGAACTCTTTGTCACCCGACTCAGCCAAATCACATTGTCCAGCGACTTGGGACACTTGTCCCGTTTGACCAGAATCTCCTTTTGAAGGAGACTCATGTAGAACTGTGCAGACAGAACCACCTCGAAGGTGGACACCACCAGGCCCCAACACTCGCATACAAGCCTGAAGGAACGCCACTTGTGGGCTAACAACAGTTGAATCGCAGAATATAACTTCTGCGACTTTCCCAGAGAAAGGAAATAGGAATGTGCAGGTAGGCATCCTTGATGTGTACTTGCCCTTCTTCCTGGGAACCATAAAAAGGGTATGAATAAAAACTTCCAAAAACGCTCTGACACCGGAACAAGGACGATTACGCCCTGGGACAACAAGTCCTGCCCTGCCCACAACAGAGCTTGCAGCCGAGCCGGGGGCAGGTGCACATTGGAAGGAAATAACCTTTCCCGAAGGACAAGAAATGGAATTCCATCTTGGAACAGGATACAATCCCCTCATGGACCCACTGGTGACTGACCCAGGGAGCTCCACGGCCCCAGGACCTGCAAAGATATCCCCCCACCCCAGACATGGATGGGGGCAAACCATCATACCAAACGGATCTTGTCAGCAGGTCAGGAGAAGCTTGCTCTCTGATTGCCAGACCAAGGCCACTAGAAACCTCTCGAAGAGGCTCTGAAGGGCTTGGAACCTTTTTCTGAGGTCCCTGAGGGACGAAAAAAAAATTTATCATGGGCTAAATTAATCCAGGGTAGCCCCGAACAGGCGATTGCCCTGAAAAGGCAATTCAGTCAGATCCTTCTTGGAGGTGTGATCCGCAGACCAACACTTTAGCCACAAAATACGCCTAAACACCACTGCTGAGACGTATAGCTTAGAGACTCACAGGAACCAGATTCAAAGATGCATCGCAGGCAAACTGCAGACCCTGGACCAACCGTTCTGCCTGTTCACCATAGGAGGGGGAAACCGGTCGCCCCCCCCCCCCCCCCCGGTCAGACGCAAAAGCCTCGCCCACCCTGTCTGTGTCTAAGACACCCGAGGCCAAAACATGCCCCAATAGGGCACCAGCCATAGTAGACATTTTTAACGGGCCTTAGAGATTCTGCCTGCCTGTTAGCTGGAGTCCTAAAAGCAGGGGATTCTACCACCAGAAACATGGTTGCCTTAGTCAACCTGGAAAACAGGGGCACCCACCGCGGGTAGGAGCATCCACTGCTTCAGAATCGACTCCTCAAGGGATACCGGACAGCAAAGCGTCTTGGGACCATCAAGGGCCGTATAAGAAGCACCTACCCCTTATAGACACAATTGTCAAAATTAGATGGATAAGAGAAAACCATAACTGCTTGGGACAGTTTATGGATGACAAACGCAACAGATATGGCGAAGCAGCCTTGGCTGCATCCTCTAACATAAATAACTCCTGCGCTGATGCAATCAAGGCATCTACCAGCGGCTCTTTTGTGTGGCGCAGCAGCCAAGGAGGAATCATCCTCACTGTCTGACGGTTCAGGGAAACATGGACTCAGACCCCACAGGGTAGTCCCATCCACAGCGAGCAAACCAGATGCAGAATCTGATGAGACAGAAGAGGACAGGGGGCTCAATCGCTAAGCCAATCGCTATCCTTAACCCGCACAGGAGTTGGCGACTGAAGCCCCCCACAGTGGGGGAGGGGGAAAGAGAATCCCGGAGGTACGAACCACCCCAGGGAGTATTCGCGCCCCACACCGAAACCAGGAAAGAAGAGGAGAGAGCCCTAACACACCGATCCAGAGAAGCGTGCGGGTATTACTCCCAAGACAGAAACATCTTCACCACGAAGTGGGGGGAGTTGTCAGCCAGAAGGAATGCTGCGATTCAGGCCGAGACCTGGTTGTATGCGACCATGTGAGAGGTTTAACTCGCGGGCCAGCTCCCGCCCAGTGGGGCTATGTCGCGGCCGACCGATTGCGGAGCTACAGTCTGCACACGCTCACTGACCGGGCTGAGGGGATCACTGGAACTCCAGCCCGTCACTCAGCCTGGCAGTTGCCAGGAAAAAACCGGGATCCAAAAACAAACAGCAAAAAATAGACAAAAAAAAAACAGGTCCTAGGGCCCAGCAGGGAGACTAGGCCCTACTCCTGAACTAGGCAAACAAAAACTGAGCATCTCTAAGCAGGGAGGGTGGTTATGCCAGCCGAGGACGGCCCAAAGGGCGTAGACAAGCTTTTGTGTTGTCTGCCTAGTCCTACTCCTGTAGAGGGAATCATAACCCATGGTGAAGAATATGGAGCGGGGTCTGTCAACTGAAGAGAAATTCCATTGTTCTTTCTCAAATAACTGAGGGAAATAGAAATACATAAACTATTGGAACGTCCAAAAGCAATTACAAACACTTAGGACATTTTGCCATCTGTCTTAGATGCCTTTCCTCCTGGCAGCAGCGTTTAGCAGAAAAAACGCTTGATACTTGTAAACTTGTCAAATGCTTGGGCATTAATTAACCTAATTGGCCAGAATAATAATTTATACTGCCCATTGAATGAAATTCACACTCAAGTACTAAACGCGTGTTTAGACATGTTTACACATGTCAAGAATTTTTTCTGCCAAAACGCCGTTGCTCCTGGATGCACTAGAAATTTAATTTTTTTTTTCTGCTAACATCTAGGGGCACTTAGAGGCAGAAAAAAACCCCAAAAAAGAAAAAAAAAAAAAAAAAAAAAACTAGATGCCCCTAACAGCCACGCTAAAAATGGTCAATGTGCATCAGGCCTAAGAGACCACAAGAAAACAACAGAAATGGGGAATACCCCCAGCTTGAAGAGACACCTGAAGGACCTTTTATCCAAAGTTAGCATCAGATGAGGCCTAAACAGTCACCTTACAAAACTTGGGGAATATGTGAACAGAAAGCCAGGTGCCAGCCTTGTACATCTAGGAGAAAGCAGCCTGATGCCAAAAAGCCCAAGAAACACTCAAAGCTCTAGTAGGCGGCCTTGATATGAAAAGGGAGGAACCTCATCGTCAAGATCAGAACTTTGTAAGATGATCTGTCTGAGCCACTGAGAAATGGTGCAATGAGAGGCAGGTTCCCCTTTTTTGGAAAACAACAGGGATGACAATGAGAGAGCTGGTCTTTCTAATGGAAGCAGTGGCTGTGCGATCGACACACAGTTGGGTATTACAACCAAGCAATAAAGTAAGATCTCCTTTTGGAGCCAGAAAGAGAAATGGAAGAACAATAGGGTTGATTTACTAAAGGCAAATCCACTGTGCACTACAAGTGCTCTTGGAAGCGCACATGGAAGTGCAGTCACTGTAGGTTTGTGGGGAAGATCTGAAATGGGGGGAAGCTTTGCAGATTTCTTTCATCTAATCATGTACAAGCAAAAATGCTGTTTTTTATTTTCCTTGCATGCCCTCTGTGCACTTGTAGTGCACAGTAGATTTGCTATTAGTAAGTCCACCCCAATGTCCTGGTAAAGTAAAAGGCAGAAACCACACTGGAAAGAAAGGAGGCTTCATGTCTCATTAACACATTGTCCAAGTGTAAGACCAGAAAGGGTTCTTTACAGGAAAAAGCTGCCAGCTCAGACACATCTCATAGAAGTGCTGGCAACAAGAAAAGCAACTATGTGGGTGAGAGTGGAGGGGGGCATCCCTGACAGAATCAAAAGGAGTTTTTTTTAAAGTGACAATGAAATTAGAGTGGCATTCAGAGATGCCTTTGTCCTCCAGGACCTGGGCTTCAACAGCTATGCCGTTAAAGCCAGCGACCCAGAAGCTGGATAGTAAGACTGTTGAACCAGGAAGCCAGAAGGGCCAGCGTTACAGGGACAACTAAACTACCTGATGTTCTAGAATATTGATCAGGAGATAAGGTTCCCCTGAGATCCAAAACCCTTTTATCGACAAGGCATCCATGACTCTTCGTGAGTCTGACTGGCTGGCAAACATCATTAGGATCTTCCAAAAGACTGGAAGAAAGGACTTGTGCAAGTACAGAACAAGGGCAACCTGGTCCTCAGTGTCAAGTGAATCTTTCTGTCCAGCCGAACTTTTGCATAGTCTACACTGTTCATGGCACATTATCGGCCAGAACTTGTGCTGACTGTTCCCTCAACATAATATTTTCCAGGTATCCCATAATGAGGATACCTTGGGAGCATAGTGAGGCGAGCACATGGACCAAAACTTTGGTGAATACTCAAGGTGAAGAAGATAGGTTGAAAGGCAGGGCCACAAACTGGAACTGATGGGGACAGATAGCAAAGTACACATCCTTGATGTCCAGAGAGACTGGAAAGACTCTCTGATACAAAGGTTATTATAGATCTAGAGCATTCGATACAGAATTGAAAATTTAATGAAAACATTTAGGGCCCTGAAATCCAAGATGGGGCAGATGACCCCTTTTGGTTTGGGAACTGTAAAATGGTTGGAGTAGAACTCCTGGTCCTGTGCTATAGGGACTGGAGCAATAACCCCTTGTTCCAGAAGACCCACAAAGGGATGCATGGAGGCCTGACAATCTGTGCAGTGACAGAGGTAATTTAAAAGACATGAACCTAGGAGGGAGACAAGTGCAAATTCTATCTTGTACCCCCTTGGAAACCACCTCCCTCACCCAAGCATCTGAGATGCTGGCTGTACAAATGTCTGCAAAGACTAAATAACATCCCCCCATTTTGGAAATTGAGAGTGCCCCTTCAAGCTGAAGAAGACTAATCAGAGGGCTTGAGAGACTTGGTTTATGGGTAGACTAGGATCTAATTTCTTCTCAATGAAGTCCCTGAAAGCAGATGTATCCTCCACAGCAATAATTAAGGCTTTGTTAAGAAAAAAATAGGTAGCAAAAAGATTAGTCCTTTCTGAACAGAGCAGAGAAAAAGTGTCCATCCTCCTAGGACACTGGGAAGAATTAAAGTGATACTAAAATCTCAGGTTTTTTAAACTTAAAAACAACAAGCATACTATACTTACTTGCTCTGTGCAGTGGTTTTGCACAGAGCAGCCCGGATCCTCCTCTTCTCGGGGTCCCCCGTCAGGGCTCCTGGCCCCTCCCTCTTGCCCCAAAGCAAGCAGCATGCTATAGGGGCACCTGAGCCGTCACTCTGTGTGTCCATTTAGACACGGAGCCGCCATTCAGCCCTGCCATCTCTCTCTTCTCATTGGCTTACTGACTTTGATTGACAGCAGCAGGAGCCATTCTCAGTCAATAAAGAGGGAGAGTCCTGGGCAGCAAAGACTCTCCTGCAACATCCCTGGATTAAGATGGGCTCAGGTAAGTATTAGGGGGAGCTGGCGGGAACTGCTGCACATGCAATGTTTTTTATCTTAATGCATAGAATGCCTTAAGATAAAAAACTCCTGACTTAACAACCATTTTAAGGTATGCTGGGAGAAGGAGGGGTTATATTGGGCTGGTCACTGTTATCTGGTTTGCCAATATACATAACTTCCACATAACACATGCACCGCTATGAATTGTTATCATTGCTCTAATTTTGTTAAACACAATGGAAAACAACATACATCATGCAATGTGATGTGCTGCAGTACAAGTGCATGTAGACATGTTATGTTGGGGTGCCATTCAAAATTATTGGCATCACAGTGCATTGCATCACACTTGCTTGCCGTTTTGTTATTAAAGATGGCTAAAATAATATGGTATGATGCAGTTTAGGTATATTGGACTCTGGAAGCTATGATCTGTGCCAAACAAGGGGAATCCATACTGTGATGTGAGAAAGCTAAAAAAAAACAAAACAAAAAAAAAACCATGGCAGCTCTTTGTTTGGAGCCTAAATGAAATCACATGCAAACAGCAATGAAAAGCACAGTGACATATGGTTACAAAATAACACTAGGATATAAAAGAACCACTGTTGCTGTATGTATTTCATGTTACAGGAAATAGTTTGCATTGAATAATAAACAGACATAGACCTAGGTTAACAGAAAAGCACAGGGTGTGTACTTTGCCCTGAAGCTCCTTTATTGCTCTGCACAGAATGCACGTTATTAGTACATTGTTATGAATGTCATGGAGTATTCTGTGCCTATATTTTAATAGCAAACTAAATACTTAGTCTCTGTTGCTGGTAAAATGCCAAAGTGGGTTTAGAAAAGGTTAGAAAGTCACAAGAGATATACATTTTTGCCTCTAGTGGTTAAAGAACATATTGCAATAGTACTATGAAACAGACCAACATGAGCCCAGTATATATATATATATATATATATATATATATATATATATATATATATTGCTCAAAAAAATTCAAGGAACACTTATTAATCAGAGTATTTTATCGAGTCAATTAAACTCCCGGGATATTGATCTGGTCAGTTAAGTAGCAGAGGGGGTTGTTAATCAGTTTCAGCTGCTTTGGTGTTAATGAAATTAGCAACAGGTGCCCTAGATGGGCAACACTGAGACAACCTCCAAAATGGGAATCGTTTTACAGGGGATGACCACTGGCATTTTTTTTCTCTACTCATCTTTTCTGACTGTGTTTTACTTATTTTGCATTTGGTTAAGGTCATTGTCACTACTGGTAGCATTCAGGCGAAACCTGGTCCCTATAGAGGTTGCACAGGTGGTTCAACTCCTCAAGGATGGCACATCCATATGTGCCATTGCCAGAAGGTTTGCGGTGTCTCCCAGCACAGTCTCAAGAGCATGGGGGAGATTCCAGGAGGCAGGCAGTTACTCTAGGAAATCTGGAAAGGGGCCGCAGAAGGTCCTTAACCCATCACCAGGACCGGTATTTGCTTCTTTGTGCAAGGAGGAACAGGAAGAGCACTGCCAGAGCCCTACAAAATGACCTTCAGCAGACCACTAGTGTGAATGTCTCTGACCAATCAGAAACAGCCTTTATGAGGGTGGCATGAGAGCCCGACGTCCTCTAGTGGGCCCTGTGCTCACTGCCCGGCACTGTGGAGCTCCATTAGCATTTTCCATAGAACACCAGAATTGGCAGGTCCGACACTGGTGCCCTGTGCTTTTTACAGATGAGAGCAGGTTCACCCTAAACACATGTGACAGACGTGAAAGGGTCTAGAGAAGCTGTAGAGAATGTTGTGCTGCCTGTAACATCGTTCAGCATGACTGGTTTGGTGGTGGGTCAGTGATGGTCTTGGAAGGCATATCCATGGAGGGACGCACAGACCTCTACAGGCTAGACAATGGCACTCTGACTGCCATTAGGTATCGGGATGAAATCCTTGGACCCATTTTCAGACCCTACGCTGGTGCAGTGGGTCCTGGGTTCCTCCTGGTGCAAGACAATGCCTGGCCTCATGTGGCGAGAGTATGCAGCCAGTTCCTAGAGGATGAAGGAACTCATACCACTGAATGGCCCCCACCTCGCCTGACCTAAATCCAATTGAAGACCTCTGGGACATTATGTTTCAGTCCATTCAACACTGCCAGGTAGCACCTTAGTGTGTTTAGGAGCTCAGTGATGCCCAGGTCCAGATCTGGGAGGAAATACCCCAGGACACCATACATTGTCTCATTAGAAGCATGCCCCGACATTAACAGGTATGCATACAAGCACGTAGGGGCCATACAAACTACTGAGTATCATTTTGAGTTGTTGCAATGAAAATTCAGCAAAATTGACTAGCCTGCTGTATCATTTTTTTCTCTTTGATTTTCGGGGGATGTCTTTGAATTTAGCCCTCTGTAGATGAATAATTTGTATTTCCATCAAACGATGTGGCATCCTTTTCTTTCTAGCACATTACCCAGACAATATCAGTTTAGATATCCAGCATTATATTTTTTCTCAATGAGATCCGATGTGTTTTCAAAGTGTTCCTTTAATTTTTTGGAGCAGTGTATATATATATATATATATAAATAAAACGCACACACATACACACTGAATTATGGTATATTACCTTTGCAATTGTAGCTGCCTGTTGGGGGTAATAGAGAGAGGCACCAATACCCATAAATCCCAGAGGATATATCATTTTCTTTATTCTTGAACCTATTGACAAACCTCAGAGTTAAATACACTGAAAAAAAAAACAAGGGAGTGCAAAGGCAATCCAATACAAGATGCCACTAATAATTCTATTTAACATTGTGATCATACTGTATATTAGTATGACCAATAAGAAGCACTGAGTTCAGAGACATTTAGACTTGATTAGCGAGCTGATGAGTCATTAAGGAAACCCCAAGTCCATTGTCCTGTACATAACTGTCTGGAACAGATTTTAGATCACCAGGCTTTTTAGTATTCCAGATAATACAGCTGTGCAATGTTGGGCACTAAAAAAAACAGCTCCTATATGAAGTCGTTCTATCAAAGCATGTTTCTAAATTTAAATATGAAATGCTTTTATAATAAAGTTGCTCTTGTTCATCATATTTTGAGTTGTCTCTACCTTCTGCTAAGCACTGTCTGAGCACATAACATACCTTAAAGTGTCACTAAACCCACATCATAAAAAACTATCAATAAATGGTGTATTACATGCTGTTTATACTCAATCAGCCACTATGAGATAAATTTCCTGTATTCTGCAAAACCAATAGTTGATCCTGCTGCTCTCTATCTCCCCCTTCTGTTCATGTCCCCAATTCAGATATTTCTGTTCATGTCCCCAATTCAGATATTTCTGTTCATGTCCCCAATTTATCACTTGTTTCAAAGTGCAAAGCTCTTTTTTATTGCACGATCACTAAGTAAGATAATGTTTTGGGATTACACAGGGACCCTTCTGCAGGCATGTGATTAAAGTGTTGTTTTTGTTAAAGCGGTATTAAACCCAAAATCAAACATTTAATATATTATTGTACCTTATAAATTCTTAGATGTGGTGGCTGCATTCGTTTTCTTTTTTAGGCTTTCTTCCCCTTATTTTCACCTGTTGATCCAGCCAGTAAGTCTGTTGTTTTTCAAAAGAACACTCTCTCTTGCAGATGTAGGAGTTAGTGGAATGAGACAAACTATTTGCCACTGATAGGGTTGCTTAAAATGATCAGCTTTTATTATTGTAAAACCTTTATCCCCAAAGGAAAAAGAAAACACTGTAATTGCTTATAAAGTGTGAGTTGTAGTTTGGCTTAACTTTTTTAGTGTACAGTGGGGATCGAAAGTTTGGGCACCCCAGGTAAAAATTTGTATTAATGTGCATAAAGAAGCCAAGGAAAGATGGAAAAATCTCCAAAAGGCATCAAATTACAGATTAGACATTTTTATAATACGTCAACAAAAGTTAGATTTTATTTCCATCATTGACACTTTCAAAATTACAGAAAACAAAAAAATTGTGTCTGCAAAAGTTTGGGCACCCTGCAGAATTTATAGCATGCACTGCCCCCTTTGCAAGGCTGAGACCTGCCAGTGTCATGGATTGTTCTCAATCATCGTCTGGGAAGACCAGGTGATGTCAATCTCAAAGGTTTTAAATGCCCAGACTCATCTGACCTTTCCCCAACAATCAGCACCATGGGATCTTCTAAGCAGTTGTCTAGAAAACTGAAACTGAAAATAGTTGACGCTCACAAAGCTGGAGAAGGCTATAAGAACATAGCAAAGCATTTCCAGATGTCAATATCCTCTGTTCGGAATGTATTTAAGAAATGGCAGTCATCAGGAACAGTGGAAGTTAAAGCAAGAAAAATATCAGACAGAACAGCTCGCAGGATTGTGAGAAAAACTATTTAAAACCCATGTTTGACTGCACGATCCCTCCAGAAAGATCTGGCAGACACTGGAGTTGTGGTACACTATTCCACTATAAAGAGATACTTGTACAAATATGGTCTTCATGGAAGAGTCATCAGAAGAAAACCTCTTCTACGTCCTCACCACAAAAATCAGCGTTTGAACTTTGCTAATGAACATATAGACAAGCCTGATGCATTTGGGAAACAAGTTCTGTGGACCGATGAGGTTAAAATTTAACTTTTTGGCCGGAATGAGCAAAGGTACGTTTGGAGAAGAAGGGGCACAGAATTGAATGAAAGGAACCTCTGTCCAACTGTTAAGCATGGGGATCAATCATGCTTTGGGGTTATATTGCAGCCAGTGGCACAGGGAACATCTCACGAGTAGAAGGAAAAATGGATTCAATAAAATTTCAGCAAATTTTGGATGGTAACTTGATGCCATCTGTTAAAAAGCTGAAGTTAAAGAGAGGATGGCTTCTACAAATGGATAATGATTCTAAAACACACAGCAAAATCCACGGGGTATTACATCAAGAGGCATAAACTGAAGGTTTTGCCATGGCCTTCACAATCTCCTGACCTCAACATAATTGAAAATCTTTGGATAGACCTTAAAAGAGCAGTGCCTGACAGACAGCCCAGAAATCACAAAGAACTGGAAGACTTTTGTAAGGAAGAATGGGAAAAGATACCTCAAACAAGAATTGAAAGACTCTTGGCTGGCTACAAAAAGCGTTTACAAGCTGTGAAAGGGGGCAGTACAAGATATTAACTCTGCAGGGTGGCCAAACTTTTGCAGACGCCATTTTTTTGTTTTCTGTTATTTAAAAAGTGTAAATGATGGAAATAAATCTAACTTTTGTTGACATATAAGAATGTCTAATCTGTAATTTGATGCCTTTTGAAGATTTTTCCATCTTTCCTTGGCTTCTTTATGCACATTAATACAAATTTTTACCTGGGGTGCCCAAACTTTCGATCCCCACTGTATCTGAATCTGCTAGTCCTTTAAACATTCCCCTCCCTCCAAACTAACAATGCTGCTGTCCGAAGGTGCTCCTGTGCTTCTTCATACTGAGTGGAGGCACTTTAATAGAGGAGGTGTTACTGGCCAGATCACCAGGTGAAAAGAGCAAAAAAAAACCTAAAAAGATAAAACGAATGCAGCCACCACATTTAATGATTGGTAAGCTGCAATATATTACATTTTTGGTTTGGGGTTTACTATTGCTTTAATTGTGAATAGAATACACTCAATTTTCTAAGTTTAGAAGAGTGGTGCAGGCTTAATACCTGGGCCAGTCTTTGTTAATTCTCCCCAATGGTTTCAAAACAGTGTAATTTTTCACTTGACTGATCATATACTGACCTCTTGCAAGAAATAAGCCAACAATTCCAGCAAATCCAATCAGACCGAGTCTGGGATAGAATCCGGGTGGTGCATCACTTAGATATCCATATGTCACTGCAACAAGATAGGTATATGAGAAGTTCTTAATTACAAGAAAAGTATTTTTGTATGACAAAACCTCATTAAGTAAAAATAAAATATAGTAACTTATAGGTAAAGGTATACTAACTCCGTATTTCCTTATGTATATTAAGTTTGTATATTAAAAGTATTCTAAGTTTAAATATTATTAAATAAATGATATTGGTGCTGCAGACAAGGCAGCTTACCACTAAACCACTTCCCAATCTTGCTTGAAAAAGCCATTATTTTAAGAACCTGTTAATTAAATAAGGCCCCCATTGCTAACTTCTCAAAAAAGCATACTCCAGGCTATCACTAACTGGAGTGTCACTAATCTAAAACATACATGTGCATAAAAATTATTGAGGACACTTGATATCTACATGATTGTTCTAAAGTAGGTCAGTGACTTACTACTTAAAGTGATTGTAAAGTCTCTTTTTTTTTTTTTTATAACAAACATATTATACTTACCTTCTCTGTGCATTTGGCTTTGCACAGGGCAACCTGGATCCTCCTCTTCTCGGATCCCTCGTTGCTGCTCCTGGCCCCTCCCTCCAATTGAGTGCCCCCACAGCAAGCAGCTTGCTACGGGGGCATCCGAGCAGCTTTGTTTGTCCATTTAGACACGGAACTGCTATTCAGGCCCCCCTCTCCTGATTGGCTAACTGACTTGACTGACAGCTGCGGGAGCCAATGGTGCTGAGGGGCTGTGTTCCAGCCAATCAGGAGGGAGAGGGACTCGTGGACATGGCTGGACAGAGAAGGACCTCAGGTAAGTATTAGGGGGTGCTGGGGAGGCTGCTACACCCAGAAGGTTTTTTAAACCAAAAGCAGGGTTCCACCCATATTTGCATCTTTAGATAAATCACTGCAATCCGGCAAGAAGAAACAACATTGGGCATTTTTTTTTTTTCTTCCTCCGTTTACTTTGTTGCTATGGTGTATGTTTCTTTCCTTCTTTTTCGGTGCTGCGGCAAGGTATGTCATATCCTGCGGCGCATGGGCTCCTGGGAGATGTGAGTCATCATTCCCAGGAGTCAGTGGGCATTGCCGCCTGTTACCATGGCGTTATTTCCAAACAGGAAATGACGCGATGCAAGGTGGTGCTAAGCGCCATTTTTGAAAAGTACACTAGTGGGCTTCACATGCCCACAATTAGGATGGGAGCCCGCTGCTGGAACAATATGAAGGTCAGATTGAGATTAAAAATCTGCTATACTACAATGACCATTAATATCTTTAGCTTATGTAACATAAAAAAAAAAAAGTTCCTTTGGAACTCTGCTTTAATGCAAAGAACGCATTAGGATAAAAAAAAAAAGCCTTCTGACTTTACAACTCCTTTATTGAAGGATCTGAATCCTGGAGCTCCCACTAATACACAAATGTCAGCAACCATATAGCGGCAAGAAAAAGTATGTGAACCCTTTGGAATGATATGGATTTCTGCACAAATTGGTCATAAAATGTGATCTGATCATAATTTAAGTCACAACAATAGATAATCACAGTCTGCTTAAATTAATAACACACAAAGAATGAAATGTTGTCATGTTTTTATTGAACACACCATGCAAAAATTTACAGTGGAGGTGGAAAAAGTATGTGAACCCTTGGAATAACTGGTTGAACCTCCTTTGGCAGCAATAACTTCAACCAAACGTTTCCTGTAGTTGGAGATCAGGACGTGCACAACAGTCAGGAGTAATTCTTGACCATTCCTCTTTACAGAACTGTTTCAGTTCAGCAATATTCTTGGTATGTCTGGTGTGAATCGCTTTCTTGAGGTCATGCCACAGCATCTCAATCGGGTTGAGGTCAGGACTCTGACTGGGCCACTTCAGAAGGCGTATTTTCTTCTGTTTAAGCCATTCTGTTGTTGATTTACTTCTATGCTTTGGGTCATTGTCCTGTTGCAACACCAATCTTCTGTTGAGCTTCAGCTGGTAGACAGATGGCCTTAAGTTCTCATGCAAAATGTCTTGATAAACTTAGGAATTCATTTTTCCTTCAATGATAGCAATCCGTCCAGGCCCTGACGCAGCAAAGCAGCCCCAAACCATGATGCCCCCCACCACCATACTTCACACTTGGGATGAGGTTTTGATGTTGGTGTGCTGTGCCTCTTTTTCGCCACACATAGTGTTGTGCGTTTCTTCCAAACAACTCAACTTTGGTTTCATCTGTCCACAGAATATTTTGCCAGTACTGCTGTGGAACATCCAGGTGCTCTTGTGCAAACTGTAAACGTGCAGCAATGTTTTGTTTGGACAGCAGTGGCTTCCTCTGTGGTATCCTCCCATGAAATCCATTCTTTTTTAGTGTTTTACGTATTGTAGATTCCCTAACAGGGATGTTAGCATTTGCCAGTGACTTTTGTAAGTCTTTAGCTGACACTCTAGGATTCTTCTTCACCTCATTGAGCAGTCTGCGCTGTGCTTTTGCGTTTATCTTTACAGGATGGCCACTCCTAGGGAGAGTAGCAGCAGTGCTGAACTTTCTCCATTTATAGACAATTTGTCTTACCGTGGACTGATGAACAGCAAGGCTTTTGGAGATACTTTTATAACCCTTTCCAGCTTTATGCAAGTCAACAATTCTTAATCGTAGGTCTTCTGAGAGCTCTTTTGTGCGAGGCACCATTCACATCAGGCAATGCTTCTTGTGAAAAGCAAACCCAGAACTGGTGTGTGGTTTTGTATAGGGCAGGGCAGCTGTAACCAACACCTCCAATCTCATCTCATTGATTGGACTCCAGTTGGCTGACATCTCACTCCAATTAGCTCTTGGAGATGTCATTAGTCTAGGGGTTCACATACTTTTTCCACCTGCACTGTGAATGTTTACATGGTGTGTTCAATAAAAACATGGCAACATTTCATTCTTTCTGTGTTATTAGTTTAAGCAGACTGTGATTGTCTATTGTTGTGACTTAGATGATGATCAGATCCCATTTTATGCCCAATTTGTGCAGAAATCCATAAATCCATATCATTCCAAAGGGTTCACATACTTTTTCTTGCAGCTGTATATATATCCTGACAGATTCTCTTTAATAAAATCATGTAAGAATATTTATAAAGATTTTATTACAGTTGCTTGGAATGTGGTGCAATGGTAGGCAGTAGCAGCTGAATCTTGACTTTGAAAAAAATAAATTAAACTTTCTATTTTAAAGCTACTACATGTAATAAACACCACTACTGGTGATACCAAACATTAGTGGGAAATGCTGATAAAAAGCAGCTAGCGCTAGATTTTTGTCTGCCTACATTTGCTGGCCTCTTTACCTTTGGCCCACTGCCCGGATTGATTCTGCATATACATAGTAGTAATATGAACCTTGAGTTAAGAATATGTAAACCGAACAATTCATATTCCTGATATGTGCCTTCTGTACTAGTATGAAAAAGTATCCAGTTCTCTTTGTATTGCTTTCTGTTTGAAATATCTGGTGTTCCTGCCAGTCCCTCTGCTTTCCTATTAGAGTGATATTAAAGTCTTTTTTTTTCTTTTTGTATAAAATAACAAACATGTCATATTTATCTGCTCTGTGAAGTCATTTTGCACAGAGCAGCCTTGAGCCTCCTCTTCTTGGGTCCCTCGCCAGCGCTCCTGGCCCCTCTCTATTGCTGGTTGCCCCCACAGCAAGCAGCTTGCTATAGGGGCACCTGAGCCGCGCCGCTGCTCTGTGTGTCCATTCAGACAGCCCTTTCTCTCCTCATTGGCTCACTGAATTTGATTGACAGCAGTGGGAGCCAATGGCACCTGCTGCCGTATCAGCCAATGAGGAGGGAAAGTCTCGGACAGACGAGACTCGCTCAACATCGCTGGATCACAAAGGGGCTCAGGTAAACAATAGGAAGGCTGCTGCACTCAGAAGGTTTTTTATCTTAATGGATAGAATGCATTAGGATAAAAAAAAAACATTCTGCCTTTAGAACCATTTTAAAAACTGACAACACTAAGCAGGAGAACACACTGTGGTCAGTTCTCCACTCTCCAGCTGCGCTGAGAACTCAGCCTGCTCTCCTCTAATCATCAGACTTGTTCTGACATGCCTGACCCTGCAAAGCCATTCACTGGGAAGCTCAATGTGCTGTTGCTTCTCCTCCCCAAGCTCCTTAGTAGCTGAGAACAGAGGATATGTGATTACCAAAAAAAAGAGAAAAAAGTATTCATGTTTTTTTTTTCATATCTATATATCAAATGTTTGGCCTTTCATTTCTATTTTAAACTGAATGAGTTGTTTTACAAGGTGGTCGTTTACAATCACTTTAAGATAAAAGTGCAGGGATATTCAAAATATAACAATACTAAAGTGCAATCAATTAAATCAATACTAAAGTGCAAACAATTAAATCAAATAAGCCATCCTATCTCAGACTTGAAAAAAAAAAAAAAAAACTGTTAAAAATATGTGTCATGCAGTCTATTAAAGTGATTTTTAAAGTCACATTTTTTTTTTTAAATAATAAACATGTTTTACTTACTTGCCACTCGCTTCTGTTAAATGACCCCCCACAGCAAGCAGCTTCCTATGGGTGCACCCAAGCTGAGCTGCAGCTCCGTGTCCATTCAGAAACGGAGCTGCCATTCTGCCCGCCCTCTCTCTCTCCTAAATGGCCAACTGACTTTGACAGCCGCGGGAGCCAATGGTGCCACGGCTGTGTCTCAGCCAATCAGGAGGGAGAGTTCCAGACGGCCGAAGGACTTGTGGACGTATGGGGCTCAGGTAAGTATTAAGAGGGCTGTTACACCCAGAAGGTTTTTTGTCTTAATAAATAAAATGTTACAAAGAACTTTAAAACCTCTTTCGGCAGATTTCATCAATGAAAAAAGAGAACATAACAGCAGAGAATATAAATACTTTTTGAATGCTCCACTGCAGTCTCCACCTTAGGCTTGGTCTTTGTGTATACATCCTACAAAAGATGATAAATATGATATATTAATTTAAAGCTCACATCACATACATTTGTATAATCCTGCACTACTAGAAGTCATGCTTAAAATGCCTTACAATAAATTTTTCTTTTAGTAAAAATATACTTCGTGCATTTCTTCTCCTGTACCAGTTAAAAACAGGAGAAAAGAAAATGCCATGGGATGCCATCCACAAAGAATCAGTATGTGTAGTAAACAATTCAGAGAATAAAACAAAGAGGGAGAAATTAAAAGAAAAGAAGAAAAAAAGGGGAAGAAGAGAACAGAAAAAGGCAACAGCAAAGGTATCCCAAGTTTCAAGACTGCAGGGAGATCAGATATCCAGCAGTTGATGGGCAAAATGCGAAGGATGAGAATGTGAAATCCAAAGTTGCCAAAATCAGAGGATTATATCGTAGGAGTCAGTCAATATGGTCGTTCATTTTTCATTCATCATAATGTTGTTTATAAGGCTTTTCACTGCCTCAAAGCTAAGGACCTGGGACTTCCATATCCATGCAATGGTCAGCTTGGTCACCAAAAATAAAAAGGTAGCAAGCTACCTTTAATCACAAAAAGAGGTATCTATAGGCTTAAACAGAGGAACCTCAAAAGGGTTTATTCTAAAGTTGGATAATACTGTACGAAGCAAAGCATAGACCTGGATCCAGTAATCTTGTTGTGCACAGACCAGGCTTCTATCCATCATGTAGCTCTACTGCAAGCAAAGCTATATTTAAAGTAGTTGTAAACCCATAGGCCATGTTCACACCTGAGCGTTTTTCAGCTCTTAAAACGCTCATCTCTGAAGTCTCAAAACGCCCAACAAGAAAAATTCCATTCATTTTAATGACCCTCTGTTCACATATGAGCGTTTTTGTCACCTGAAGCTAAACGCCTGAAGCTGAAAAAAGTACATGAGCTTCTTTTTTGACAAATTACAGGTGTTTTTGTTAGATGTCAATGCCTGCCTCCAAACAACTGCAAAAAACGCCTGAAAAAAATGCCTGAAAAAGATACGCTCAGGTGTGAATGGAGCCTTACATATACCCAGTGAAGTGACTGTCCTCAGGTGATACACAGAGATTAAACAAATCCTTCTACATAAGTTGTACATGTTTATCTGTGGTCTTCTCTTCTCTACATCTGTTCAAAGTCCAGAATTTTTAAAGCCTGTCTGAGCAGTCAGAAAAAGTGGACGGAGAGCTCAAATTACACTCTGCAGAGCTCAGTGAGGAGAGCTTTGTGGAAGGGAGGAGCAAATCCCCTTCACACAGGAACAAAGCTGAGGCTGTCAATCAGCTGGTGGTCCCTCCCCTGTCTCCTTTTTTCTCTTGGTGTCAGTAAAACCTGTCAGAAAAGTTCAGCTAAGTCACGGTACACAAAATTGTTAAGCGATGGTACGCACTTGTCAGCATTCTCTGCTTCGATGTCCAGGTCTATCATTTTTAGTCCCAACGTAGAAGACCCCTCTAGCCAATGTGAGAGACTAGTAAGGGGTTTGCAGCTAGGATATGGTTCGATATGACCTTTTGGTATTTCACTGACTGCTTCCAAGATACTATCCATCTCGACGCTGTCAATGCATTCTATAGAAGTGTATACTGTGTACTTACTGTATTGATTTATACTATTGTTGTACACCTGTTCTTTTTCCATATTTAATAAAAAACATTGAAACGAAAACCTGTTAGAAATTATTCATGCTGATAGCAGAGGAATGAAGCAGCAGACAGAAATGACACTTAGTGCTCTTCACTGAGACAAGTACACACTATAGAAAGATAGGTTTACATTTCATGTCTAAGGTTTACAACCATTTTAAATAAATATATACCCAAATCATATACTGGGGAAAAATTATTATTTCAACCCCTGCAGATTTTGTAGGTTTGCCCACTTACAAAGACATGAAAGGTCTATCTTTTTTTATCATAGGTGTATTTCAAATATGGACAGAACATCAACCAAAAATCCAGAAACACATGATACAAATGTTAAAAATTGATTTGCAATTCAGTGAGTAAAATAGGTATTTGGTCCTCAAGCAAAACATGATATAGTACTTGGTGGAGAAACCCTTGTTGGAAAGCACAGAGGTAAGACGTTTCTTGTAGTTGGTTACAAGGTTTGCACGCATCTCAGGAGGGATTGTGGTCCACTCTTCTTTACAGATCTTTTCTAAATCCTTAAGGTTTCTTGGCTGCTGCTCGGCAACTCGAAGTTTCAGCTCCCTCCATACATTTTCTATAAGATAAAGGTCTGGAGACTGGCTAGGGGACTCCATGACCTTAATGTGCTTCTTCTTTAGCCACTGCTGTGTTGCCTTGGCGGTATATTTTGGGTCATTGTAATGCTGGAAGACCCATTTCAGTGTTCTGGCTGAGGGAAGAAGATTCTCATGCAAGATTTTATAATGCATGGCCCTGTCCATTGACCCCTCAATGTGGCAAAGTCGGCCTGTACCTTTAGCAGAGAAACAGCCCCAAAGCATAATGTTTCCACCTCCGTGCTTGACAATAAGAATGTTGTTCTTATGATCATAGTTAGCATTTTTCTTCCTCCTAACACGGCGAGTCAAGTTAATGCCAAAGAGTTCATTTTTGGTATCATCTGACCACAGCACTTTCTCCCAATACTTCTCTGAATCATTTAGATGTGCATTGGCAAACTTCAGACGGGACTGTACATGTGCCTTCATGAGGAGGGGGATCTTGTGGGTGCTGCAGGATTTAAATCCATGGCGGCGTATTGTGTTACCAATGGTTTGTTTGGTGACTGTGGTCCCAACTGCCTTGTGGTCATTCACAAGCTCCTCCTGTGTAGTTCTGGGCTGATCTCTTAATTTTCTCATGATCATCCTTACCCCATGAGGCAAAATCTTGCATTGTGCTCCAGACCCAGGGCGATTGACGGTTATTTTGTATTTCTTCCATTTGCGAATAATCGCTCCAACAGTTGTCTCCTTCTCACCAAGCTTCTTGCTGATGGTCTTGTAGCCCATTCCAGCCTTGTGCAGGTCTACAATCTTGTACCTGACGTCCTTTGACAGCTATTTGGTCTTGCCCATGATGGTAAGGTTTAAATGGAAGAAAGAGATTCTTCGGGCAGGTGTCTTTTATACACATAACGAGTTGTCATTAGGAGCACCTTCTTAAATTAACAGGTCTAATCTGTATACCACGTGAGCACATACTGTAGCCAGTCTGTGGGAGCCAGAATTATTGTTTGCTGCTAGGGGATCAAATACTTATTTTACTCACTGAACTTCAACTCAATTTATAACATTTGTATTGTGTTTTTTATGTATTTTTGGTATATATTCTGTCTCTATCATTTAAAATACACCTATGATAAAAATTATAGACCCTGAATTTCTTTGTAAGTGGGCAAACTTACAAAATCTGCAGGGGATCAAAAGCGTATTATTCCCCGCTGTAAGGTGGTCATAGTACTCACAAAAAGAAATTTGACTGTACATGAAACTAATTTAATTCCACCCTCCCTAAAGCTCACATGAAATGGAATTACAGCATGTGCCCATGATGTCTGGCAGTACATTTTAATTACCAGGTAACACAACATTTATCAGATGTAACATTTTTAAACAGGCATGCCAATTGGTAACCTTTGCCAACACCTGCATGAAACATGAATAATAATGAATAGTTTGTGCAACAAGTTTATTTACATAAACGGCACGTTCAGAACTTCTGCAGAACACAGGCTTCTCATGAATAAAAACAGAGCAAAATATATAGCCAAATGTATAAAATAAGAAATAATATTGGTTGGCGAGTTGTAACACATAACAGAATAAGCATGTTTTACCCTAAGGTTATCAATTTACAGATCTTAAAATAGAATACCTTATTCAGAGTATTATAAATATAGAAACAGATTTGTTTTGATACTAAAAGCCTGGGTGCAGCTTCTTTTTCATTGAGGAGCTGGGGGCATCTGACACTAGTGCTGGATGGAATAGAAGTACTGTCAATGACAGGGTAGGTATGAATGGAGGGGGATATCTTTGTTTTAAAGGTTAGGTGCTGGGTTAAGATTAAGGGCGAATTCACACATGTCTTCAGTCAAATCGCAGAGCAGCCAAAGCGATTCAGCATTCTGGCCACTCTACATTGCCGGCTGGCTAGGGAGCTGTGTGTTGCTCAAATCAGTGCACCACCCCCTTTTTTTTTGGTACAAAATTAGTTTGAAGTATAAAAAATGTACACTTCATTCACTGCACTGTCAGGCTGGGCTGCTTGACATTACAGAGTGATTTGGGCCAGTGCACTGCGATAAAATGCAGCATGTCAGTGTGAATGGGACACATAGGAAATATTAGTTTCCGGTGTGTCCCTGCGGTGACAGAGGTTTTACAATATGGTAAAACGTCTGTCATCACATAAAGTGTTAATTGGCTAAAAATCTGAAGGCTATTCTTCCCATTGGCCACCGCTGGCAACATGCCTGCCAGTTTTCCTATGAGCCACTAACGTTAAAGCATATGTGAACCCTCACCTTGTAAAACAACCCATTCCGTTTAAAGACAGAAATGAAAGGCAAAACGTGTGTGTGTGTGTGTGTGTGTGTGTGTGTGTGTGTGTATATATAAACAAAACATTTTGAAAAACCACAATAGGTACCGTAAAATTCCTTCAGACCTTGTGGTTAAATACCAACAAACCTTTTATCAGCTCATAGACTCGGCATATCTTAATGGTATAATCCCCAAACAAACATGGGATTTCATTCGGATTACTTTTCCAGTTACCCCGACCCTTTACGCCCTTCTTAAGATTCACAAGCATGCCACTAATCCACCAGGGCGACCTATTATTTCGGGAAGAGGATCGATATCAGACAACGCGAGCAAACTAGTGGATACTTATTTAAAACCTTTTGTCACTGCGTTACCGTCACACGTACGTGATACAATTCATTTTTTGCAAAAAATTGAAAACATCATTACCCCTGATGATTGTCTATTAGTCACCATAGACGTGGAAACTTTATATAGTTCAATCCCACACGATCGGGGTTTATCCGCCATCCGACACACACTAACAAAGAGTGGCAAATTCGATGCATATGGTGAATTTGTATTATCCATTTTACATTACATACTGCATCATAATGTATTTACTTTCAACGGTTCCCATTTCCTCCAGGTGCAGGGCGTAGCGATGGGCACATGCTGTGCCCCATCCTATGCCAACTTGTACCTGGGGGAATGGGAACAAGCCTTCTTGCATGATGAATCAACATCCATCTATACGGACCACATTATCATGTGGATCCGCTATATTGACGATGTTTTCATGCTATGGCAAGGCTCAATTGACTTGCTACAGAACTGTCTATCTAGAATGAATAAAAATGACTTTAACCTTACGTTTACAATGAACTTCCATGAAAATCACATCACCTTTTTGGATGTGGAGGTACACAGGGGCACGGATGGTGCTCTCCGCAGTGGTCTCCACCGTAAGCCCACTGCGGGGAACACCATCCTACATGCCTCGAGCTTCCACCCTGACACCCTTGTTCGCTCGATCCCCTTTGGTCAATACCTCAGGATTAGGCGTAATTGCAATGACCTACAAACTTTTCAGCTTGCAGCAAACGATCTTAGAGATAGACTCCGTTTGAGAGGTTATACTAAAACCACTCTTAAAAAAGCATACAAAAAAGCGCTTGCTTGTGATAGAAAGACTTTACTAGTCCCCAAGGCTCCAAAAGAACCTGACCATGCCTTAAGAATTATCACTAAATACTCTGAACAACATGAAAACATCAGACATATTATCTCTAAATATTGGCATGTTTTGACCCTTGATCCCACGGTGGGCAAACATGTACCAGACCGTCCTCAATTTACCCTCAAAAAAGTACCAGCGTTGAGGGACAAGCTCACTCAAAGTGAATTTAAAGTTTTTAAAAATAAAGATCCCTGTAAACTCAAGGGCACATTTATTTGTGGTAATTGCAATTATTGCAGATACATGCTAACCACCAAAAACCCTACATTACCCAATGGTCAGACCTTTTTTCCTAGACACTTTGCCAACTGCCGCACCCACGGAGTCGTTTATCTACTCCTCTGTGGGTGCGGCTGTTTTTATGTTGGCAAAACTAAACTGCCATTTTTCAAAAGGGCCAATAGACATGTCAAAAGCATGCAAGTCTGTAATCCAGATTTACCTTTAGGACGACATACTAGATTAGTACATGCAGGAAAATTTCCGAAATTAAAATTCTTGATTCTAGACAGAGTTCACCCCAGTCCCCGTGAAGGGGACTGGAATAAAACTCTCTTACAGCTAGAACTCCGATGGATCTATACCTTGAAGGCGACAGATCCGCCAGGTCTAAATGAAATGGTCTCCTTCAAACCTTTCCTTGAAGGGTTTACATCAGGAGGCATGGAACAATAATCACACACCTCCCCTATATACTAACATATTGAATTTTGATTTTCTACTGATTTTTATTGAGCTACCTTTCCTCTCTTTTTTATCCCTTATTTCTTGATTATTGGGCATTTATGCCATTCTGTTATATTGAATCTTCACATCATTGTGTTATATCAGATATGTTTCTTATGTCCTCCCCTTCAGGTCACTATTTATTGCATTTAGTAATGTAGGAAATGACTTTGTTTGGTCCACTTAGCATTTAGCTGCTCTGCTCTCTAACTGCAGTTTAGAATGATAGCCCTACTGTGGCTTCCTTCTACCTTATATATATAATTTCTTTGAATAATGCAATATCAGTCATCTACATAGCCAATATATCCCATTCTCATTAATTCTTTACCATTCACCTTTTTAAACCTACCCAGAATTGTTTACTTTTCTTTCCAATCATTCAGTATGCCTTGGTGACATGCCCGGCACGGTAGGCGGGCACCCTATGTGATGTCCGCCTTTTGAACGATTACCATTGGCTCTTGAGTCTCTTTGGTTTCGTCCATTTCACCTCCGCTTGCGTACCACGTCGGCGGAAGTGATCGTGGCGGTGGAGCGCATCAGCCGCACGGACTTCCGCCGCTCTATGCGCACGCATGCGTGGTGGGGAGTCTGTCCGGCGGCTGCGCACCAGGGAACCCACCAGGAGACTGCCGTTCAGGTGTAAGGTGAGTAATCACACACAGCTAATTCCAATGAAACTATCATATATAAACACCCTCCCTTCGGGCAGTGATCAGCATTGCTCACTTGCCGGAAGACTGATGGTTGAAGCACTACTTTCAAACCAGCCCAGACAACTATTAAGGTAATCGATTTTTCCTCTAATTCTATACTGGTCCTGCTTATGGTGTCGCCCTACCTGCCACCAATGCTGCATCTGCTCAGTTAATGCCAACCAGTCCTTATCTATCTGTATTGCTCATAAGTTCTACTCTAATACCACTTTATATGGAAAATCTTTTGCTCTCACATCCGCCTAGGCGATTTAATCTAGTGTTTAACCTATTTATCAATTCATTATTGCTATGATCAGCAACTTAATTATAAAGAGATTTTGTCTATGGTTACTTTGGTGAGCGTATGCAGCATTTTCTGAGCAGTCACACACCAATATAGCACAACCAGCTTATTTTTATCACCAAAGCAATCATTGTCACAATTGGTGTGGTAATCATTCCTTTCTCCCCACCTGGCAGATCTCCCATTCTTCTGGGTTCCAGCTGTCCCCATTCAGCTTTGTGCTGACGGGCATACATTTTTGGAACGTGCTTACATGATATGACTCCGCCTTCATACCAATCGTCTCCTTTACTAAGACATTCTAGACAGCACTGAGAGCAATCCAGCTACTTGTTTTTACCTTGGCAGGCATACACTTCAAAGTGTTATACGGCAGACCCTGTAAGTGTTATATCATTTCAATTTTTTGTTCAAATACATAACATGAATGTTTCTAGTGATTTTTGATGCTGTGTATTTCATTCACTGTCTATATATTTTGTTAAAATTGTATCTTTTGTTTGATACACACTGAACGATTGATTACTTTGTGATTAATCACTTACAGACCGCTATTTAAAAGTTTTCCCCTGAAGAAGGAACTCTGAAACGCGTCGGGCACTCTTCTTCAAATACAGCGGTATTTCTTTGCCACATAACCATATGATCTGTTATCAGCTTGCCATATGTTTTTATCCTTTTTTGTATATGTAATTTCAATAAATTTAATATTTTGAATAAAGTTTTTTTTCAAGTTATTATTATACGTGCCTATAAAGTCCCACCCCAAGGGGAATTCATCCTTTAGATACACACACACAGTATCTCACAAAAGTGAGTACACCCCTCACATTTTTGTAAATATTTTATTATATCTTTTTATGTGACAACACTGAAGAAATGACATTTTGCTACAATGTAAAGTAGTGAGTGTACAGCTTGAATAACAGTGAAAATTTGCTGTCCCCTCAAAATAACTCAACACACAGCCATTAATGTCCAAACCGCTGGCAAGAGAAGTGAGTACACCCTTAAGTCAAAATGTCCAAATTGGGCCCAAAGTGTCAATATTTTGTATGACCACCATTATTTTCCAGCACTACCTTAACCCTCTTGGGCATGGAGTTCACCAGAGCTTCACAGGTTGCCACTGGAGTCCTCTTCCACTCCTTCATGACAACATCATGAAGCTAGTGGATGTTAGACACCTTGCGCTCCTCCACCTTCTATTTGAGGATGCCCCACAGATGCTCAATATGGTTTAGGTCGGGAGACATGCTTGGCCAGTCCATCACCTTTACCCTCAGCTTCTTTAGCAAGGCAGTGGTCATCTTGGAGGTGTGTTTGGGGTCGTTATTATGTTGGAATACTGCCCTGTGTCACAGTCCCCGAAGGGAGGGGGTCATGCTCTGCTTCAGTATGTCACAGTACATGCTGGCATTCATGGTTCGCTCAATGAACTGTAGCTCCCCAGTGCCGACAGCACTCCTGCAGCCTCAGACCATGACACTCCCACCACCATGCTTGACCGCAGGCAAGACACACTTGTCTTTGTACTCACCTGGTTGCTGCCACACACGCTTGAGACCATCTGAACTAAATAAGTTTATCTTAGTCTCATCAGACCACAGGACATGGTTCCAGTAATCCATTTCCTTAGTTTGTTTGTCTTCAGCAAACTGTTTGCGGGCTTTCTCATGTATCAACTTTAGAAGAGGCTTCCTTCTGGGATGACAGCCATGCAGACCAATTTGATCCAGGGTGTGGCATATGGTCTGAGCACTGACAGGCTGACCCCCCACCTCTTCAACTTCTGCAGCAATGCTAGCAGCACTCATACATCTATTTTCCAAAGACAACCTCTAGATATGACGCTGAGCACATGGATTCAACTTCTTTGATCGTCCATGACGAGGCCAGTTCTGAGTGGAACCTGTCCTGGTAAACCGCTGTATGATCTTGGCAACCATGCTGCAGCTCAGTTTCAGGGTCTTGGCAATCTTCTTATAGTCTAGGCTATCTTTATGTAGAGCAACAATTCTTTTTTTTTATATTCTCAGAGTTCTTTGCCATGAGGTGCCATGTTGAACTTCCAGAGAACAGTATGAAAAAGTGAGAGTGATAACACCAAATTTAACACACCTGCTCCCCCATTCACACCTGAGTAAATATAAACTGCTAAATACCTTTTCTCATCAACAGTATAAAGCAGTCTTGTGACTTCTATAAGTGTCTGGATGAGCACTGGTTAAAGCTTGTAGGATAATTTTTCATTCTCCTCCTATGAGCCTGCATGACCCCTGATTTTCTGTCTGGACAGTGCTGATTGGCCCTGTGTTGATCACATGCACCCACCCAAAAAAAATAAACTCTCTAGCATTACACACCAAGCTAAGCATGTGCAGAGTGCCTCCTACGGGTCAGCAGATGGATTAGGAACAGTAAAAGAAGGGCATCAAATAGCCTTTTTACAGAATGTGTATAACAAGCATGATTTACTGCATATACACACTGGTTTTACGGTTGTGGGTTTATTAACACTTTAAAGAAAATGCAACCAGATCTGTAATGGTTGCTGTGTACTTTACAACTTCCAGATTTCCTGACATACAGATGCTCCATGTGCATTTTCCAGAAGCTCTGTCCTTTGTGAGCAGGCTCTTTGGAGTCAAGGCAACATCAGTGTTTTGCTGGGAAAGAAATCAATGTATATATGTGGAGAGGGACACAGGGGCGGGGTACTGTCAGAATCCTGTAGTCCAGCAAAAAGGAATGACAATGTTATAGGTAATTTCTGTACAGCAAAGGAACTGTGTTACCAGTCCAAACAGAATGTTAGTCACACACAGAATTTCTGGTAGATCAACAGGTCATTTTGTGTATTTTTGTTTTTGAGGGGATACAGCATGAAAAAAGGTGTATTGGAGAGATATACTGAATATGTTTTTGTTTTAATATGCTACAAGATACACTTTAAATGCTCATGCAGGCTTGTTGAGACACATAGCCCGCAGAAGCACTGCATTGTAGGTACCTATGTATGCAAAGTTTACTTTCACTGAACACACTGACCTCAGCACCCAGAAATACTGTCACCAATGGAACCAGCAAGCCACAGGTAAGTTTACTCAGTTTCACACCCTTACCCTGCCTTCATAATGCCCGTCTAAATGATTAAATCATAAAAACTGAATTTTTGTAAAATCTTACCTGTAAAATTCCTTTCTCTGAGTCCTCCGACAGTCGACGCCATCTTCATATTCGTCACAATGGGGTATTAGACTTTTCTCTGAAGGAGTAGCTAGGCAACAGAATATGTTAACATTAAAGCTTTTAACATATCCCACCCCCAGGGGGTGGTCCCCTCAGTCAATACCCTCCTACTCCCTGCATCCATATCTCAGTTTCAGTGGAATAGCAGTAGAGTATACAACCAAACCCCAAAAGAGGGGCGGGGGCGGCGACTGTCGGAGGACTCAGAGAAAGGAATTTTACAGGTAAGATTTTACAAAAATTCAGTTTTCTCTTACGTCCTCCGACAGTCGTCGCCATCTTCATATTCGTCACAATGTGGACGTCCCAAAGCAGTGCAAACATGAGGGGTGGGAAACGCAGCCGCGCCGTAAGGCAACGCAGTCTCCACATCAAAGAAAGGAACCTTACCAAAGGAAGGAAACCAGCTGGGCAACATGAAAAAAACTTGCTCAACAGGAGCAACAACCCAGGAAAAGCAAATAACCCAGGGACAAAAAACATATCCCAAAACGCCAGGGGTCCAAAACAAGGGACCCTAAGGAACTGCTGCACTAAGAACCTTGCGGCCAAAGGAAGCATCCGCCGATGCCTTAACATCCACTCTGTAGAATTTTGTGAAAGTGTGTACGGTCGACCAGGTCGCCGCCTTACACACCTGGGCCACAGAAGCCCCATGACGACAGGCCCAAGACGTACTCAGAGATCTAGTAGAGTGCGCCTTCACAGGCATAGGGGGAACTTTTCCCTGCAAAGCATATGCCTGTTCAATGGTCTGTCTGATCCATTTGGCGATGGTAGAAGCCGACGCCGCCAAGCCCTTCCGAGGACCTTCCGGAAGAACAAACAAAGAATCCGTCTTGCGAAAAGACTCAGTCGATTTAAGGTAAACCCTTATCGCCCGAACAACATCCAAAGAGTGCAACCTCACCTCCTTCAGATGTTTAGGCTTCGCGCAAGGCGAAGGCAAGACAATATCCTCATTGAGATGAAATTCCGAAATTCGCTTCGGAAGAAAAGAAGGATTAGGTCGCAAGACCACCTTATCCAAGTGAATGACCAGATACGGAGACTTGCAGGACAAAGCCGCCAGCTCCGACACTCTGCGAGCCGAAGTGATCGCCACCAAAAAGGCGACCTTTTTGGACAACATAGACAACGAGATCTCCCTGATCTGTTCAAAAGGAGCACGTTGTAACACAGATAGAACTAGATTCAAGTCCCAAGGAGGCAGAGGTTCCCTCCTAGGAGGGACCAGATGCCGCACCCCTTGAACAAAGGTGCCAACCAAGGAGTTAGAAGCCACAGGACGTTGAAAAAGAACGGCCAGCGCAGACACCTGACCCTTGATCATAGCCAGCGCCAAACGCTGGTCGACACCCGCTTGAAGGAAGGACAACACTCGAGAAACCGAGTACGTGCGAGGTGAAAACCCCCTGGACTCACACCAGGCAAAATAAGCCTTCCAAGTACGGTAATAGACCTTCCCTGAGGAAGGCTTCCTGACAAGCTAGACATTGAAACTGAGATATGGATGCAGGAAGTAGGAGGGTATTGACTGAGGGGACCACCCCCTGGGGGTGGGATATGTTAAAAGCTTTAATGTTAACATATTCTGTTGCCTAGCTACTCCTTCGGAGCAAAGTCTAATACCCCATTGTGACGAATATGAAGATGGCGGCGACTGTCGGAGGACGTAAGAGAAAAAGAGTTTAGAACCACTTCTGAAAATATGTTTCATGTTTTTAACTATGAATCTTTACTAGTTAAAGAAGAACTAAACCCTCCTATCATTTACAGCCAAGGAAGCTGCCATATTTGCCTCTGTTTGATCTATGGCTGCTATGGTGCCCTACATGTGATCAGTTGTGACACCAGCCAGGGTGTGGCTTGACAGTTTGCTTGAAAACCCAAGCAGCTGGGGCCATGATCATTCACAGCATGCCTTGAATTTAACTGTTTTAAGCAACTGTTAAATCAATGGGTTTAGTTCCAATTTAACATACGTGTAAATATTACTGTGAGGATACATGTGACAATTTGTCATCAGACTAGGCTATTTAGGACCTGGTCTGTCGATAATCTTTCAGAATATAGCTCGACCAAACTTCAAGCAGAGGACCAACGGGTACCCCAATAGATAATAATTTTGGAATGGCACTTTGTCATCCTACTGTTGAAGCACTGAGCAGTGTATTCAGTCATGGCATAGTTGCTTCTAATGTCTCCCATGCAATCCAGGAGTGCCTTCCAAGCATGTCAAGATCTGCTAGATTTAGCCATGATCCAAAGCCAAATTCATAAAACAACTGGGATGATTGATTGTGGTATTATCGTCCATGGGTTTGAATTGGATAATAATTATTATAAACAGGATTATACCTATTTTTTTCTATGGTCACTATTTTTGCTTTAATTCAAAGCAAAAACAAATTTTTTTTTTTTTTACAAAAAAGTGAAAAAAAAAAACAAAAGTTATTCAGTGTTATTCATTAAACACTAGAACTCTGCGGCTGAGGCGACACAAATATTGGTTTAGGCAAGAAAAAAAAGACAGACAGAACTAGTCTGAAAAGTGTGAAGGCTATGTAACCATGGCAAAAGGTGCTTACCATGCGATGGATTTAATCCTTTCTAAAATACAATCTCCCGTCCCTATACAAATTCACAGCTAAGTCATAACATGTTTTACCTTGCCAAACAATTTCTCCTGATGAGAAGCAATACATCAACTGACTGGACTGTGTCGTTTTTCCAAATACCTTACTAAGTACTTTATCACAGAAAATATGTGACGGCTGTAATGTGGAAAAAGGATTACATAAAGGAACTTGCAAACATGAAGGTGGTTTTCTGCAGCTATTCTACACAGTAAACACTAAACAATCTAGGGGACTTCTATTCTGTGTGATGGATGTTGCACATTCCATCACACACTTTCAGACGAGGAAATATCATACCTCGTCTCCATGGTGTAAGGGGCAGCCAGCATGAGAGAAATGAGCAGGGCTGATAACACTGCCTGGGATTTCAATGCAGCTGAGGCAGTCTTGTCAGCCCACTACAGGAAGTTAGAAGTTTACTGAATTTCTTGCAATTTAAATCAGTTTATTTCCCTCACAGCATTTTGCAGAAAGACAAAACAGGGAAAAGTGCATATATTTTTTACAAGACAAACTTCAATGAGGAGATACACAACAAAGAGAGAGAGAGAGAGTGCAAGGACCTTGTGCAATACAAACAACTTTTAAAAGGTTGAAAGGAGTACAGCCACAGCTCAGTTGGCTGTACTTCTCCTGTGGGTCACAGGAGTGCAGTTTGTTCTGTACTGCTGTGACCCGTTTTCAGCAGACAGCTGAAACTGGCTGTCAGCTGACACCACAGAGCCGGTCCAGGCTTGGGAAAGATCGTGACAATGAAGTTGGTATTCGCCCAAATGCCTGGACCGACACCCGGCTCAGCCTCTCAGCGATCCGCTGAGAGCCTGAGCAGAAAGCGATCACTGACAGTCACCAGCTCTCTGCTCAGGTAGTCCTGAGAACCGAGCGATCGGCGGTGTTTGATCGCTCTGTTCTCAGTGTTAGAGACGGCGGGGGACTGATGCTGCATCGACCTAGGTAAGTATGATTTAGAAAAAAAAAAAAATCGGGTTATGTGACCGCTGTGATTGGCTGTCACAGCAGTCATATGATCCAAAAGCTCCTGATCGCTATTATCCATCAGTAGCTTTTTGGTACCCGCCAGCTACCACGCAGGGAGTGCTCTCTCAGCACGGCAAGTTGATTAGGTCCACCCACCAAGCGACAACATATATGCATGCGGCCGGCAACAAGGGGTTAATTTACCTCCAGAGCCTAGATGGGATAAGTAACATTTCTCTTTCTGTTTTTTCATGACTTTAGTGTGGGAAGAGTTACTTAAAGTGGTTATAAACCTCAGAGATGAAATACAAACAAATCATATCCCTCTATAATGTGTGCTAAGGGGGATATTTGCTGAAACTGGAGCTCTCAGAATCTGGTGCAGCTGTGCATGGTAGCCAATCAGCTTCTAACTTCTGCTTATTTATTTAAACCTTGAAAATGAAACCTGGATGCTTATTGGTTTCTATGGACAGCTGCACCAGATTTTGCACGCTTCAGTTTTAGTAAATGACCCCTTAAGTGCCATTTTTTTGTTTTCTCACTCCTCTGCTATCTGCATGAGTCACTTATGACAAGTTTTCCTGACACCAAAAGAAAAAAGGTGACAAGAGAGGGAGCTCCAGGACACACTTAAGAATAAATGTGTAGCGCCAAAATGAACAACAATGTTCAATTGTGAATACATGAGTATAAATGGACAACACATTGAAATAAAATCCAAAAAAGTGAAAAACAAAATGTATATACACTGCTCAAAAGAATTAAAGGAACAGTTTTTTTTCAGAGTATAACATCAAGTCAATTAAACTCCTGAGGCCCCTTTCACACAAGCGGACCATTCAGATCCGCCTGTCCATTTTTCAGGCGGATCTGAACGGATGCCCCATGCATCTCTATGGGGCATCGGATGTCAGCGGAGACATGTCCGCTGACATCAGATCCAGACGGATGGAAACCCTATTCTCCATCCGTCTAGCAGATCGGATCGGATGAGAATGGACAGACGGTCCGTTCTCATCCGACTCCCCCATAGAGTAGAATGGGGACCTGACAGAACTGCCATCTGCCTGCTCAGCGATGGATCGGCGGGTTGATCCCCCACTGAGAAAAAGGAGTCCGCCGACGGACTACCGTGTGTGAAAGGGGCCTAAGGCAGAGGGGGTTGTTAATCAATTTCAGCTGCTTTGGTGTTATTGAAATTAACAGGTGCACAAGATGGACAACAATCAGACGACCTCCAAAGCAGGAATGGTTTTACAGGTGAGGCCACTGACATTTCTTTTCCCTACTCATCTTTTCTGACAGTTTTACACTAGTTTTGCATTTGGCTAGGTTGAATTTCACTACTGGTAGCATGAGGCGACCTGGACACTATAGAGATTTCACAGGCAGTCCAACTCCTCCAGGATGGCATATCAATATGTGCAATTGCCAGAAAGTTTGCTGTGTTTCCCAGCACAGTCTCAAGAGGATGGAGGAGATTCTAGGAGACAGACAGTTACTCTAGGAGAGTTGGACAGGGCTATAGAAGGTCCTTAACCCATCAGCAGGACCAGTATCTGCTCCTTTGTGCAAGGAGGAAAAAGATGAGCACAGCCAGAGCCTTACAAAATTACCTCTAGCAGGCCACTGGTGTGAATGTCTCTGACCAAACAATCAGAAACAGACTTTATAAGAGTGGCCTGAGGGCACAACATCCTTTAGTGGGCCCTGTGCTCACTGTCCGGCACTGTGGAGCTCAATTGGCATTTGCCATTGAACACCAGAATTGGTGGACCCGCCACTGGCTTGCTGTGCTTTTCACAGATGAGAGCAGGTTCACCATGAGCACATGTGGCAGACGTGAAAGGGTCTGGAGAAGCCATGGAGAATGTTATGCTGACTGTAACATCATTTAGCATGACTGGTTTGGTTTTGGGTCAGTGATGGTCTGGGGAGGCATATCCATGAAGGGACACACAGACCTCTACAGGCTAGACAATGGCACCCTGACTGCCAATAGATATCGGGATGAAATCCTTGGACCCATTGTCAGACCCTACGCTGGTGCAGTGGGTCCTGGGTTTCTCCTGGTGCAAGACAATGCCCGGCCTCCTCATCTGGCGAGAGTATGCAGCCAGCTCCTGGAGCATGAAGGGATAGATACCATTTATGGCCCCTACGCTTGCCTAACCGAAATCCAATAGAACACCTCTGGGACATTATGTTTCGGTCCATCTGATGCCACCAGGTTTCACCTCAGTCTGTTCAGGAGCTTAGTGATGCCTTGGTCCACATCTGGGAGGAAATACCCAAGGACACCATCCGTCCTCTAATTAAGAGAATTCCCAGACGTTGTCAGACATGCATACAAGCACTTGGGGGCCATGCAAACTGTTTTGAGTACTATTTTGAGTTTCTGCAAAAAAATTTAGCAAAATGTACTAGCCTGCTGCATCATTTTTTTTCACTTTGATTTTTGGGGGGTGCCTTGAAATTTAGCTCTCTGTAGTTTGATCATTTTTATTTCCATCAAACATTGTGCCGTTCTTTTGTTCCTAACACATTACCCAGTCCCAGTATACCCAGTATAGATACCCAGCATGACATTTTGCCAAATTGAGATCTGATGTGTTTTCAAAGTGTTCCTTTCATTTTTTTTTTTGAGCAGTGTATATAGAAGTCCAATCTTGAATGAAAATCAACAATAAAAAAACAATATAGTGAAAAACTTAGATTTAAATGCACAAATCCATGATAGGATCAGCTATATAAACCTATTGGTGAAAGCACGAAGTTCAGTGCAAATATGTGCACAAAAAATTGGTGGGGACTTGAAAAGTGAAGAAGTGATCCAATACAGTGCTCCAGAATCATTCACCACACTGGTGTGAAATGGACACTCACTGGAAAAGCTGGCTGCCATTACAGCAGCAAACACGCACTCAGTGTAGATCCACCATCTCTTGTGGGGAAGGCTGTTCAGCAACTCGCACCATCCAGATGTAGCTGTGGTAAATAAAGCTCTTCATAGTGTAGTATTTATTGGATTTGTATGTTAAAAGCCAAAATAAAATCCAAAATTCAATAAATACTACACTATAGAGACTTCATCTGGCTCCCGGTGAGCATAATTTACCACAGCTACATCTGGATGGTGCAAGTTCCTAAACAGCCTTCCCCACAAAAGATGGTGGTGCGTAGATTTAGTGGGAATTTTACACTTGAGCACCTTTGAGTCTTAAAACATCTGTGTGCACGAAGCCTTATAGTAACCATTGATTATTATGTATCTCTTCACAAGAGTCTCCTCTCTGAGGTAAATACATTTAACCACGTGACCTCTAGAAGGTTTTACCCCCTTCACATGACCAGGGCATTTTTTGCTATGCAGCACTGCGCTACTTTAACTGGAAATTGTCCGGTCATGCAACACTACACAAATTACATTTTTATCACACAAATAGAGCTTTCTTTTGGTGCCATTTGAACAGCACTGGGTTTTTTTTTTAAATTACGTATAAACGAAAAAAAGGAGAATGTTAAAAAACATAAAAGCTTCTACTTTCTGTTATAAAACATATCCCCCCCCCCCCAAAAAAAAATTGAATTTCTTCATAAATTGAGGCTAAAATATATTCTGCGATATGTCTTTGGTAAAAATAAATAAATAAATAAAATAATTATATATTATATATACACACACTATGGTGTATTTATACTGGAATTTATGCATCTATAGACGCTATACTGTAATGGTGGTAATTAGTAACTTATACTGTAGTGGGACTGTGATAGCGCAGCGAGCAATCTGGTGCTAACAGACACTATCTGGGAGGGTCACTAACAGACACTGACATCGCTAGTGAAACTAATACCGTGATCAGTGATAATACTGTAAACTGACACAGTACTAATGACACTAGCTGGGAAGGTTTTACCATCTAGGGGTAATTAAGGGGTTAACTGTGTGCCCAACAATGTGTAATGTGTGCTGCTTTTACTTTACTATCTGGCTGTATTTTCACCCTGCTTTTCAGGGACAAAAAAAGAGCCAGGTTACTGTCCCTATGCACACAGAGTTCTGTGTGTTTGTAAACACAAAACGGTGTGTGTGTAATTGGACACAGCAGATCAGCTGATTTCAGTCAAAATCATTGGCTGAAATCTGCTGCCAAATTCCTGCTGCGTCTAATCACAGCACGGGTCTACTGTGAGCGGTCAGCAGGTGGTTAAATGACAATCTTTCCTCATAGCTGAAGACCTCCAATCCCCTCATTAAATAAGTTTCCCTTCACTGAATTCTTACTATTTCTAAGACATCCTTTCTATTGATTGGTGACCAAACTGAACTGCATACTCAAGATAAGGCAGAACCAGTGTTAACTGCTCTCTGGGAGCGTAACCCCGTTTTCTTTACATGCTGGGATTTAAATACTTCATCTGCCTGCTCAGCGGGGATCAGCGGAGCGATCCTCGCAGAGCAAGCGGAGTCTGTCAAAACGAATCCGCCCTGTGTGAAAGAGGCCTAAAAATATCCTTTTATGTAAACAAAGTATTTGTTATGAAATAGTACTCCACGAGGCTGTTAATATTTGACAACACAACTGCTGTTTGGGTATTTGCAGACCTTGACTTCTAATAGAAGAAAACATTTAAAATACCTGACACCAGCTAGTATACGGTGCTGTAAACTGTCTGAGACATGAAATTCCTTCTTCCAGTTCAGTCTGCTTCTCTTCAACAAATCTAGCTTCTTGCACTGGGCTGGAATACAGAGAAAGCTGCAAATTTTTAAGACAAAAGATAAATACCAATGACACCTTGCAAAAAGTACAGTAGCACAAAGGAAAAAAAATATATATTGGAGACGTTCAAGAGAAAGCATTTAAAAGATGGTTTAAATCTACTAGCATCTTCCACAAGATAACACATTGGGGTTGATTTACTAAAGGCAAATAGGCTGTTCACTTTGCAAGGAAATTTGCCCCAGAGCTTAGCGAACATGGTGAAGTTTCACTTTGCAAAGAATACCCAACCACGTGCAAGGAGAAAGCATTTTGCAAAGATATGCATGCAATTTGAACAGGCATTCGGTGCGATTCCTATCCAAATCACACGCTCCTGTGTGAACCCAGGCTGAAATCACTATGACAAGCCTTGGTTCACACAGGAGCGGTTTGGGAAACCACATTTAACTCAGGCAGGAGTCACCCTGTATTCCTGTTCAAATTGCATGCGATTATTTGACGTGCGATTTGAGCCCATTCATATATTATTGCGGTTTCCGGTTTTACAGCATTTTCACGAGTATCGGTACTGATACAGATATCGGTGCAACCCTAGCTTGCACATGATTGGATGATGGAAATTAGCACAACGAAGCCCATTTACTAAGCTCTGGGGGCAAATTCCTTTGCAACACATGAATTTGTTTGTTTTGATCCGCCAGCGGGCTGATCGAAAAAAAAAAAAAAAAAACCTGAACCAATAACCTTTTTCACACAAGCAAGATGAAGGGAGTAATCCTCTCTGCTGTATCATTGTTTTCTGACAGCAGGGATCCCTCCACTGTCAGAAAACACTGATCAGCACTACAGCCGACTGGCAGCAGTGCTAATCGAAGACACATCTTCCATAAAGCCTGTTCTAGACAAGTCAATCATTAGATTGACTGTTCTGGAATGGGAACTGCCATAGATGGATTGAAATTCAGTCGTTCCTTGCTGAATTTCGATCCATCTATGGCTAGCTTTATTTACATGTGTGTGCACAGTCTCCAATGTGGAATTTCTTTTAGCTGTCTAGTAATTCAGAGATGTGGAAGGGATGTTAAAAACAACTGGATTCTGTAGATCTGGCCATACGCACTTGTTCCCTTTTCACAGCAGAGCTGACATCAAGGCCTTATTATTGCATTTTCAGTGAAGGTTTCTTAGGGCTATCATTGAACGCTTACATCACCAATGTTTGCTTTTACCATTGAACTCCTTTCTTTCTTCAGCAAAATAAGTCGTGAGCCCAGGCTTCCTAATATCAAGCCCTAGTTGGATACAGCAGGGAAAAGTTAGGACTTCTGCAAAGTTGTTATCATTACTGACTGTGTCCTTGTAGGGGAGATCACTCCTAACTTCCTGTCAGAACAGGAAGTAAAGGGACAGCTCTCAAATTTCAAACAGATGAAAACAAAAATACATTTTGGTATCCTAATGACAACCATCCTACCCATTCTTGTTCTGGTGTCTCAAGTGAGTAAAAAAATATCCCTAAGGGGGTCATAAGACAACCTTAATAAACAACCTAAATTTAAAACTCTACCCAAAAAAGAAACTTGGCTGATGGGTTTGAAGCCAAGCTCCAGGAATTATCTATACAGTGAAACCTTGGATTGCGAGCATAATTCGTTCCGGAAACATGCTTGTAATCCAAAGCACTCTTATATCAAAGCAAATTTCCCCATAAGAAATAATGGAAACTCAGATGATTCGTTCCGCAACCATTTATTCATAAGTTCTTCAGTTTATAGTCTATATACAAAGATTATAGCAATGTGATAGGTTATATAACCATAAAATGTCCATCCACAAATAGCCGCTTCCACAAGGGGATTAGAAGCAAAATCCAGCAGGAGCTACAGAGTATCAAAGAGAAGAGAGGCGCCTCTAAGTGTAGCAATATGGTTCCATTTAATGAAGGTACAACATTTAGCAACTCACATGGTTGATGAATAAAACAGGCACATCCAAGTATGCAGGCATCCGGGGTTAAAGCTTTCCACATAGACTATCTTCTGCACCGCCGGCTCCCAGTCTGTAATCCTGACCGGGCAGACCACCCTGCAGTAAACGATCTGAAAACGAGGGGCAGCATGGAAGGGATGACGTAGATGGTGGTGCGGAGAATGGTCTATGTGGACAGCTTTAGCCTGAATGCCTGCATCCTTAGATATGCCTGTTCCAATCATCAACCATGTGAGTTGCTAAATGTTGAACCTTCATTAAATTTAAACATATTGCTACACTTAGAGGCGCCTCTCTTCTCTTTTATACTCAGCTGTGACTTGAGGCTGCTTGTATATCAAGACATCGCTTGTATATCAAGTCAAAATTTATTTGAAAATTTTGCTTGTCTTGCAAAGCGCTCTTAAACCAAGTTACTCTCAAACCAAGGTTTTACTGTAATACATACTTACATTTGTCCAACATTGAGCAATGAAATGCTGGAGAAAATGGAAATCACTGTACTAGCTGGTGCCACTACGGTGATAGCCGTGATGTTCTGGGTCCTGCTTGGGTTCTATGTGAATAGCTGTCCCGCTCTGCACTGATCGCAGGGGGTCACATTCTCAGCTGTAAAAACACAAGAACAAAGGGCGCACCAGCCTAGCGCATTATATCCAAAACCATTTATTCAAAATAATGTAAATAAATCTACTCACAGATGTTCAGACTGACAAAGTGTATCAGAATTTAAGCAATTGTTTGTCCACTCTGCTTGCTCCTAGGCTAGGGAGGACCTCATTAAAAGATCCAAATACTTACGCATTTTGAGGCCCATGCCATTTGGATCTTTGGTGAGGTCCTTCCTAGCCTAGGAAAAACTGAGTGGACAAAGCGATTGCTGATTCCGATATTGCTTTGTCAGTCTGAACATCTGTGAGTAGATGAATTTACATTCTTTTAAATAAATGGCTTTGGAGATGATGCGCTAGGATGGTGCGCCCTCTGTTCTTGTGTTTTTACAGTTGATTTTAAGGCATCCCCAGTCCAGAGAGGGCTGCAAGGCGTTGCAAAAGATTCGTATCAGACCACCACACTCATGCGCAGGAGGCGTTATGTTTAATAGGTCACTTGCCCAGTACGCCACCATTAATATAACGCTTTATTTTTATTTTTTTTAAGGGATACAAAACATGTAATTGGAAGAGGTGGAGATTCTCCACTTCGTCCATTCAGAGAACACCTGTTGTCAGTGTGCTGTGGGGCAGCAACTTGCACAGAACCTTAACAGGACCTGAAAGATCAGGGCTAACACTATAGTAGTGTCCCATCAGGTGTAAGTAATGCATACCTACATTATGCCAAGCTGGAGCTATTTATGTAAAACAAATAATTATATGGAGTTCAGCTTTAACACAATTTGATAAATAGTAAGATTCCACACCAGTTCAGAGGATAGGCAGCACACCTCAATTAAATCTTATTGACAGGTTTATGTGATCCAGTCATATAACAGGACAAGGTACATGGGCTGTCATGAGATTAGAACAATCAACATCAATATTGGATGTTGAAATGATTCAACATCAATGAGCTTCCAATTGGATCCTGATCATGCTGACTATTTTTTTTCTGAGCTGCTTTGGAGTTCTTTTTTTTTTTAGCCGTTTTTGCGTTCCCACTGACTGAAAAGCAAACAAATGCCCATGTACACAGGCCCTAAACAAGCTCCTGGTAGTACAACAATATTGTATTTCCAAATTATGCCAACACCAACCCCTTAGAAAGAAATCTCTGCTTACCTCTTCCACTTTTAGGACTGTTTTGGGAAAAGTCCTTGATTCACTTTCTGCATGCACACGAAAAGCCACAAAACCCAGACTGGTGGGGAAGGCAACTAATTTCACTGCCTGGTAAAGAAAGAGCTTCATCAGTCTAAGCGTATAAAAAATATATTATGTAAAACAGGGTAATAGCTACAGAGATACCATTGTCCTCATATATACACTACATTGTCAAAAGTGCCTTTATACGCACATGAACTTTAATGACATCCCAGTGTTAGTCCGTAGGATTCAATATTGAGTTGGCCCACCCTTTGCAGCTATAACAGCTTCAACTCTTCTGGGAAAGCTGTCCACAAGATTTAGGAGTGTGTCTATAGAAATGTTTGACCATTTTTCCAGAAGTGCATTTGTGAGGTCAGACACTGATGTTGGACGGGAAGGCCTGGCTCCAAAAAAAGTGCCAAATGTGTTAGTGGAGAGGGGGAGGGTGCAAACAAGCAGAGCTTCCCCTTTTGGGTGGAGCTCCGCTTTAAGCCCATTATGGGTAAAACAGATCAGAGGGACATGACTGATGGACAGGGATTTGGGCTGAAGCCTGTCTTTCCTTTACTTCACACCGGCATTGAATACAGTGTGCTGCAAAAACTGTAAAACTATAAAAAAATAGATTGATAAGGACTTGACAAATAAAATACAAATGCATCTCAAAAGGATTAGTTAACAGCTATATAGAAGCATAGGTCCTAAATAACTTAATATACGGTCCCAGGATACATTCATACCCCCAAAATGTCACACACTGCAAAATAAAAATGTAAATGCGAAAGGGAAACCCCAAAAGAACATGTGGGTGCATTAGATTACAATACAGGAGGGAGGCATACCCAATCAGTCATGAAAATATGTGATATCCCATTTAAAATTCAAACCTCCTGGTATCCTGGTTTGCAAATTAAAAATCCTGTACACCTCCTTTCTGCACAGAAGCCGAAACACATTCCTCCTAGTCACCACTTTCTCTATACCCTGTATCCGTATAGCCCAAAAATCACCTCCATGACATTTGTTGAAGTGTTTTGCTACATTGGTCAAATTATGTTTCTCAGTATTACACAAATGATCGAGCAGCCGATCCCTAAGTCTTCTTGATGTTCTACAAACGTACTGTATGGAACAAATATTAAAAGGTTATGAGGTATACAACATAACAAGTGTTACAATTATTAAATGGTGTAATTTTTAATTCCTACTCATTTACGCTGGTCATACAGGGAACAATCAGCAGGCCAGCCAACTTTTGATTTACCGTATTTATTCGAGTATAACGCGCACACGTGTATAACGCGCACCCCTAATTTTCGATTAAAAATCGGTATAAAATTTTGTTTCACACCAAGCTGCTCGATTTCCGTGAATTTCAGCATGATCAACAACTTTGAGCTTGAATGAAGCGTCATATACAGAACGTTTTCTCTTGATACCCTGAGTTGCCATCTAACGGGTACCAGTATATCAATTAAAATATGAAGAACACTGAATTACGGTACGCAAAACACTGAATTGTACAAAAGCAATGCTTACCGTAACGTGTGGGCGAGGCAAGGAAATGAAGCGGCGACCATACAGCGGATAATAAGAATTCTCACCCCCAGTTCAGGCCGCCCACTGTACGGGAGCTGTGCGGGATACACTTTTTGTTCGAAAAAAAAAAACCTGTCAGCTCCGGTCAGAGCTGCTGTATTAACTATGCGAAGTTAGTATAGTGATCTCTACTGCTGAGCTGTTTTGTTTTGACAGTGGGATGTGGGATCGTTCTCTGCCATTGGCTAAGAGCACTGATTGGGAGTCGGTTCGCTGTTGGCTTTCCACTGGGGTGCTGAGCTGTGGAGGGGACAGGATCAGCCAGCTCAGGCTCCCAGTAGCTCGCTGAGAGGCCGAGCCAGGTGACGGTTCAGTCATGTGGGCCGATCCCGACTTCATTGTCAAAATCTTGCCTGAGCCTGGACCGGCTCTGTGACATCAGCTGACAGTGGGCTTCAGCCAAATCACACTGCAATGCTGGCAAAACGCAGCACGTGTTTGTGTTCCATTCATTTTTAGTGGCACCAAAATGTGGTGTCTTTTTGCTGTGATGGTTAAGTGATTTATCACACAACAGGCAACCAAAACCACACCCTGTTTTGGTGCCACTTAAAATGAATGGAACACAAACTCATGTGCTGCATTTTGCCAGCATTGCAGTGTGATTTGGAATTGCGGGCAGAACCACAGTGATATTCTGCCCACGATCCTAAATCGCTACATTTGAACAGTCAGGGCCTAACAGACTTAACCACTTACCGCATTCTAACGTACCGGTACGTCGGTACACTTTGCGGGGTTATACCGGGATGATGCCTCTAGTTAGAGGCATCATCCCGGTACCGTGGTTTGAAGCCGACGGTCGGCTTTCCGTCGGTAACGACCGATGCGGCTCGGGAGCCGCTCGACCGTTACCCGGGGGGGGGGGCGGGAGGGGACCGCTGCGCAAATACCGCGTGACAAAAATTTTTGCAATGACCGACATTTTATTCTCCAGAGTCTTTGCTAAAAAAATATATATAATGTTTGGGGGTTCTAAGTAGTTTTCTATGAAAAAATACTGGTTTTATCTTGTAAACAAAAAGTGTCCGAAATAGGGCTGGGGCTTAAGTGGTTAAGGCTCCTACACACTATAAGAAAATGGGGCGAAAATTTTCGTGTGAAGAACTTTTGTACGATTTTCGAATAGTGTGTACACAACTTTCTATAGCCGATTCTGACTTTTCTCGTATGGGAAAATTTTTCTTGTATGGGAACAGAACAAAAGATTTTCATTCAATGTGTACCATTTTCGCACAAGAAAAATCAGAAAAGAAAGACTGCTCATGATCAGAACCAAAAAAAAAGCCTTTGTCGTACGAGCATTTTCATTCATCGGTTTAGATTTGCAGTAAAACGACGAGGAAAATTGTACGATCGTTCTCTCAATTTTCTTATAGTGTGTACCCCACTCAACATGAGAGCAATTGTTGGACTGGAAGATTTTATAGGTACAAAGAAGCTGTCAGGGCACAAACACCAGAAGAAGGGCTCTAGGACCCAGCAGCGCTATCAGCAACTTAGCAGGTGAAGGACTTTAGGACCCAGCAGCACTACCAGCAATTTACCTGGGCCTATATAAGGAAGCCTGCCAGTGATTTTAGTTGCTGGTTGATATTCGGCTCCATCAGTGTGTTATCCTTGTGATATTCCAGTTCCTGTTTCCGACCCGGCTTGTCCTTGACTTGTCTCCTGATTGCTTCCTGTGTTTGACCTCGGCTATCCACCTGACTACGCTTGCTCTGACATCCACCTGGCTCCTGATCTTGGCTATCCACCTGACTACGTTCCAGTCTCAGCATTATCCAAGTCCTGCAAACACCTCACGGGCGCCACTTGTCTGCTGATTCCACTCCAGGACTCCAGCTGTACTCTGGATCCTTCTGCACACAGTCCAGCAGGCGACCCGTGCTACTTTGGGCCTGACCTCTCCTGTTCTCATCCTCAGGGGGGTTTGGAACTTAGCCGCAAGGGAAGCCCTGTCTCTTCATTGGCCTCCAGCATCAGGTACGTGATAGAAGCCCAGGTTTTAACCACAACCCTTAAGTCCCTCCCACTATTGTTTGGCCACACTCACTTTTTGTGGTGATGTGCGTTAACTCTCTGTCCCGTTCCTTCGTTTTCAAGTTCGAAAGTTGGGAGGTATGTTCTGTATGTATTGACTCTGCACAGTACCACTTCTCTTGCCTGGTATGCTGGGTTAACAAAAAACTATCATAAAAACTAGAAGGCGGCAAAACTGAAATCAGGTTTAATTTTCAAGAGGATCTACGAAAATAGATATAAGCATGTAATTGCTTACTATGAGCAACACATTGCTTTTCCTTTTTCCACTTATATGAATTTGGCGCAATTTGTTTTATTTAAAAATACTTTTACTTAGTACCTGCTGCTAACCCCCCCCCCCCCCAAAACAAAAAATGATCTACGGCCCTGCACTGAGTGGACACATATTTACATATCACACTGCAGAGCTAACAGAAAGCTCCGAATTGCTGCTTTCGTTTCGTTTGGGAGCTTTCCAATTACGAGTGCCATGACAGCCAATCATGGCGGTCACATAATCATAAACCCAGTCAGTATTTTGCTGAACCACCTTTTGCTTTATTTACAGCCTTTACTCTGTTGGGATATGTCTCTACTAACTTTGCACATCTAGACTGCTAGACATTAGCTGGGAGTTCGGCGCTCACTGCAGCCGGCCTATTGAGATAGCACAGCGTGATTTGCGCATGCGCAGTAGGAAACCGGCTGTAAAGCCGCAAGGCATCACTGTCAGATTCCCTAACCCAAGATGGCGGCGCCAGCACCCGAGAGCCTATTCAAGAATCGGCTTGAGTGAGGAAACAATGAGATCCCTTGACAGGTAAGTGCCTTAATAGTAAATGTTAGCAGCTACAGTATTTGTAGTTGCTGATGTTTAATTTTTTTGGTGGGGGCGCTGGAGCTCCACTTTAAATTTGCTAGTTTGTGGACTACAGTCTTCAAGTCATTCCACAGATTTTCAATTGGGTTTAGGTCTGGGCTCTGATTAGGCTATGCAAGGACATTCACCTTTTTCTTTTTCAACTACTGTGTGCTCATTTTTGCTGTGTGCTTTGACTCATTGTCATGTTGGAAGGTAAACCTTCTTCCCAATGACAACTTTCTAGCAGAGGGGAGCAGATTTTCCTTAAGAATATATTTCACTTGGATTTTATAAGTTGCACTAAGTAAATCCAGCTGGATAAAACAAAAATGGTGGGTCTTCATTTCAGCAAAATGTGATTATTTTAAAGGGGGAGATTTTTTTCCATACCCACTGTACACTTACCATCCTTTTGCTTCACCACAGTGCCACTTAGCTGTCAGGGGTGAAAGAAAAGTCCAGTATAAACAGTGATAAAAACTCCCCAGTGTGGCACAATGCTGTCACATTAAATGAATCACATGTTGTTCCACACCTGGAAGTACTGTTTGTTTCCTTCCGTGCCCAAAACACAGAAGCATGGGAAAAAAGGAAAAGATACACTGCTCAAAAAAATAAATAAAGGAACACTTTGAAAACACATCGGATCTCAATGGGGAAAAATATCATGGTGGATATCTATACTAATATGGACTGGGTAATGTGTTCGGAGCGAAAGCATGCCACATTGTTTGATGGAAATGAAAATGATCAACATACAGGGGGCTGAATTCAAACACACCCCAAAAATCAAAGCTAAATAATTATGCAGCAGGCTAGTCCATTTTGCTGAAATTTCATTGCAGCAACTCGAAATGGTACTCCGTAGTTTGTATGGCCCCCACATGCTTGTATACATGCCTGACAACTTCAGGCATGGTGTCCTCGGGTATTTTCTCCTAGATCTGATCAGGACATCACTGAGCTCCTGAGCAGACTGACGTGCAACCTTCGCGGCATTGAATGGATTGAAACATAATGTCCAAACTGTGTTCTATTGGATTTAGGTCAGGCGAGCGTGGAGGCCATTCACCGATATCAATTCCTTCATCGTCCAGGAACTGGCTGCATACTACAGGAAGCTGGGCATTGTCATGCACCAGGAGGAACCCAGGACCCACTGCACCAGCGTAGGGTCTGACAATGGGTCCAAGGAGTTCCTCCCGATACCCAATGGCAGTCAGGGTGCCATTGTCTAGCCTACAGAGGTCTGTACGTCCCTCCATTGATATGCCTCCCCAGACCACCACTGACCCACCACCAAACCGGCCATGCTGAATGATGTTACAGGCAGCATAATGTTCTCAATGGCTTCTCCAGACTCTTTCACGTCTGTCACATGTGCTCAGGGTGAACCTGCTCTCATCTGTGAAAAGCATAGCAAGCCAGTGGTGGACCTGCCAATTATGCTGTTCAATGGCAAATGCCAATCGAGCTCCACAGTGCTGGGCAGTGAGCAAAGGGCCCACTAAAGGACGTCTGGCCCTCAGGCCACCCTCATGAAGTCTGTTTCTGAATGTTTGGTCAGAGACATTCACACCAGTGGCCTGCTGGAGGTCATTTTGTAGGGCTCTGGCAGTGCTCATCATGTTCCTCCTTGCACAAAGGAGCAGATAACGGTCCTGCTGATGGGTAAGAACTGCCTGCCCCCTGGAATCTCCTCCATGCTCTTGAGACTGTGTCTTTGTCTGCAAGCACTGATCTTTGCTGGACTTTCGAACAAGTTGAACTTACACATGAACTCCTAGAACAGAATGCGTTCATAAAAAGGGGACTTACTGTAAACAGAGGGACTTATGCCCCGTTTGTTAATTAGGGACAGCATCTACATAGCTTTTTCTGTTTGGAAGGTGTGCAAGCTTTATGCTTGCGACACTCTTTGTTAATTCCCCACATTGCATCTTTTTCTCTTAGAGAAGAACGTAACAAAAAAAATAAAATTAGATAAAATGTCTAGATTAGGGAGCGATCTAGGTTAGTGTCAGGGTCAAGGTCATGGTCAAAAGTCACATACAGGTAAAAGGGTCATTCTTGGGGTCAAAGTGTTTTAGGTAGTATTAAAAAATTGATAGGATAAAAAGTCTAAAATGCATACTATTGTTTCTTGGCCTTGCTACAGGTACAAACAACTACACTTATGTGGTATTGCTGGAAACATCAGGAGTAGGATAATTTATTTCAGGTTTTATTTTTTTGGCAGGTGGGTCATAGTAACGGCAAGAAATTTACAGCTAAACTTAAAAAAATATTTTTTAGTATCTTGGGCCATTATCATTTGATAGTAAAAGAAAAATCAGGAGATATCCATTACTATTTATCACGAAATGAAGACCCAATTGGTTCTGAAACAAACAAGGTACTATTCACCTGGATACACAAAGTAGTTAAGATGTCCAGTTTTACTAACGCATGCCAAAGTTGCAAAACTAGATTCAGGCTCCTATCTCTTCTTGGCAGCTTTACTGCTCCGAGTAGTACCTCTTGGTCCTCCTGACTATCAAATACCTTTTGGTCCACCTGACCATCAAACACATCCCAGTGTTCATGCGTAGACGCTGCACATCAGCTCTGCATCTTTCCTTGCAGTTTCCAGCTGCTTTGTCTCTCATGGACTCTCTCTCAGGCTTAGGCCATGGTCTGTCCTGACCTAGTCCATATGGTGCACACCAGTACCTCTGGGAGGGTGGAGCCCTGAGCTCTAATTCTGGCTCTCATATGAGGCCAGCACACACCTGTGCCATTATTGTGCTAGCTTCTTACAAAATCTGGCATAAACCACCATTTTGAACTGTGTCACAGGCTTGCCCTGTCAAAATATTTATTTTATATACAGTCAATTGCGAAAGTATTCGGCCCCCTTGAACTTTTCGACCTTTAGCCACATTTCAGGCTTCAAAAATAAAGATAAAAACTGTAAAATTTTGTGAAGAATCAACAACAAGTGGGACACAATCATGAAAAATTGGGCGTGCAAAATTATTCAGCCCCTTTACTTTCAGTGCAGCAAACTCTCTTCAGAAGTTCAGTAAGGATCTCTGAATGATCCAATGTTGACCTAAATGACTAATGATGATAAATAGAATCCACCTGTGTGTAATCAAGTCTCCGTATAAATGCACCTGCACTGTGATAGTCTCAGAGGTCCGTTTAAAGCGCAGAGAGCATCATGAAGAACAAGGAACACACCAGGCAGGTCCGAGATACTGTTGTGGAGAAGGAGCACTGTGCAAGCGATAATATTCAAATGGAAGGAGTATCAGACGAAGACCTGGCCGTCCCTCTAAACTTTCAGCTCATACAAGGAAAAGACTGATCAGAGATGCAGCCAAGAGGCCCATGATCACTCTGGATGAACTGCAGAGATCTAAAGCGGAGGTGGGAGACTCTGTCCATAGGACAACAATCAGTCGTACACTGCACAAATCTGGCCTTTATGGAAGAGTGGCAAGAAGAAAGCCATTTCTTAAAGATATCCATAAAAAGTGTAATTTAAAGTTTGCCACAAGCCACCTGGGAGACACACCAAACATGTGGAAGAAGGTGCTCTGGTCAGATGAAACCAAAATCGAACTTTTTGGCAACAATGCAAAATGTTATGTTTGGCGTAAAAGCAACACAGCTCATCACCCTGAACACACCATCCCCACTGTCAAACATCGTGGTGGCAGCATCATGGTTTGGGCCTGCTTTTCTTCAGCAGGGAAAGGGAAGATAGTTAAAACTGATGGGAAGATGGATGGAGCCAAATACAGGACCATTCTGGAAGAAAACCTGATGGAGTCTGCAAAAGACCTGAGACTGGGACAGAGATTTGTCTTCCAACAAGACAATGATCCAAAACATAAAGCAAAATCTACAATGGAATGGTTCACAAATAAACATATCCAGGTGTTAGAATGGCCAATGCCAGTCCAGTCCAGACCTGAATCCAATCGAGAATCTGTGGAAAGAACTGAAAACTGCTGTTCACAAACGCTCTCTATCCAACCTCACTGAGCTCGAGCTGTTTTGCAAGGAGGAATGGGCAAAAATTTCAGTCTCTCGATGTGCAAAACTGATAGAGACATACCCCAAGCGACTTACAGCTGTAATCGCAGCAAAAGGTGGCGCTACAAAGTATTAACTTAAGGGGGCTGAATCATTTTGCACGCTCAATTTTTCAGTTATTTGTTAAAGTTTGAAATATCCAATAAATTTTGTTCCACTTCATGATTGTGTCCCACTTGTTGTTGATTCTTCACAAAAAATTAGTTTTATATCTTTATGTTTGAAGCCTAAAATGTGGCAAAAGGTCAAAAAGTTCAAGGGGGCCAAATACTTTCACAATGCATTGTATATAGTAAATCCGGAAAGTATTCACAGCGCTTCACTTTTTCCATATTTTGTTATGTTACAGCCTTAATCCCAAATGGATTAAACTTATTATTTTCCTTTAAAATTCTACAAACAATACCCCATAATGACAATGGTAAAGAAGTTTGTTTGAAATCTTTGCACATTTTTTCAAAACTAAAAAAATCACATGTACAACAGTATTCACAGCCTTTGCTCAAAATTGAGCTCAGGTACATCCTGTTTCCACTAATCATCCTTGAGATGTTTCTATGACTTGATTGGAGTCAACCTGTGGTAAATTCAGTTGATTGAACATGATTTGGAAAGGCACATGCCTGTCTATATAAAGTTCCACAGTTAACAGTGCATGTCAGAGCACAAATCAAGCCTTGAAGTTCAAGGAATTTTTTGTAGACCTGCGAGACAGGATTGTGTCAAGGTACAGATCTTGGGACTGCTACAGACACATTTCTGCAGCATTGAAGGTCCCAAAGAGCAACGTGGCCTGGCTCAACTGGCGGGCGCCTGGCTAAACTAAGCGGTCAGGGGAGAAGGGCGTTAGTCAGGGAGGTGACCAAGAACGCCGGTGGTCACTCTGACAGAGCTCCAGCATTTCTCTGTGGAGATAGGAGAACCTTCCAGAAGAAAAACCATCTCTGCAGCACTCCACCAATCAGACCTGAATGGTAGAGTGGCTATACTGAAGCCACATCTCAGTAAAAGACACATGACAGGCCGCCTGGAGTTTGCCAAAAGGCACCTGAAGAACTCTCAGACCATGAGAAACAAAATTCTCTGGTCTGATGTAACAAAGATTGAACTCTTTGGCCTGAATGGCAAGGGTTATGTCTGGAGGAAACCAGGCACTGCTCATCACCTGGCCAATACTATCCCTACAGTGAAGCATGGTGGTGGCAGCATCATGCTGTGGAGATGTTGTTCAGCACCCAGAACTGGGAGACTAGTCAGGATCAGGGGAAAGATGAAAGCAGCAATGTACAGAGACAACCTTTATGAAAACCTGCTCCAGATCGCTCTAGACCTTAGACTGGGGTTCATCTTACCAACAGGACAAGGACCCTAAGCACAAAGCCAAGATAATAAGTGGCTACGAGACAACTCTGAATGTCCTTGAGTGGCTCAGCCAGAGCCTAGACTTGAACCCGATTGAACATCTCTGAAGAGACCTGAAAATGGCTGTGCACCGACGCTCCCCATCCAACCTGATGGAGCTTGAGAAGTCCTGCAAAGAAGAATGGAAGAAACTGCCCTAAATTAGGTGTGCCAAGCTTTGTAGCATCATACTCAAAAAGACTTAAAGCTGTAATTGGTGCCAAAGGTGCTTCAACAAAGTATTAAGCAAAGGCTGTGAATACTTATGTACATATTTTTTTCAGTTTTTTAATAAATTTGCAAAGATTTTAAACAAATTTCTTTTACGTTGTCATTATAGGGTATTGTTTATAGAATTTAAGAAAATAATGGTATTTTTGACTTACCGTAAAATCCATTTCTCCTGATATTCATAACAATTGGGTTATACTTCCCCCTACAAGAGTAGAAAACTAGGCAGAAAAGAATTCTGGCTACACCCATGGGCAGTCCCAGGGGGTATACGCCCTCTCTCTGCTATAGCCACTCAGTTTTGTAACAAGCAGTGTCAGGAGAATTATAACTCCACAGAGGGGTGGGTGCTGTGTCCGTCAATGAACATCAGAGAAATGGATTTTATGGTAAGTCAAAAATACCATTTTCTCTTCATTGACGGACACAGCTCCTGATATTCATAACCATTGGGACGTCCCAAAGCAGTTTTAAACATGAGGGGTGGGAACAACAAATTCCCAAGGTTAAACATTAGCCAACCAGGCAACAAGAGTTCAACCAAACAACTGGAGCCCACCTGAAAAAAAAAAAAACAATACACCCTCAAAGAGGATTAGGTCCTCTTAAACAGCAGCCTGCAAAACCTTGCGGCCCAAGGAAGCATCTGCAGATGCCAATACATGCACGATCAGGTGGCCGCCTTGCAAACCTGCACCACTGACGCCTGATGACGAAAAGCCCAGGAGGCACTAAGCGCCTTAGTAGAGTGCGCCCTGAAAAGGAAAGGGGGAACCTGACCCCTGATGGAATAGGCCTGGACCACCGTCTTTCTGATCCATCTAGAAATGGTCGCAGAGGAAGCAGACAACCCTTTTCGAGGTTCATCTGTGAGCCCAAATAGAGAGTCTAACTTCCTGAAAGACTCTGTAGCTGCCAGGGACACCCTAATTGCTCAGACCACATTGAAGACATGTAAGGCAAATTCCTTCGGATGTTTAGGCCTGGGACACAGGGAAGACAATACAATGTCTTCATTCAAATGAAAATCAGAGACAACCTTTGGAAGGAACATTGGACAGGGGCGAAGAACCACTTTATCCCTGTGAATCACCGGGTAAGGTTAGCGACAGGATCATGCTGCCAGTTCCGACACCCTGCGCGCAGAGGTTCTAGCGACTAAGAAGGCCACCTTCTGGGACAGCGTAAGCAGGGGAATCTCCCAAATATTTTCAAAGAGAGGCTTCTGTAGAGCTGAAAGCACCAAATTAAGATCCCAAGGCGGCAATGGAGCCCGCACTGGAGGAACCAAATGTCGGACACCCTGAAGAAAGGTACACGCGATGGACTGTGTGGCCAAAGGTTGTTTGAAGAAGACCGCCAAAGCCAACACTTGGCCCTTAAAAGGTACTCAAGGCCAATTTCTGTTCAAACCCCCTGTTGAAGGAAGGTTAAGATCCGAGCCACCGAGAAGGAGCGAGGATGAACCCCAAGAGGCTCACACCACACAATGTATGTCTTCAACGTACGATGGTAGACTCTGTTGAGCCAAAATGCGAACAGATCAACCTCGGGGGTGCCCCACCGGAGACACAGCTGATAAAACACCTCCAGATGAAGGAACCACTCCCCGTGGTCAAATTCCTGCCGACTGAGGTAATCCGCTTGCCAATTTTCCACCTAGGGAATGTGTACAGGAGAGAGGGCTGGAAAGAACCGTTCTGCCCACCTTAGAATACCAGCTACCTTCAGAGCAGCCAGGACACTTCTTGTGCCCACTTGGTGATTGACATAAGCCACGGTCGTGGCATTGTCCGATTGAATGCGCACTGGACAACCCTGAAGAAGATCCATTCAATCATCCAGACACAGTCTGATCGCTTGGAGTTCCAAGACATTAATCAGTAGTCTGGACTCTTCCAGCGTCCAGATCCCCTGAGCAGAATGCCCACTGAGGACGCCTCCCCAGCCGGACAGGCTGGCATCTGTGGTGACCACTGTCCAATACAAGGGGTGGAAGGATTTTTCCAGCTGAAGTGCAGGAGAACAAAGCCACCATATCAGGGACTCCTTAGTTCCTTCAATCAGCCGGATCTGATTGTCCAGAGACTGTTGATTCTTGTCCCATTTGGTCAGAATTTCCCTTTGCAGGGACCTCGTATGGAACTGTACAAACAGAACTGCCGTGAAGGTAGACACCATCAGGCCCAACACCCACATGCAAGTCCGGAGGGATGACCATTTGTTGGACAGCAGGAGGGGAATTGCAGCCTGCATTTTCTGGAGTTTGTCCAGAGGAAGGAGCACTCTGGCTAAGGCCGAGTCCAGAGCCAGGCCCAGATAGTCCTGCCTTGTGGATGGAACCAGAGCAGACTTCTGAAAATTCAGAATCCAGTCAAACTCCCGCAGAGTTTGTATTGTAATTTCGAGGTTCTCCACCAAAGCAGAGAGAGATCGACCAAGTAGCCCAGTACCGCGATCCCCTGTTGGTAAAGGCATAGCAAAGTCTTTTGTGAAGACCCGAGGAGCAGCGGAGAAAATGCTGGTGACTGGCACACATTGGAATGTGAAGGTAGGCATCCTTGATATCGATAGAGGCGAGGAAATCCCCCTGACGCAAAGATGCAACCACCGTTCGAAAGGACTCCATTCTGAACCCGCACAAAACAGTTTAGCACCTTGAGGTCCAGGATTGGATGCATTTTGCCTTCCATCCTGGGAACTGTGAACAGGTTTGAGTGGATGGATGGTTGGGACCCGGAGGGCCCAGTAGCCTCAGAAAGGGGAATAGGTGGAGAAATGTGCTCCAAAGACTCCATGAGTCACCAGGGGGACCCCACAAAAAGTGTAAAATACTGCTAAGGGAAAAACTCCACTGCGCTGGCAGCACCACCCGGTCGTCAGGCAAAAAGCACCAAGCTGTATTTAGCAGAGAGGGAGAGAACCCCACCAGAATCACCACCCACAGAAACGGGCACCTGCAGCCACCAGGAGAATCTGCACTACACGTGCGGCAATCAGGAAGTAAAATTATCCAGGAGTCAGCACCAGGGGGTGAGGAGGGGCTCCCACCGCTGAAATTGCCGCCCATAGGACTTCACTGTCATAGCCGCCGCTATTTCCAATGGCAAACTACAACAAAATGGCCACCAGACTACACAAACATGGCCGCCGTGTATAGAAAGAGTTAGGGACTTTTTTAAATGCAAAGCAGTGCATTTTTGGTTCAATAGACTTCAATGAAGAAGCATGTAGTGTGTTTTTGCTGCGATTTGTGGTTTTTACCAACCCCACAAATTGGCCAAAAAAAAAAAAGCATAAAAAATGCAAAACCAATCGAAAAACATGCAAAAAATGCATCTGCAAAAGCGCAAAATGCACCGCAAAAATCACTGCAGAAACGGATCTAATGCAAACTGCATAGGTGTGAACTAAACCTTTGTGGTTTAACCAGGATCATGGCTGCAGCTAGCTTCGTGTTTTTTACTGGTCGATACCCGCTAGTAAAGCAGCCGATCAAACAGATCTAACAGACCCTGGATTCCTCCAGAGAGAGTACCTGTCACTGCCCATGCTATAACAAGGGATTTTATGATAGCAATAAAATTGATACATTTTTTTTAAAAAGATAAAATAAAAATGTAAATAGAATAAAAAATAAAATTTAAAAACACTAAAGCACCCCTTGTACCTGGGCTTATGATTGCACCACACATGTATTGCTAAGAATGTCAGAGTGAGAGCTATAAATTCTAGCATTCAATCTCCTGTTTCACTTTTAACTGGTAACCTGGAAAGGCTTTTAAAGCATTGCCTATGGATAATTTATTGTATCTTAGCTTGTCGTGATTCCACAGGCAAACACAATTTTAAAGCGTGGCATGTTTGGTATCGATTTACTTAGCATATCATCTTTTATATTGTACCAAAAGTTGAGTATTATATTGCGTTTGCGTGCGCGAAAATTAATTTAAGTGTATTTTTGTCCTGAAAATTTGCGTTTGATAAACCACTGCACAATTATCATGTAAATATCATGCAATAATGACAATTTCATTCTCCGTGGTGTTTGCTTTAACTACTTGCCTACAGTGCACTTTCACCCCCTTCCCATCCAGGCCAATTTTCAGCTTTCAGCGCTCTCACACTTTGAATGACAATTGCGCGGTCATGCTACACTATACCCATATGAAATTTTTATTATTTTTTTCACACAAATAGAGCTTTCTTTTGGTGGTATTTAATCACCTCTGGGTTTTTTATTTCTTACAAAAAAAAAGAAAGAAAAAAAGACAGAAAATTTTGAAAAAAAAGTTTTTCTTATTTTCTGCGAGTAAATTTTGAAAATAAATAAATTTTTCTCCTTCACTGATGTGCGCTGATGAGGCGGCACTGATGGGCACTGATAGGCTGCACTTATGGGCACTGATGAGGTGGCACTTATGGGCACTGATGAGGTGGTACTAATATGCCGCACTGATGAGCACTGAGAGGTGGCACTGCTGGGCACTGAGAGGTGGCACTGATGAGCAGCAACATCAGTGCCCACAGTGCTGCCAGTCAGTGCTCATCAGTGCCTAGATGAGCAGGCACTGATGGGCACTGACTGGCAGCACTATGGGCACTGATTGTGGGCACTGATGGTGGGCACATTTTATTTACCTTTGTTGTAATCAGGGCACTGGTGATCAGTGCCCCGATTACATTTTTCTTTGTCCCCGAACGGCTGATCGGCTCTCCTCCTTCCTCACACTGCAGTCTCTGTGTGAGGAAGGAGCGCTGGCGATGAGAGATGATCTCATATGTTTACATATGAGATCATCTCTCATTTCATGGGCCGATCACGTGGTAAATGGCCGCTGTGATTGGTCATTTACCACGATCTGTGATTGGCTGTGTCCAAGGGACACGGCCGACACAGATTTTCCCCGATGCGCGCTCGCGGGAGCGTGTCACTGGGAGGCCGTATAAAGACGGCCTCCCGAAAATGAGTCCGCGATGTAGCCGTACTTCGGCTATATCGCGGATATGAAGAAGTTAAGAAAAAATATAATGCTTGGGGATTTTCTATTTAAAAAAAAAATGCTGAATTTTACATGTATGTGAGAAGTGTCATAACTGGCTTGGGCAGCAATAATGGCCCTGTGATCGATTTTTCATGATATACTTTGTTCGGGTCGGTTCACAACACCATTTCTGCGCTCCAGTACTGTTTCTGCGTGCTTATTAACACACATTGTTGATGCTTTCCGATGCATTTTTTTCTTCATCTCAGTTCAGGACATGCGCTTTCCCGTGTGTTTTTCTGGTACATTTACATGCATTCTGATGAGTTTTTCCATGTTCCATACAGAAAAATACAGCATGTTGTACTACTATTGACTATACTCCACTGGTTTGAACTAGGGCTACTGGAATACATGTGTTTTGGATGCAGAATAAAAATGCACTTGACTGTATCTGGTGTGAACTAGCTGGATACTTAAGAATACATACTTAAATATAATTTTTTTTTTTTGCAAATCAGAGTTTAGTGGCACTTTAAGCTGCTGTAAACCACGTTGCTGGAGGAGGGAGGAGCAGGGGAGGGGCTTTCCGCTATAAGCATTTTAGTATGCTGCAATGGCAATGAGCCACCCTAAGGCAGGAGTTTGTGCAGAGTCCTTTTTAGCAGATGAAAAAGCAAAGCAAACTTGGGAAGTGCTGAGCTTTGCCACACTATAAGCTTTTTTAATTTTAGGGTTTGATAATGTTCTACAACGCTATCCAGAGGTTGGTCACTGGGTACGCTGGGTGAATTAGAATGTCTAGGTTTTAGACAAAATAACAGAGCTCAGATGCATTGCACAAAACAAATACTCTTTTAGTCAAAATAATACAGTTATTGCTGATAAGTGCTACATCAAAATTCCTAGGAAGGACGCAGGAAGTAGAATAAATCAACATGAGTAAAGAGTAAAAACATTCTGAACTTCAAGGTTACTGTTGAGCCACAAACTGGAAAGATGCTGGTAACATGTTATGGGTATGTAATGTCTTTAAATACCTTATGGTCTGTGTCTGACCGGATTAAAAGCAGACACTTGCCAACCGCCCTTTAGCAGTTTTATTGCTACAGGGCGGCTGTGCTGCGCAGAATCACACACACACATACATATATATATATACATACACACACACATATATACATGATCCTCCAGTTCTAGGTATAGGGCGCGAGTGCGCACCAGCGGCGACTCGCTACCACTCTGATTCTACACACTGGGAGCTGATCAGCAGGTCCCACAGGCCCGATGTCCACTGGCACCTGCTGATCATTCGGTACACAGGCAGAACAGCGATTTGCCTAACAAGGCAGATCGCCGTTCTGTCAGTAAGGAAGGCATGAATACTGTGTTCCTGCAAAGCCTTCCCCTAGTAAAAGCACCTGGTATCATTGTCTGCAGCCAGCGATTCCCTTTCAGGCAGAAGAGATCCGAGCGGCTAATTAGCCACTGGTTTACTTCTACGGGTGGTGGAAGGGGGTGTCGACCCCCCCCTCCTGCTGCCGCCTCTCCCGGACTCTACCGGTACCACTGCGGAAGCCGGGAGCGATGCAGGTGGCGGTGATGGCTGACTGGGACAGTCACTCTGTAACTCTGGAAACCGGGAGCGACGAGTATTTGTTACTTCCGGTTTTGCCCCTTTGTTTACCTGGTCACCAGAGGCCAGAGAAGCAGCAGATCGGACCAATCTTGTTCTGATTGGCTGCATGGGGGGGGGGGGGGGCAGATGAATAGACTCCAAATCTCTCCATAAAGAAGATCTGTCATGGCCCATGCTATCACAAGCGATGTTGTTTATCCCTTGTAATACCATAAAAGTTTATACAATAAAGTTTATACAATAAAAAATTGAACAGGGATATATATAAAAATAAACCTATGCGCTACCAAATAGAGGAGGAAATGGAAATGAGGAGGGAGAAGAAAAAGATCAATGGAGCACCAGAAATCTGCAGCTAATTCTGTAGTGTCACCACATACAACAAAGTATAAAAAGGAGTAAAAAATCAGAGCAGATACTCAAAAATCGGTGAACCATAAATATGCGTGTAAAAGTAGATAATAAATACTATATGATAATAAATACTATAAAATCTTCATCAATCTTCAAACAATAAGTAGTAAAGTGCTCATGTGCCAAATATCACAAAGGGATGCTAATAGTGCACTTAAGTGATCTGAAAGGTGATCAATATAGGTAAATTGCAACTGAGTATCCTGTGCAAAGTGAACCACTATGAGTAAATCAGTTGCAACTAATACTGATCCAATTATCAGAAAATGAAAAAATGCCCTATGAAGAGTGAACCACTGCAACTCTTCAGTTGCAAAGCGGAGTAAATCAATAAATAGTGACAAAGGTGGTCATCATAGCATAAAGTTCCAAGTGCTGGAAAGGTGAAAGAAATAAACAAAATAATTGTGTGCCCTATAAAGAGCAAACCACTGCGACTCTTCAGTTGCACAGAAAAAAATATAACAGTGACAAATGTGGTAGAAAACAATATATACACTGTGATCAATGTGAAGGTAAAAAATGTGTGGTAATCCAGAAATGAGGTACAATCAATGTTCTCAATGCTAGTAAATAATGAGGCAAAGTTCATATGTAGTGAAGTGATCAGATGCTTCCGGTGACCCCCAGTGCGGACTTTGGTGAGCTAGAAATCCATAAATAGGTGTAATGGCCGCTCACCTCCATTAACACTCTTAAGAGCGTTTCAGGTGTCACATATGAACTTTGCCTCATTATTTATTAGCATTGAGTACATTGATTGTACCTCATTTCTGGATTACTATTTGCTGAGAGGCATGTTGAGTTCAAATATTTTGCCACAGGTTTCGGGAATTTTTTTTTTTTTAACACAAAGTTGTCACTTAAATGATATATTGTGTCACTTAAATGATATATTGCTCAAACATGCCATGTGTATACATAAAATGACACCCAAAAATACATTCTGCTGCTTTTCCTGAGTACGGAGATACCACATGTGTGAGACTTTTTGTCAGTCTAGCCATGTACAGGACCCCAAAAACCAATCACCGCCTTCAGGCTTTCCAAGGGCGTAAATTGTTGATTTCCCTCCACACTACCTATCACAGTTTTGGAGGCCATGAAATGCCAAGATAGCACAAACCACCCCCAAATGACCCCTTTTCGGAAAGTAGACACCCGTAGGTATTTGATAAGAGGCATGGTGAGTATTTTGCAGCTCTCATTTGTTTTGGAAAATGAAGAAAGAAAAGGTAAATGTTTTTTATTTTTTCAATTTTCAAACTTTGTGACAAAAAGCAAGATCTCCAAAATACTCAAAATGCCTCTCAGCAAATAGCTTGATGGCGGTTATAGCGGTGATTGGTTTTCGGGGTCCTGTACGCGGCTAGACTGCCAAAAAGTCTCACACGTGGTATCTCCATACTCAGGAGAAGCAGCAGAATGTATTTTGTGGTGTCATTTCACGTATATCCATGCATGTGCAAGCAATATATCATTTAAGGTAAAACTTTTAATTAATAAAAAAAAAAAAGTAGTTGGGGGGGGGGGGGGGGTGTTGTGCTATCTTGGCATTTCATGGCCTCTGAAACTGTGATAGGTAGTGAGGTGTGACATCAACAATTTACGCCCTTAGAAAGCTTGAAGGTAGTGATCGGTTTTTTGGGTCGTCCAGTACGCGACTAGACTGCCACAAAGCCTCACACATGGGGTATCCCAATACTCAGGAGAAGCAGTAGAATGTATTTTGGGGTGTCATTTCACATATACCCATGGCATCTGTGAGCAATAATAAAATCTGTGCTTTCTTGGCATTTCATGGCCTCCGAAACTGTGATAGGTAGTGAGGAGTGACATCAACAATTTACGCCCTTAGAAAGCTTGAAAGTAGATCGTTTTTTTTGGGTCGTCCAGTATGCGGCTAGACTGCCACAAAGTCTCACACATGGGGTATCCCAATACTCAGGAGAAGCAGTAGAATGTATTTTGGGGTGTCATTTCACATGTGTGAGCAATAATAAAAACCGCAGAGGTGATCAAATACCACCAAAAGAAAGCTCTATTTGTGGAAAAAAAAAGGACATGAATTTAGTTTGGGTAAAATGGCCTGGTCATTAAGGGGGTAAAACCTTCCGGTCCAGAAGTGGTTAAGGGCTGTTTGTGATATCTTCCCTATGTAAAGACTATCTGGATGTAGTGTTAGTACAAGCCTAATCCCTATAGTAAACAATGTTTTGACTACAGACTATCCAAAATACAACCAAGGAAATTAAAGTCCTAATGTTATTAGTCTTTCTTTTTTTCTGTCTTTGTTTAAAATGAAGGTTTATTCAGCTTCTGTATGCAGTTCTTCCCAGACTTTACAATCTTTCCAGTCCGGAAAATGAAGGAGTTACATTTCACATTACGCTATGCCAAGAAAGATTACTCCCGGACTTGGCCGCCGCTAGAATTAATATACCAAGAATGTCCAGAGACCTGTTCCTGTGAGTGGGTGTTCTTAGCAACCGCATTAAATTGTAGACAGCAATGAAAGGAACCCGTTTTTCTATGTGCATAGTTTGTGGCATAACAGAAAATGCTGGCTAGCAACCAACACACCAAAGGCTCTTGTTTCCATCACAGATGTACAATCACACTAAAAGACGGGGCTTAACTGGTTTTTAATGAATATAATATTTAACTGCTGATTTGTCTACTTAACCACATGACCTCTGGAATATTTATCCCCCCCTTTATGACCAGGCCATTTTTTTGCAATACGGCACCGCTTTACTCTAAATGACAATTGCGCGGTCATGCAACTCTGTTCCCCACAAATAGCTTCCTTTTGGTGGTAATTGATAAACACTGCAGTTTTTATTTTTTTGCGCTATAAACAAAAAAAAGGCAAACAATTTTGAAAAAGAAAAAAAAAACGGAATTTTTGTAAAATCTTACCTGTAAAATTCCTTTCTCTGAGTCCTCCGACAGTCGCCGCCTCTTCATATTCGTCACATATGGGGTATTAGACTTTGCTCCGAAGGAGTAGCTAGGCAACAGAATATGTTAACATTAAAGCTTTTAACATATCCCACCCTCAAGGGGTGGTCCCCTCAGTCAATACCCTCCTACTTCCTGCAACCATATCTCAGTTTTAGTGGAATAGCAGTAGAGTATACAACCAAACCCCAAAAGAGGGGCGGGGGCGGCGACTGTCGGAGGACTCAGAGAAAGGAATTTTACAGGTAAGATTTTACAAAAATTCCGTTTTCTCTTACGTCCTCCGACAGTCGCCGCCTCTTCATATTCGTCACATATGGGGACGTCCCAAAGCAGTGCAAACATGAGGGGTGGGAAACGCATCCGCGCCAAAAAGGCAACGCAGTCTCCGCATCAAAGAAAGGAACCTTACCAAAGGAAGGAAACCAGCTGGGCAACAGGAAAAACAAGTGCTCAACAGGAGCAACAACCCAGGAAAAGACAAATACCCAGGGGATACAAAACGTATCCCAACAGCCAGAGGTCCCCAACAAGGGACCCTAGGGAATTGCCGCACTAAGAACCTTGCGGCCAAAGGAAGCATCCGCCGATGCCTGAACATCTACTTTGTAGAATCTTGTGAACGTGTGTACGGTCGACCAGGTCGCCGCCTTACACACCTGGGCTACAGAAGCCCCATGACGACAGGCCCAAGACGCACTCAAAGATCTAGTAGAGTGCGCCTTCACAGGCACAGGGAGAACCTTCCCCTGCAAGGCATAGGCCTGTTCAATGGTCTGCCTGATCCATTTGGCGATGGTAGAGGCCGAAGCCGCCATGCCCTTCCGAGGACCCTCTGGAAGAACAAACAAGGAGTCCGTCTTTCGAAAAGACTCAGTCGATTTAAGGTAAACCCTTATCGCCCGAACAACATCCAGAGAATGCAATCTCACCTCCTTTGGATGTTTAGGCTTTGCGCACAGCGAAGGTAAGACAATATCCTCATTAAGATGGAATTCCGAAACTCGTTTCGGAAGAAAAGAAGGATTAGGTCGCAAGACCACCTTATCCAAATGAACAACCAGGTACGGAGATTTGCAGGACAAAGCCGCCAGCTCCGACACTCTGCGAGCCGAAGTGATCGCCACCAAAAAGGCGACCTTTTTGGACAACATAGACAACGAGATCTCCCTGATCTGTTCAAAAGGAGCACGTTGCAACACAGACAGAACGAGATTCAAGTCCCAAGGGGGCAAAGGATCCCTCCTAGGAGGAACCAGATGCCGCACACCCTGAACAAAAGTGCCAACCAAGGAGTTGGAAGCCACGGGACGTTGGAACAGAACGGCCAGCGCAGACACCTGACCCTTTATCATAGCCAGCGCCAGACGCTGATCAACACCCGTTTGAAGGAAAGACAGCACACGGGAAACCGAGTACGTGCGGGGTGAAAACCCCCTGGACTCACACCAGGCAAAATAGGCCTTCCAAATACGGTAGTAAACCTTCCCCGAGGAAGACTTCCTCGCGTTGATCAAAGTATGAACGACCTCTGGAGAGAGACCCTTCTCCTTCAGGACCTCGGTCTCAACAGCCAGGCCGTCAAAGCCAGCGACTGTAAAGCAGGATGGTATATCGGTCCTTGATGGTATATCGGTCCTTCGACCGCCAGATTCACGAGGTCTGCGTACCAGGACCGGCGAGGCCAGTCCGGTGCCACAAGAATCACCGTGCTGCGTTCCGAGTGTAACCTGCGAAGGAACCTGGACAGCAACTGAATCGGTGGAAACGCGTACATCAGCCTGTACTGATGCCACGGGGCCACTAACGCGTCCGACGCGTCTGCCCGAGGGTCGCGCGTCCTTGCCACGAACCTTCTCACCTTGTTGTTGAGACGAGACGCGAACAGGTCCACATCTGGAAGACCCCACTTCGCGCACAACATCTGGAAGACAGCCGGGTGGAGAGACCATTCCCCCTGATCCAGGGTCTGGCGACTCAGATAGTCCGCCTGCCAGTTCTCCACCCCCGGAATGTGAACCGCCGTTATCGCCGGGACATGAGTCTCGGCCCAAGATAGAATGTCGGCCACTTCTCGAGCCGCTCGGGCACTCCTGGTGCCCCCTTGGTGGTTGATGTAGGCCACCGCCGTGGCATTGACCGTCTGCACCCGAACCGGGCAGCCCTGCAGCCGGTCCGTCCAGCGATGAAGACAGAGATTTATCGCACGCAATTCCAGAATGTTGATCGGAAGGGAAGACTCCCCCTCCGACCAAGTTCCCTGGGCGGACAGAACGCCCAGAACACCACCCCAGCCCGACAGGCTGGCATCCGTGGTGATTACCGTCCACGAGATAGGACGAAACGACTTGCCCCCGGACACCATCGGGGACTGGAGCCACCACAGAAGGTTTCTTCTGGTGCGATGACTCAACGAGATTTGAAGATCCAGAGATTGAGGTCGCCCGTCCCACCTGGACAGGATCTCCGCTTGGAGACCCCGCGTGTGAAACTGGGCGAAGGGAATCGCCTCGAAGGCCGAGACCATCAATCCCAGACATCTCATGCACGTCCGCAGAGACGAGTGCGGAACGTCCCTGAGGGACCTGACTTCCTCCTGAAGAGTTCTGAGTTTGTCTTCCGGCAGGAAGACCTTCGCCTGCACCGAGTCCAGAATCATTCCCAGGTAGGGAAGACGAACCGACGGACTCAGTGTCGACTTTGGAAAATTTATCGTCCAACCAAACTCCTGCAGAGTTTGCATCGTGACAGACAGGTCCTTCTCCAGACCCTGGCTGGTCGCAGACCGAACCAGAATGTCGTCCAGATACCCCAGGACAGAAATGCCCTGGGCCCTCAATAATGCCAGAACCGGTGCAAGCACCTTGGTGAAGACCCGCGGAGCCGAGGCGAGACCAAAAGGCAACGCCACGAACTGGTAGTGATCCTCCGCAATGGCAAATCGAAGGAACCTCTGGTGACCCTCGAAAATGGGGATGTGAAGATACGCATCCTTCAAATCGATGGAGGCCATGAATTCCCCCGGAACCAGGGCAGCCACCACCGACCGCAGGGATTCCATGCGGAACTTGCGAACCCGCACAGAGCGGTTCAGAGCCTTCAAGTCCAGAATTGGACGAACCTTGCCCTCCTTTCTGGGCACGGTGAACAGATTGGAATAAAACCCCCGAAATCTGTCCCGATGAGGCACCGGAACCACCACTCCCTGAGCCCTCAGGTCCCGCACCGCCAGGTGCAGGTCCCGCAAACGCTCTGGAGACAGTTGAAGATTTGAGGGAAAAAATCTGCTCTCCGGCCGAGAGAGAAACTCGATCTTGTAACTAAATCGAATGATCTCCTGAACCCATCTGTCCCGCACACGGGCCAACCAGGGCTGAAGAAAACCGAGCAAGCGTCCCCCCACCCCAAAACTGGGTGAGGGCGCCCCTTCAGGCCGTACTGTTATGGGCTGCAGATCCGGATTGACCGGACTTCTGTTTCCCAGACCAGGGCTTCTTCTGAGAGCCTTGACCTTTGAACGGCTTGCCCTAGTAGTGCGGCCGAAAGGCACGAAAGGACCCCTGAGGGGGCCGAAAATTAGCATGCTTCTTCCCAGAAGCCCCCTTAGCCTTGGGGAAATGGGGCAAGAGAGTGCTCTTACCCCCGGTGATCCCCTTAATCAACACATCCAAGGACTCCCCCAAAAAGGCGAGACCCATCATAAGGTAGATTGGCTAAGGTCTTACGTGAAGACTGGTCCACCGACCAACATTTTAACCAAACCAGGCGGCGAGACAACACCGCCACGCTGTGCACACGTGCAGCCAACGGAACCAGGTCCAGGTCCGCATCACACAGATACATGACACCTTGGTGTATTTGATCCACCATATCCAGGGTCGCCGGCGAGGCCGAATCGGCCACTAGGACGCGCCTAAGCATCTGCGTCCAACTTGCGATCGCCTGGGCCGCCATGAGAGAAGCAAACAGAGCCTTAAGCATAGAACCCGTAACAGAATAAGTATGACGGGCAAGAGACTCCAATCTCCTATCCGTGGCATCACGGAACACAGGGGAATCCTCTGCAGGAATCGCAGTGGCTTTGTTTAAAACCGCAATTGCGTGATCCACTGGGGGAGGCACACACCACCTTTCATCAGTGGAAGGCGAGAAAGGATAGCGCAGCTTGAATCTACTTGGTACAGCAAAAGGTTTGCGCAGATTGCGCCATTGTTCCTTAACAGCGCGCTGAAAATCATCATTGCAGGGAAAAACCTGCGGCGTCCTGCGTTTTCTCTGCGTCCCATAAGCCGCCAAGGCGGCGGGGGGACACACTTCATCCTGCAAACGCAGCGTTTGCTTAATGGAAGCAATCAACTCATCCATGATTGCAAGCTCTTCAGGCGAGCCAGGGGGAGAATTATCAACCCCCTCAACTTCAGCCTCCACCTCGGACCCCACTAGATCTAGGGAGGAGCGGGACCCCGATAAGGAGGCCCCCGCCATAACAGCCCCATCACCTTCACCCTCAGAATCAGAGGAAAGAGCAACTCTGGGCCTTTTAGTAGATTGAGCAGCCACCAGCATCTGTACCTGAGCAGCAAGGCCAGCCACAATCGTGGCTAAATCCCCCCCTGGGGGGGAAACAGCGGTCCCCTGGCTTTCCACCAAGGCGGTAGGAAATTTGCCCTCCTGAGAATCCATTGCCCCTGTAATGCCGGACAATAAAGGGTTAACTGCCCCTTTAAGCAAACGCGGTAAGCGCAGCCCACCGCACCACACTCAAGCACAATGAGACCCCCACAGGGAATATGCAAACTGAACACAGGCAATGGATAGCAAGAACAGAAGGATAAAACCTGAGGAGACCCTCGCCGCTGCTGCTGCCTCGATCGGTGTTCCTGGAAAGAGGAAGTGATGCTGCCAGGGCGCTCTATGAAAGCCTATGGAGGCTACAAGAAAATGGCCGCCATGCATGTAAAACATGCGGCCGGAGCGAGTGTAGGCAAAATGGCGCCGTTTGGCGCCGAAACCGCCGCTCCACAGTGCAGTATGCACACATGACATCCCTGTATAAGAATACATGTCAGATCGCCGCAGCGATCGCTGTATATGCCCAAACATGCCAAAAAAAAACATGCCCCACAGCACACAGCTTCTCACACTGACCAGGCTGACACACACAGTGTCACACAGCTCCCCCCCCCCTTGCAGCCCACAGCATGCAGCCGAGAGATAGGGAGACAAGCAGTGTGAATAGAGGCAGGTTACACAGTCCCAGACTGACACCCCCCCAGACAGACAGGTCCCCACATAAATACACTTACCTCACATGGCGTGGGGGACCCGCACAGGCGAACAAGCCGCTGCACATGAGGCAGGGAGAGTCGCATTCAAGACGCACAAAATGGGGGTTAAGAAACCGCACAGCGTCCAGTGAGGTAGCCACCTCACCAATCATCCCTGCACCGAACAGGGATGGGTCGTTCACTGTGCCAGGAGCGTTACCTGGCTGAACGCTCGATGGCAGGCTGGGAAGTCACTGACCCACGACCTGCGACCAGGGGGATCAGCCCGAGACCCAGCCCGCATGATCCTCTTCATCAGAAGAACTAACTAACGCTGACAAAAATAACAGCTAAGTAAAGGTAGAGAGAAAACTCAAACAAAATTTCAAAAAGAAGAAAGAGTCTGGGGCAGAAAGCCCCAGCACAGAGAAAGCCAGCCACTCCTGACAAGCTAGACATTAAAACTGAGATATGGTTGCAGGAAGTAGGAGGGTATTGACTGAGGGGACCACCCCTTGAGGGTGGGATATGTTAAAAGCTTTAATGTTAACATATTCTGTTGCCTAGCTACTCCTTCGGAGCAAAGTCTAATACCCCATATGTGACGAATATGAAGAGGCGGTGACTGTCGGAAAAAAACAATATTTTCTACATTCTGCTATAAAACAGATCATATAAAAAAAATTATAAAATCAAATGTCTAAATAAATTTAGGCCTATATGTATTCTGCTACAAGTCTTTGGTAAAAAAAAAAAAAAAAATCAATAAGCGTATAATATATATATATATATATATATATATATATATATATCTATATATATATATATATATCTCTATATATATATATATATCTATATATCTATATATCAAACTATGGGATATACACTGGAATTTTTATAATGGCGGCTAAAAATGTGCAGTTAATATTGGTTTTGACAAGGCGCATGCAAAGCACTGCACACGTGATCAGCAGATCATGGGTGCAATGCAGGGCTCCTGCAGACTGTCAGTGTAAGCTGTCTACCTAGAACTACCTAGAGCGCTCAACAGCACACCCTGGTTACTCATTGAGAACTACAATCCAACAGCTGCACTTGTAGTTCTCACATTCATAGAACTCCGTAAATAAAATGGGTAGTAAACCACAAAAAATAAATATATATATTCTCTCTGCAAATGATTGTTACAATGTGCTAGTATGCACGGCATACTAGCACATTATGAAAGACTTACCTGAAAATGAAGCCCTCTAGCGTAGTGCTGTTACTGCTGACAGGGCTTCCATCTTCACTTCGAGTGTGCGGGCAGCTGCTGCTTGACTGGCCAAGCCGCGATGACGTCACGGCTGCGGCATGGTGCTTTCTATGGATGGCACGCTGTCCATTGAGAGTGCAGTGCGACGGCTACATCACTGGGCGCTTCTAAAGTAAATATCTCGTAACTGGTGCACATCTAGGGGATATTTACACTACCCACTGGTAAGACTTATTATAGGCTTAGTTGTAGGTATAAATAAAAAAAGAAAAAAAAATTTCTATCACTTAAATGATCACCCTCTTAACCGCCTGCAACTTTCTGGGTCACACTACACATCCTAGGAGACCGAAGGACCATTCTGAAAGTGATCTGCCATCTACGCATGCGCAGTGGGGAGCTGGCTACAAAAAAAACAGGAAGTCGCAGCCAGCTTCCCACATCCAAGATGGTGGTGTGTAGACCCAAAGACCAGTGTAACGTTAGAAAACAGCTGGGCCGCTTACCACTGCGCATGCTCATAGCTCCGGAGGGTAGGGAATTTTCACGGGGTAGTGTTTTGTAACATTACACCATGTCAGCTGTTGTAACAGCGACGGCGGGTCTATGAAAATATAACTCACGGAGATCTCGGCCGCAGCTTTTATATTTTCGAGCCGAGATCAGGGAAGTCAGAGGGGTTGGAGCGGAGATGATTTAATGTTGCAGCGGTGATGATTTAATGTACCCGCGGCAACAGCTGATGCGGTTTAACGTTAACAAACACTACCCCGTGAAAATTCCCTACCCTCCGGAGCTGTGAGCATGCGCAGTGGTAAGCTGCTCAGCTGTTCAATGAAGTAGGTGCACATGAAGTGACGAGGGTAGGGAATTTTCACGGGTAGGGTTTTTTCCCGGAACACTGGCGAAAAACCAGCCTGGGTGATGACAACGCTGAACTCCTGGACTGGCAAGTGTCTGTTTATTAAAAGTAATTTCATATGCATCATTATAGTTTTTAATTACTGTATGACATAATTTCAAAATATTACTCCACTGTCCTCTGCTCCTCCAAAAACTTCCTGCTCTTTAGCCTCATCATTACTTGTTCCCACGCATGTCTCCAGGATTTCTCCAGAGCCTCTCTCATCCTTGGGAACTCCCTACCTCAATCAATTTGGCTATCTCCTACTCTGTCTGCCTTCAGGTGATCCCGGAAAGCCCATATTTTTTTAGGGAAGCCTATCCTACCTATATACCTCCAGCTCTCTGGGGACTCTCTCTCCTCATTGGCCATTGGCTCCTGCTGCTTCCAATCACAGCCAGTGAGCCAATAAGAAAAGAGAGGGTAGAGCCATGACTCTGTGTGTGAATGGCCACACTGAGCAGCAGCTCACAAATGGCTGTGGGGGCACTCAGCAGGAGGGAGGGGCCAGGGCCACCAGCGGGGGACCCGAGAAGAGGAGGATCTGGGCTGCTTTATGCAAAACCACTGACTAGAGCAGGCGAATATGACATGTTTGCTATTTTTATTTTTTTTTTAAAAACAATATAACTTTAGCTGTAGGACACCTGAAATCACACCTGAATCAGACTTAAAATAGTAGAGGACTCTGAAAACGCACTTTGAAAAATGCACTGCGGCCAGCCCACAGATATGTGAACCGGCTCCATAGAAAGTCGGTTTGGTTTACATGTCATGCAAATCAGATGCGGTCAAAAATGCATCCAGTTCACATATACTGCGAACCAAGCCTCAGATTGTAAGCTCTCACAAGAGAGTTCCTAACCCTTTTGTATTTAAACTGTATTCAAACTGTATTGCCCCCGCCCCCATTTGGCACTATATAAATCCTGTATAATTATACTAATAAAAATAACATATACAGTTTCCTTCCTTTAGCTGCTACCGGTATATCAGAGAGACAGCTGGCCCCCAAAAGCTGTTGGCTGGCAGACATTTGCCAGCCACCATAGACTTGAATCATCACCCCATGTGGCTGAAAATATGTGGACTGGGCAACCATTAACCCATGTCTATGGGCTAGTATAGAGTGCATTGTTTTCAGTCAAGAAGCCAAACTGGTAGACTGACATTGAGAAAGAAGGAAAGAAATGGCACTATGGAGCATTACTAAGCAAAGAGCATATAGTTTGAATGTGGTTTATGGGCAGCAAATATGGGAGTGAATGGACCGTACTCCGTGCTAAGCGGCTTCTTGTTCATTCACAAACTATATACACACACATATATACAGTGGGTACGGAAAGTATTCAGACCCCCTTAAATGTTTTCACTCTTTGTTATATTGCAGCCATTTGCTAAAATCATTTAGGTTCCTTCTTCTTCCTCATGAATGTACACATAGCACCCCATACTGACAGAAAAACACAGAATTGTTGACATTGTTGCAGATTTATTAAAAAAGAAAAACTGAAATATCACATGGCCCTAAGTATTCAGTCCCTTTGCTGTGACACTCATATATTTAACTCAGGTGCTTTCCATTTCTTCTCATCATCCTTGAGATGGTTCTACACCTTCATTTGAGTCCAGCTGTGTTTGATTATACTGATTGGACTTGATTAGGAAAGCCACACACCTGTCTATACAAGACCTTCCAGATCACAATGCATGTCAGAGCAAATGAGAATCATGAGGTCAAAAGGAACTGCCTGAAGAGCTCAGAGACAGAATTGTGGCAAGGCACAGATCTGGCCAAGGTTACAAAAAGATTTCTGCTGCACTTAAGGTTCCTAAGAGCACAGTGGCCTCCATAATCCTCAAATGGAAGACGTTTGGGACGACCAGAACCCTTCCTAGAGCTGGCCGTCCGGCTAAACTGAGCTATCGGGGGAGAAGAGCCTTGGTGAGAGAGGTAAAGAAGAACCCAAAGATCACTGTGGCTGAGCTCCAGAGATGCAGTCAGGAGATGGGAGAAAGTTGTAGAAAGTCAACCATCACTGCAGCCCTCCACCAGTCGGGGCTTTATGGCAGAGTGGCCCGACGGAAGCCTCTCCTCAGTGTAAGACACATGAAAGCCCACATGGAGTTTGCTAAAAAACACCTGAAGGACTCCAAGATGGTGAGAAATAAGATTCTCTGGTCTGATGAGACCAAAATAGAACTTTTTGGCCTTAATTCTAAGTGGTATGTGTGGAGAAAACCAGGCACTGCTCATCACCTGTCCAATACAGTCCCAACAGTGAAGCATGGTGGTGGCAGCATCATGCTGTGGGGGTGTTTTTCAGCTGCAGGGACAGGACGACTGGTTGCAATCGAGGGAAAGATGAATGCGGCCAAGTACTGGGATATTCTGGACAAAAACCTTCTCCAGAGTGCTCTGGACCTCAGACTGGGCCGAAGGTTTACCTTCCAACAAGACAATGACCCTAAGCACACAGCTAAAATAACGAAGGAGTGGCTTCACAACAACTCCGTGACTGTTCTTGAATGGCCCAGCCAGAGCCCTGACTTAAACCCAATTGAGCATCTCTGGAGAGACCTGAAAATGGCTGTCCACCAACGTTTACCATCCAACCTGACAGAACTGGAGAGGATCTGCAAGGAGGAATGGCAGAGGATCCCCAAATCCAGGTGTGAAAGACTTGTTGCATCTTTCCCAAAAAGACTCCTGGCTGTATTAGATCAAAAGGGGGCTTCTACTAAATACTGAGCAAAGGGTCTGAATACTTAGGACCATGTGATATATTTCAGTTTTTCTTTTTTAATAAATCTGCAACAATGTCAACAATTCTGTGTTTTTCTGTCAGTATGGGGTGCTATGTGTACATTCATGAGGAAGAAGAATGAACTTAAATGATTTTAGCAATTGGCTGCAATATAACAGTGAAAAATTTAAGGGGGTCTGAATACTTTCCGTACCCACTGTATATACATATACACACACACACACACACACACACACACACAGGTGCATCTCAATGAGAATATCATCAAAAGGCTATTTTATTTCATTAATTCAATTCAAAAAGTGAAACTCATATTTTATACACACATAGTGATATATTTCAATCATTTTTTTTTATTTTACTTTTGATGATTATGGCTTACAGCAAGTGAAAACTCAAAATTCAGTATCTCAAAAAATTTGACTATGACATAAGACCGATAAAAAAAGAATTTTTAATACATAAATGTTGGCTGACTTAAAAGTATGTCCATGTACAGTATAGTATGCACTCAGAACTTGGTCGGGGAGCCTTTTGCATGAATTACTGGGCTTATATAACACCTCAGCAGTACCACAAACTGATCGTGTCCATGCCACGCCGCATTGATGCAGTAATTCATTCAAAAGGAGCAATGACCAAGAATTGATTGCATACTATACTGCACATGGACATACTTTTTAGCTTTTTAGTAAGCCAACATTTCTGTTTTAAAAATCTTTTTTTTTTTTGATCTTATGTAATATTCTAATTTTGGGTTTTCACTTGCTGTAAGCCATAATCATCAAAATGAAAAGGAAGAGATGCTTGAAATATATCACTCTGTGTGTAACACATTAATATAAAATATATGAGATTCATTTTTTGAAATGAATTACTGAAATAAATTAACTTTTGATGATATTCTAATTTTATGAGATGCACCTGTATTTAATATATATATATATATATATATATACATGCACACATTCATGTACATACAATATCCCACAAAAGTGAGTACACAAATTTTTGTAAATATTTTATTATATCTTTTCATGTGACAACACTGAAGAAATGACACTTTGCTACAATGTAAAGTAGCGAGTGTACAGCTTGTATAACAGTGTAAATTTGCTGTCCCCTCAAAATAACTCAACACACAGCCATTAATGTCTAAACCGCTGGCAACAAAAGTGAGTACACACCAAAGTTAAAATGTCTAAATTGGGCCCAAAGTGTCCATATTTTGTGTGGCAACCATTATTTTACAGGATTGCCTTAACCCTCTTGGGCATGGAGTTCACTAGAGCTTCACAGGTTGCTACTGGAGTCCTCTTCCACTCCTCCATGATGACATCACGGCGCTGGTTGATGTTAGAGACCTTATGCTCCTCCAACGTCCATTTGAGGATGCCCCACAGAAGAGGGTTTAGGTCTGCAGACAGGCTTGGTGAGTCCATCACCTTTACCCTCAGCTTCTTTAGTAAGGCAGTGGTTGTCTTGGAGGCGTGTTCGGAGTCGTTACCATATTGCAGGGGTGGGGAACCTTTTTTCTGCCAAGGGCCATTTGGATTTTTGCAACATCATTCGGGGGCCGTACAAAATGATCAACTTAAAAATTAGCCTGTTATATTTGGTCAAACATTTAATTAACTCACCCCTAATGTGAAGGCTGGAACTGCTTCTCTTTGGTGAGGTGTGTGATGTTAGCTGATATTGATGATGTTGCTACTCGCAACTGGTTTTTCAATGCAGAGTGACCACAGCGTGCCCCCATCAATGAAGAGTGACCACAGCGTGCCCCCTTTCAATGCAGAGTGACCACAGCGTGCCCCCTTTCAATGCAGAGTGACCACAGTGTGCCCACTTTTAATGCAGAGTTACCACAGCGTGCCCACTTTCAATGCAGAGTGACCACAGCGTGCCCCCTTTCAATGCAGAGTGACCACAGCGTGCCCCCTTTCAATGCAGAGTGACCACAGCGTGCCCCCTTTCAATGCAGAGTGACCACAGCGTGCCCCCTTTCAATGCAGAGTGACCACAGCGTGCCCCCTTTCAATGCAGAGTGACCACAGCGTGCCCCCTTTTAATGCAGAGTGACCACAGCGTGCTCCCTTGACGCAATGATTTTGCAGGCCGCCCACAGGTTCCTCACCCCTGCCATATTGGAATACTGCCCCGCAGCCCAGTCTCCAAAAAGGAAGGGATCATGCTCTGCTTCAGTATATCACAGTACATGTTGGCATTCATGGTTCCCTCAATAAACTGTAGCTCCCCAGTACCGGCAGCATTCATGCAGTCCCAGACCATGACACTCCTACCACCATGCTTGACTGCAGGCAAGACACACTTGTCTTTGTACTCCTCACCTGGTTGCTGCTACACCCGTTTGACACGATCTGAACCAAATAAGTTTATCTTGGTCTCATCAGACCACCGGACATGGTTTCAGTACTGTTTGGAGGCTTTCTTGTGCATCATCTTTAGAAGAGGCTTTCTTCTGGGACAACAGCCATGCAGACCAATTTGATGCAGTGTGCAGCATATGGTCTGAGCACTGACAGGCTGACCTCTCACCCCCTTCAACCTCTGCAGCAATGCTGGCAGCGCTCAAACGTCCATTTTCCAAAGACAACCTCTGGATATGACGTTGAGCACGTGCACTCAACTTCTTTGGTCGACCATGGTGAGGCCTGTTCTGAATGCAACCTGTCCTGTTAAACTGCTGTATGGTCTTGGTCACCGTGCTGCAGCTCAGTTTCAGGGTCTTGGCAATCTTCTTATAGCCTAGGCCATCTTTATGTAGAACAACAATTCTTTTTTTCAGATCCTCTGAGAGTTTTGTTGCCATGAGGTGCCATGTAGAACTCCCAGTGACCAGTATGAGACAGTGAGAATGATAACACCAAATTTAACACACCTGCTACCCATTCACACCTGAGACCTTGTAACACTAACGAGTCACATGACACCGGGGAGAGAAAATGGCTAATTGGGCCCAAATTAGACACTGTCACTTAGGGGTGTACTCACTTCTTTTTTTTTTTTAAATATTTACAAAAAATGTGAGGTGTGTACTCAATTTTGTGAGATACTGTGTATAGGATTACACACTATTCATAGAAACACACTGTTAAGCTGATTTACATTGTGTGGATTACTTTCATATTTCTATTTTTAAAGAAATAAAGACTGTATTGCTCTGCCTTCACAACAATACAATGCATGCATAAACAATACAATCCTTAATCAGGAAATTCACATAAAACATTATTTTCATCATACCGGATTCTTGTGAAAGATTTAATCATCCCTAAATTAGAAGGATTTCCTATGTGTATCCTGTTAAAGTTAAAAGACTGGCTTGTTTGACATAGTAAACGTGGGTATATAAAACAATAGGAAGGCAGTGCAGTGCTTTCCTTGCCAGAATCTAAACATACAACCAACTGCTGCATACACAGTACGTCATTGTGTAAGGTGCCACAAAATATGTCTCTGTCCCAAATAATCAACAATCTTCATGTTTTTGAAAGAAGATAATTGGACTAGCTCATCTGCAAGTGTTAGAATATTAATCATTAAGCTTGAACATTTTAGAAACTTCCATCCTGGTAAAAGCAGGTGGGTTGAACTGCCGTTTTACTGCCCGTCCCCCCTCCCCCACGACCAATAAGGACACGCAGCTGCTCAGGACTGTACACTTGCCACAGCAATGATACTTTGTGGCAAAAATTAAACCACTGTCGCATTTGGTGGGCAGTACTGCTGTCAAACACGGCAAATTCAAGGTAATAGGGTGTGGCTTTTTAAAGGCTAAAACTGGCCGTGAGGAGGGAACACAAGGCTTCCCAGGCATCGATTAGCCATCACAGTAGATCATATTCATTGGGGCAGTCATGTGTGAAAGTAGTCCTTAGGGCAAGGGTTGGCAACCCTTGAATCATGGGCAGGTGACAGGTATATCGAATTTCTTGGTTGCCGACCATGGAACCTGGCGAGGAGGGGCGGCATTTAGTGAAACCAACGGGCTGTATTTTCCTCTTGAAGCTGGCTTCTCCTACTCTCCCTTCTGCCAGAATTCAGCTTCTGCGGGAGGAAAATGCAGCCGATCGGTTCCACTAAATGCTGGCACATATATATATATATATATATATATATATATATATATATATAGCCAATATGACCCTCTTTAGATCCCCATAGATCCCCTTTAGGACAGGGCTGGGTCCCCATAGATCCCCTTTAGAGCAGACCAGGACAGGTTCCCCCATAGATCACCCTTTAGAGCAGGGTCCCCATAGATTCCCCTCTTAGCGCAGGCCAGGAAATTTCCAGGGGGGGGGGACTTGCCCCCCCCCCCCTTGCGGATGCCCATGACTTTGCCCTGATGTCAAGACCTTTAAATGCATCTATAACCAAAGGAACCAACTCGCTAACACATAATTTAGCAAAATTTATAGATCTGTAAATGCAATCCCTGATGGAGAACATACAAAACAGATCTTAATGTACATTTCTAACTGAATAGGATTGTGTACCATACTGTATACTGCAACTACTCATTACAACTTGATTCTTTGTGTATGTTGATAAAGTTGCTCTAAAAACAACACAAACCATGATCAACAAAAGGTAAAGGCCGCGCTGCTGCAGGATAAAGGGTAAAATGCATGTTAACTGATTTCCACACACATTTGTGCATGTCAAATCTGTTTTTCCATTTGTTTTTATGCAGAGTAAATGAGCCCTTAGAAAAATACAAGTAACAATATAAGATCACGTGGAGTGATAATAGTGTAAGCAAACAATTTACTTCACTAAGCAAGCTCACTGTGCATCTGGGAACATTGCTGACCACTGCAGAAATCCCAGCTGGCTCTGTATGGTCACACAAAACCTAGTTTTAGTTTCTTATAAGGCTTACCATCCTCATAGTGTCAGGAGCACATGTATGTTGCAATCCAGTTTCCAACTACAATGTAGCAATAGGATTAGATTATAATGCAAAACTGTTGTGAAATCAACCTATAAGTGTTTGGAAGCTTTCTCAATAAATCTATTGCTTCAAAGTGCACCTGTGTTCATGCTTGGAGTTGAAAGTAGTTACATAGCAGTAAAATTATCTGAAAACGAAAAAACAGAAAATTTTGCCATACTTCTTGTCATTTTCTTTTCCTGGTGCAGCGATTATACAATTCGATTACAGGTATGCGGTCATGGAGGCACCAGGAAAAAGGTTTTGCCTTTAGTTATACTTTAATGCAAAGAATGCATTAAAAAAAAAAAAACACACCTGCCCTTTAGAACCACTTTAAGTGCATAGGTAATCCAGGGCCTACAAATGCCTCTTTCATACCTAAAATTCCTATCCTGTGCATCATAGAATTCCCTTCAGTCTCGGGCGCACACTAAAGCTTTGTTTTCTCTGACTTGGAGCTCAACCCATCCACAAACTAATAAAAAATGCTCACTAATGGGCCATTCACTGGCCTCTAAACTTCACTATCTCTTGATAATGGACACTTGTCTCCTTTTCTATTTCACTTTGTTTAACTCATTACATTTTTTCTATTTATATGTAATGTACCCTAAGGTAGACGCCCAATGAGGTCCATATATCCATCTATTGCACCCATGCACCAATTCCCCTCGGTAAATGCCCTTTTTTTCATATTGTCTACACTTTATACCTTTACTATCAACTATTCATGCGCTTTGCACTGGGTTGTTTGTTTGCACTATTACACGTGGGATGTGATGTTTAGGAGCTTGCTATTCCTTACTGGGACCAATGGCCCCCTATTGAGCTTTACTGTTGCTGTTTTCCAACTTTCAGTATTTGTACATCCCTGACCACTGTGACACCCTGTCACCTTCTTGGATGTTTGCCCTCCTGGCTGGCCCCCTCTCCTCCACAGCCCCCAGGGAGAACTACATGGACTGTTTGGGGATCTCTTTCTGTTTTCCTACATCTTCATCTCCAATGGGGAGTCCAATGGGAACCATGACTGTTTACCCTGGTTTGGAAGTTTGTTAGGGCTGTTATATACTAAATTGTAAGTTTTGGCCTTCCCTCTCCCTTTTTTGCCTGCTTCCCCCCCCCTTCTTTCTTATCCTCCCTTTCTGCTCTGAGGCCTAACAACTGTCTCTAATATCAGGCATTTATATATGTATCTCCTGAGGAAGTGAGCATGGTCTCCATATATACATTTACACCTTGGGTTGTCAGTCATATTTTCATTTATGTGACTATGGAAACCCATGCATATATCTACGTACCTATTTGTCTACTAGAATTATTTCAATTGTATGTACCAAAGTGTTTACAATGTAATACATTTTGTACATTTTATACCTTGTAGATTGTGTCTTACAAAGTCTCTTGGGCATTCTTCTTTTTTGTATTCATACATATCGGGACTAAGACACTTTCATGCCCCGCCCCTCATATGCTATCTCTCCTCTGTGCTGTAAGACTAAGTTCACACTACCGCTACATATTTATGGGTCTTTCAGTGTGACTTTAAGCAAAAGAAAACCGCAATGCACCAAAAATGCATGTAAATGCATTTTACATGCGCTCCTGAAAGTCTATGGGGACAAAAACGCACCAGAAAAGCTCATGCGCCTTTATAAAAATTGCACCTACTCATGTAATAATGATGTGAATGGGCACCATAGAGAATAATGTGATTTTTTATTGGTGCATGGCAGATGGATAAAAATAAATCACACTAGTAAGGCCTCATGCACACTGGACATTTTACAGCTGCTGTTTTTGGCATCAGGCATTTTTTTTCCAAAAGCCAGCAAACTCCCCAGCATGCTATCCTATGTGTCCATGCACACATACGTAGGCTGTTTTTGGCAGAGAATTTTCTGGCTGGAAAAAACCCAAAACAAGTGAGTTTTGAGAGGAGTTTTTCAGCTGTAAAAACGCTCTTACTTTGAAAAAAGCTGAAAAAAGCTGAAAAAGGTGGCTATTCGACATTTGGAGCCATAAGCTTTTATGTGAGTAAAGTTTTGCTAAAAAAAAGCTAAAAAAACACTGCAGCTAAAAAAAAGCAAAAAAAAGAAAAACACGCTAAGAATCGCTACTGCAAAAAATGCTGAATAACTCACTCTACAGCTTTCTACAGCTAACGGTACTGGCTTTTTTTATAACGTCCAGAGTGCATGAGGCCTTAATGTCAACACCAGCGCTGTTACTGCTGATAAAAGTAAAGGGGGCAGAGCTCCAAGTCAACAGAGGTTTTAGCCTTGTCCCAGTGTGTGCTGGAGATTGCAGGGGCACAGAACATGAATTTTCACTGCCCTCAGGGCCACCCCTTTCAGATTTTTTTTTCACCACCTGTGTCCCATTTTGGAGATTTCCCTTCACTCCCACAGCCAAACAAGAAGTAAGAGGAATCCCTCCAAAATGAGGGAATCCCAGGTCACCAGAACTAGTGTCCCCATTGATAGATTTCCACTTTATTACTTTCACTTTCAATGATAATAGTAAACAGGACAATAAGGCTCCATTCACACCTTAGCGTTCCAGGTCGAGGTTGGAATAGTCGCGATTTTGCCCACAATTCCCAAATCGCGATCCCGTTACTGTCAATGGCACCCCAATCATGGCGCAATTTTGCCACGATTGTTGCCCAACAAATCAAATCAAAATCATGCAACCGAACTGAACTTCTTTTGGGCAACAGGCATCCCGCGATTATGTTTGCATGACTGTGCTGCGATTGTTGTGCCATTGAAAGTAACGGGATCGAAAGTGCATCCCGCAATTTGCAGCTATTCAGTAATCGCGGGCAGAATCGCAATGATTACGCCCGCGGTTTGGAGCACCAAGGTGTGAATGGAACCACAGAGCGGGTGAATCTCCTTAAGGGGAAGGGGGGGGTCAGAGAACAATAAAAACTGATAAGTGTTCTCCTTCCCCAGTCTACCCAAGCAAAAAAAAAAAAACCATATCCCTTTATTTATACTTTGATTATACACTGAAAAAAGGTCTGACCAAGAGTTACTTTTCATTTTGGGGATTGATGCCCAGAATAATCTTTCTTAAAGCGGAGTTCCGGGCACAGATGTCATTTTTAAATAAGCATACCCCCGGGACAGTCAGGGCTAGCACATTCCACAATGGCTAGCCTCTGATCTGTCCCGGTTCGCACTTACCTTTTAGAAGAAATACTTACTTATAAAATTTGTGGGCAGCTGAAGCCGGCGCTGTCCTCTTCTGCGTCTTCTTCCGCGTCTTCTTCTCCCAGAATGCGCCGCACCGGCCCCTCTCGTCACTTCTGGTGCGGCGTCGCCCGGAAATGACGTGCGGGGCCGGTGCCGTCGCATTGATTCCTGGGAGCGATGACGTTCAGCTCCCAGGAATCATAGCGAGACAGGAAGTGACGGGGTGAGCCGCGGCTCCAAGAGAGGAAGTACCCTGAGGTGAGTATTTACGATCTACAATTACAAGGTGAGTTTTAAAAAAAAAAAACCTAACTATCCAATTCCTTTTCAGGTTATCCAGAACTAGCGGACGGGCACAAAAAAAAGACATCGATTTTGTGCCCGGAACTCCGCTTTAAGTGATAATTCCATCTGGCTTTCTATAGCAGTTCCATGACTCTTAAAAACTGAACTATAAAGTCTACCCAAATGTAAAAGTGGCTGATTTCAAAATAGACAGAATATTCTTATAAAGTACTCTGGCGCCCTCTGGTGACCGTATAATAAAATGTCACTGCTTTATTGCCACAAACGTTTTCTACTGATAAAAGGCAACAATTGTTTAAACCAGGAATCAAACGATTATCGGTGGGGCCGATAATCCCTTATTTTTTAAAACTTGCCGATATGACTGATATTGTGCGCAGAGCACACGTCGTTGCGTATGTTGCGCCACACACCTCCGCGAACTGGGCCTGCATGTTCTGGCTTCTTGGGCGGCCTACCTAATTTTGCACAGTGCATGCCACGGAGGACACGCCAGCCAACCAGCCAGCCACCCACCCACCCACAGCCCTTGTGCCAGCCACCCATAGCAATAGGGTGCCAGCCAGGCAGTCACCTTCCTGACCAGGCCCTATTTTGCGATTCGGCACTGCATTACTTTGACAATTGCACGGTCGTGCGACGCTGTACCCAAACAAAATTTACGTCCTTTTTTTCCCACAAATAGAGCTATCTTTTGGTGATATTTGATCATCTGTGCAATTTTTATTTTTTGTTTTATAAACAAAAAAATTGTGACAATTTTGAAAAAAAAAAAACAAACAATATTTTTCACATTTTTTATATGACATTCTCAAAAAAAATGTTAAAGTCAAAATTTTTTAACATTTTAGGAAAAATTTTTTCTGCAACATATTTTTGGTAAAAAAAAAAAAAAAAAAAAAAAATCGCAATAAGCGTATTTTGATTGGTTTGCGCAAAAGTTATTGCATCTACTAACTGCGGGAAAGATTTGTGTCATTTTTATTGTTTTTTTTTTTATTTTTTTACCAGTAATGGCGGCGATCTGCAATTTTTTGCGGGACTGCGACATTGCGGCGGTAATAAGTGCTAAAAATATGCACTGTTACTGTAATAATGCCAATGGCAGGGAAGGGGTTAATACTGTTGGTGATCAAGGGGTTAAATGTAAGCCTGGGGGAGTGATAACTGTGGGGGGCGTGGCTTGTGAGATGACCATAGAGACATTCAATCCTATATAGCGGGATCACATGGTCTCTGTGATCATCCCAGGGAGAAGGACGGACGGCTGTGTTTACAACAGCCGACCGTCCTCTCTCAGCGGGGAGAGATCGCGAGTGTCACGCGGCAATCGGAGCCGCCTGACACATGCACTGGCTTCCCGGCTGACGAGCGGGGGCGGGAGCACGCCGTCGGCGGCGCGCGCTCGCCCCCTACACTCCCCAGAGCGAGCGCCGTACATGTACGGCGATTTGCCTGTAGGAGCCAGCCTGCCGCAGTACATCTGCGGCGGCTGGTCGGAAAGCGGTTAAAGGGGCCTCTGCAGCTTACTGCTGGGAATATTTCTTTGTTGTTGTTTGAAACTGTGTCGCCCTTCCATGTTCTCCTTGCTGTTAACGGAGAAGTACAGCCAAACCTTTTTTGACTGTACTTCTACTGTGGATCTCCAGAGTACAGTCTGTTCTGCACTCCTGTGATCCCTTTTCAGCAGACAGCGGGCTAAAGCCTGAGGTCGGCGGATGTCACAGAGCTGGTCCAGGCTCAGGCAGGATCACGGCCATATGGTCAGGATCCACCCTTATGCCTTAGTCAGCTTCTCCCGCCCTGTCCACAGCTTAGCCTTCCATCGTGTGACTAACCGTCACCAGCTCTCTGCTCACGGAGCTCTGAGAACCAAGTGATTGGCAGTGTTTGATCGCTCGGTTCTCAGTGTTAGAGCCGACGGGGGACCAAGCTAGGTATGATTCTAAAAAAACAAAAACAAATCTCAGAATTCACTTTTAAGGGCATTTATAGTTTGGTGCAGCTGCCGTTTGTTTGTACCGTTGGTTATTTGATGAGGGTGCACACTACACACTTTCGCTGCCATTGTGCTATTGCTGGTAGTCCAGTGTGCCCCTGTGCCTTTAAGGGGGGGGGGGGGGGCTCCCTCCAGACATACCTGCCCTCATTCTATCCATTATTATATATTTATGTGCTCCTACTATGGAAGCTATCAAAATTTATAGATTTAGGACCGCAGATAATACCGGGGTGCCGTGATGTGGCCTCTGCAGCTTACGCATGTATTTGCAAATGTACCACTTTAAGGACCAAGCCTATTTCTTACACACGTTGTTTACAAGTTAAAATCAGTATTTTTTGATAGAAAATTATTTAGAATCCCCAAACATATATATATATATATATTTTTTTTTTTAGCAGAGACCCTACAGAATAAAATGGAGATCGTTGCAATACTTTATGTCACACCGTATTCGCGCAGCGGCCTTACAAACACAATTTTTTGGGGAAAAAAAATACACTTTAAAAAAAAAAAAAACAAGTAAATTTAGCCCAATATTTTTCTATAATGTGAATGATAATTTTTTTCCCGAGTAAATGGATACCCAACATGTCATGCTTCAAAATTGCGCACGCTCGTGGAATGGTGACAAACATTGGTACTTATAAATCGCCATAGGTGACGCTTTTAAATTTTTTACAGGTTACCAGTTTAGAGTTACAGAGGAGGTCTAAGGCTAGAATTATTACTCTCACATGTGTGGATTGAACACTGTTTTCATATGTGGGCGCGACTTGCGTATGCGTTCGCTTCTGCGCTCGAGCTCGGAGGGACAAGAGGCTTAAAAAAAAAAAAAATAAAAATTCTCCTATTTATTTTACCTTTTAATTTTACACTGTCCCTTTAAAAAAAAGTTTTGATCAATTTTATACCTATTACAAGGAATGTAAACATCCCTTGTAATATAAATAAGCAGGACAGGACCTCTTTAATGTGAGATCTGGGGTCAAAAAGACCTCAGATCTCACATCTATACTGAAAAGCAAAACATTTAAAAAACAAGCCCATTAAGGCTGTTAGGACTCTGGTCCTCTAAGGCCATGGAGCCGAGTGGGGACCATCTTGCCCCCACTCGGCTTCCTTCAAAGCACCTCAGAGGACCAGATAGTTTTCCCCACTTCCAGTAAGCGGGGAAAACTACCAGGAAGCAGCGGTAGGGTGGGCATCTTTCCCACCGCCCATAAAAGTGATCCTGCCGCAAATCTTCTGCTGGGACCACTTTTATGTGAAAGAGGACCGCCAGCCGAGTAAGAAAATATTGGAGTTATGGCAGCTATTTGCTGCCATAACAACGGTATATGACGTCAAAATACTGACATAAAACTGTGGCGGGCGGTCCGGAAGTGGTTAATGTGAACTGTAAAGACAAAACAATTCCGTTTGTTGCAAGCTGGCTGGTAGGCTGAGCTGGGAATTTTTCTTTGTTGTTGTTTGACATGTATTTAAGGGGTGGCTGGGGGGAACTGACAGAAAGGTCTTTTTTTACCTAAATGGAGAGAATGCATTAAATAAAAAAAAAAATAAAAAAAAAAAACATTTTGCGTTTAGGACCACTTAAATCTAAAATAGCCCTAAGTTCTATTTATTTATCAAGTAAAGAAAATATACATGTTGCAAACCTTGGCTTATCTAGGCACCCAAACCTGGAGAATGAGTTCCTGCATTTCCAGTCCCTTTGCCATGGCATTAGGGCAGACGTAGAAGAGCATCAGCAGGCCTATCAGACTCCAAGAAGACCGTTCCACGTAAAAGCTAAGTATCTGGGTGCTCCATTTTGTTTTTAATGAGACGACAGCTATTAGGACCTAAAGAGGAGTTCCAGCCTGGGGAAAAAAGTAAATAAAAGTCAGCAGCTACAAATACTGTAGCTGCCGACTTAACAGAAGGACACTTAGGGCTCTTTCACACGGTCCGCCTCCGTCGGCGAACTCTGTGCTGCTCAGCGGGGGATCGGTCCGCCGATCCCCACTGAGCAGGCAGGTGAAAGCTCCCTCTCCGCTCTGTGTGCAGAGAGGGAGGTGTCAGAGCCCCGCTGCTCTCTATGGGGGAATCAGATGAGAGCGGACCGCCAGAGTTCTGAAGCATTTGGCTGAATATGAGCAGATAATATTGCCAGAAACACTTCAGAATTCATCCTGCTGCTTTTGTCAGCAGTCACATCATCAATAAATACAAGAGAACCAGTTCCATTGGCAGCCATACATGCCCATCCCATGACACTACCACCACCATGCTTCACTGATGAGGTTGTAGGCTTTGGATCATAAGCAGTTCCTTTCCTTCTCCATACTCTTCTCTTCCCATCACTCTGGTACAAGTTGATCTTGGTCTCATCTGTCCATAGGGTGTTGTTCCAGAACTGTGAAGGCTTTTTTAGATGTTGTTTGGCAAACTCTAATCTGGCCTTCCTGTTTTTGAGGCTCACCAATGGTTTACATCTTGTGGTGAACCCTCTGTATTCACTCTGGTGAAGTCTTCTCTTGATTGTTGACTTTGACACACATACACCTACCTCCTGGAGAGGGTTCTTGATCTGGCCAACTGTTGTGAAGGGTGTTTTCTTTACCAGGGAAAGAATTCTTTGGTCATTCACCACAGTTGTTTTCCGTGGTCTTCCGGGTCTTTTGGTGTTGCCGAGCTCACCGGTGCGTTATTTCTTTTTAAGGATGTTCCAAACAGTTGATTTGGCCACACCTAATGTTTTTGCTATCTCTCTGATGGGTTTGTTTTGTTTTTTCAGCCTAATGATGGCTTGCTTCACTGATAGTGACAGCTCTTTGGATCTCATATTGAGAGCTGACTGCAACAGATTCCAAATGCAAATAGCACACTTGAAATGAACTCTGGAGACCTTTTATCTGCTCCTTGTAAATGGGATAATGAGGGAATAACACACACCTGACCATGGAACAGCTGAGCAGCCAATTGTCCCATTACAACTGTTGTAATTCCTACACCTTTCACCTGATTTGGATGTAAATACCCTCAAATTAAAGCTGAAAGTCTGCAGTTAAAGCACATCTTGTTTGTTTAATTTCAAATCCATTGTGGTGTATAGAGCCAAAAAGATTAGAATTGTGTTGATGTCCCAATATTTATGGACCTGACTGTATACATTATACTCACAAAGCAAATGTGAAACACAGGCAAACATATGCAATAAAGGACCACCAAGAATCTCCAATGAGCATCATCTGCTGGTGCAGGCCATGGTGGGATGTGGACCTCCAAAGAACTGCTTACGCGTTTTGGGGTGTCCCCCCCCCTTCATCAGAGCTCAAGTGCTAAATGCGCCTATCGTTTAGGAACGTCAGACATTTTTTTCTGCTGAAACGCTGTTCTGAACGCACAAGCAATGGTTTTTGTAAACCCCTTTGTTAACATGGACACACGGAGAGGCTTTTAGAGGTATAAATAAAAATGTAAAAAGCTCTTAGGATATCTTCACACCTACGTGTTTCCTAAACGCGCAACAAACCACAAAAATGTGCGTTTTGCTACACATTTCAGAATTGCACTGCAAATGCACTGCAGTCGTGGGTCACGCTTGTGGCCAATAATAATGACACCCCAATCGTGTGTAGCCGACACATTTTGCCACATTTGTTGCGTGCCAAAATGCACACTGAAAAAGGGCACGACGCTCTGTGACTGAAAAGGTTCTAGAGCATTTGTTGCACAGAGGTCAGCTCAATAAAGTGAATGGGCTGCCTTAGGCACTATGTGCATTAATGCGTGAAAAAACAATCCCGTTAAGCTCAGGTGTGAATAAGGCCTTAACCACTTGCCAACTGCCTAACTGTAAGGCCTCATGCACACAGGGCGTTAGAAAAAACAAGCTGCAGAGCCACTTCCTAACGCCAGGAAAAAGCAGATGTAAAAACATGCTTTTAGTAGCTTTTTCCATTGGTATTAATGCACGTTTGGACACGTTGGCTTTTGGCAGCGTTTTTCTGCCTCCATTAAAAATCAATGGTTGCCTATGAGCTGACTTTGATACCGCTTTCAGCCCATTGATTTGAATGGAAGTCGCATCACAAGTCTGATCAGGATGATCTGACTTGTGGTGCGACTTGCGCTCTGAGGATCTTGAGGGGGAACTCCACACCGAAATGGGTAAAATAAAATTGCGTGGGGGTCCCCCCACCCCAGGTTCCAAACCAGGCCCTTCAGGTCTAATATGGATTTTGAGGGGAGCCCCACGCCGAAAAAACGGCGTGATACCAGACCCTTATCCGAGCATGCAGCCCGGCAGGTCAGGAAAGGGAAGGGGAAGAATGAGCGGCTCTGCAACCCCCCCCACCCCCTAAAGCACCTTGTCCCCATGTTGATGAGGATAAGGGCCTCTTCCCGACAACCCTGGGTGGCGGTTGTGGGGGTCTGTGGGCAGGGGGCTTATCGAAATCTGGATGCCCCCTGTAGCAAGGGGTCCCCTAGACCCTGGACCCCCTCCCTATGTGAATAAGTATGGGGTACATTGTACCCCTACCCATTCACCCCAAAAGAGGCAGTGTATGTAAATAATGACAAGAGACATTTGAAGAAGTCCTTTATTAAAAATCTTCCTCCTATCTTCTCCCTCCGACAATGTTTCCCATGATTATGCCGCCTCCGCTCTTTGCAGCTTCTTATATAGCCATGGGGGGCGTGGCCTCCCGGTGACGTCACCCAGCGGGAGAAGACCAGAGGAAGTTTTTTAATAGGACTTCTCAAAACCGTCTCTTGTCATTATTTACATACACTGCCTCTTTTGGGGTGAATCGGTAGGGGTACAATGTAGGCTTGTGACGGTATCAGATTTTCATGCTGCGATTAATTGATTAAGGTTTTGCCACGGTATACGGTATTATCACGGTATTCTATTATTAAATTTAAATTATTAAATTTCCACCTCACTTCAATTTCATTGCTGAATTTAGGGGCTTTGGTTCACTTATGCACATTATTATATAGTCAGTCAGTACAGACTCTGTGAACCAGGCCTAAAATAGGTCATCAAGCAGTGTCTGGCCTAACTGGTGATAACTGGTTCTGGCGCTCGGCTCCGATCCGATGGCCTGGTCATTAAGAGGGCAAATCCTTGTGGTCAAGAAGTGGTTAAACCTGAAGGAGGTGTTGTTTATAAATTACTTTACTATTGCTTTAGGCCTGGTTCACATGTATGCGGGTTGGTGGTTCACATGTATGCGGGTTGGCGGCCCACATTTGCACAGGCATAGCAGCCCATTGATTTGAATGGGCTGCTATGCCCTCATTTTCCGCAGAAAAAAGGTGCATGCAGCATTTTTTTAAAATTCAGTGGCCTTGAAATCCATCCTGCTTTTGCACCATGCGACTAACCTGCAGTTCCTGCTCTGGCAAGCTTTCTGCATTTTTTGTATACGTGGGCACGGCATTTAAAAATAAACAGTTTGCGTGTGCAGCAACGGCAGGTAAGTCGCATGGTGCAAAAGAAGGATGGATTTCATGGCCACTGCATTTTTTTAAATTCTGCATGCACCTTTTTTCAGCTGAAAACGCAGGCATAGCAGCTCAAGCCCATTCACATCAATGGGCTGCTATGCCTGTGCAAATGTGGGCCCCCAACCCGCATACATGTGAACCAGGCCTAAAGCAATAGTAAAGTCATTAATTGGTTAAACCTGCAGGAGGACCGGTGTTTTTATCTATTAATGACTTTACTATTGCTTTAGGCCTGGTTCACATGTATGCGGGTTGGGGGCCCACATTTGCACAGGCATAGCAGCCCATTGATGTGAATGGGCTTGAGCTGCTATGCCTGCGTTTTCAGCTGAAAAAAGGTGCATGCAGAATTTAAAAAAATGCAGTGGCCATGAAATCCATCCTTCTTTTGCACCATGCGACTTACCTGCCGTTGCTGCACACGCAAACTGTTTATTTTTAAATGCCGTGCCCACGTATACAAAAAATGCAGAAAGCTTGCCAGAGCAGGAACTGCAGGTTAGTCGCATGGTGCAAAAGCAGGATGGATTTCAAGGCCACTGAATTTAAAAAAAATGCTGCATGCACCTTTTTTCTGCGGAAAATGAGGGCATAGCAGCCCGTTCAAATCAATGGGCTGCTATGCCTGTGCAAATGTGGGCCGCCAACCCGCATACATGTGAACCGCCAACCCGCATACATGTGAACCACCAACCCGCATACATGTGAACCAGGCCTAAAGCAATAGTAAAGTCATTAATAGATAAAAACACCGGTCCTCCTGCAGGTTTAACCACTTCTGGATCGCAAGGATTTGCCCCTTTAAAGACCAGGCCATCGGATCAGAGCGCCAGGACCAGTCATCACCAGGTAGGCCAGACACTGCTTGATGGCTATATAATAATGTAATGTGGGCTGCTAGGCGTGTGTGTGTGTATATATATATTTATTAGAGCTGCACGATTCTGGCCAAAATGAGAATCACGATTTTTTAGCTTGGAATAAAGATCACGATTCTCTCACGATTCTCTGTGTAACAAAAAAAAAAAAAATTGGGATAACTTTACTGTTACGTTTTTTTTTTTTTTTTTATTCATTAAAGTCTAATCATTGCGTTTGAAAGACTGCTGCGCAAATACAGTGTGACATAAAATATTACAACAATCGCCATTTTATTCTGTAGGGTCTCTGCTAAAAAAATATATAAAATGTTTGGGGGTTCTAAGTACTTTTCTAGCAAAAAAAAAACTGATTTTAACTTGCAAACAGCAAGTGTCAGAAAAAGATCCAGTCTTTAAGAGGTTAAACTTCCTTTCTCCCTGGCAGAGGGAAGGAAAAGATACAAATGTAATCATTTTTGTTTATAGTTAGGAGACTTAATGCTGAAAGGTGTTAGCTGAGTGAGTGAATGAGTCATCCAGCTCACTGAAATGTATCAATTCACAAGTCAGGCAGACTTGACAGAGAAACTCGGTATTTTAAAAATGCCACAATAACAATACCGTGGCTATGCAATACCGCGATATATCGAATTACCGAAAACCGGCATATGTCTAGTACAATGTACCCCATACTCATTCACATAGGGAGGGGGTCCGGGATCTGGGGGCCCCCTTATTACAGGGGGTGTCCAGATTCCAATAAGCCCCCTGCCCGCAGACCCCCATAACCACCGCCCAGAGTTGTCAGGAAGAGGTCCTTATCATCAACATGGGAACAAGGTTCTTTGGGGTGGGGGGGGGGGTGCAGAGCCCACCCTGCTCCAAAGCATCCCCCCATGTTGAGGGTGTGTGGCCTGGAATGGTCCAGATGGGGGTGGGGCTGCTCGCTCGTCCCCTCCCCTTTCCTGACCTGCCGGGCTGCATGCTCGGATAAGGGTCTGGTATGGATTTTGGGGGGGACCCACGCCGCTTTTTTCCCCCATTTTGGCGTGGAGATACGACTTGTGATGCGACTTCCTTTCAAATCAATATGCTCCCATAGGGAACCATTGATTTTCACACAAAAAAATAAAATAAAAATATAACGCGTCTTAACGCTGTATAAGCAACGTTAAGCAGCCTTTAGCAGCGTCAGCTGTTTTTACAGCTCTGACGCTGGTCCTCAGGACGCACAGGCCCTGGGTTTTTTTCGCAGCTTGAAAACACATATGCCACTTACAGCTGCAAAACGTCTGTGTGTGCATGAGGCCATAAGATAACATGGAGAGGCGTTTTAAAGCTGCATAAAAAAAGTCTGACGCTCCTAAAAGCAGCTGCAAAAATGCCCTGTGTGCATGAGGCCTAAATGTACATCATGTTTTTGATGTTAAATAGCAGGGTTAGGGCAGCAGCTAGCCATCATAGCCCCCCCGGTATCTTTTTTTTTCGTTAGGCGGCCAACTTTCCGATAAAAGTGATCCCAGTGGCGGATTTACCACAGAATCAATTTTATAGGCGACGGGAGAGGTCTGGCCAATGGCTAGGCAGAAAGGCCATCTTGCCCTCACTTGGCTCTATGCCCTTAGCGGACCAGACCGGCCATGTCAGTTCCAGTTCTCGGCCATCAACATTTTTTTTTCCCTTAAAGTCAAAGTGTCAAAAACATTTTTTTTTCTTTTAAAAAGGTAAATGAGAGATCGGTCTTCCTTATTTATATTACAAGGGATGTTTACATACGTCTCGTCCACGTATGTAAACGGTTCAGAGCCGGTTCACATTCATGCGGCTGCGGCGTTCGCATGTAATGTCGGAGCGCACTGCTCCTTCATTACATGCGATCGGCTGTGCGGTGCGAGTTTAGCCATACACTTTGTATGGCTTAATTCGCACCGCACCCGCAGCAAACACGCACAGGACCCTTTTTGGCAGCCGCATCAGGATCGGATCGCACAGCGGTTCACACTTGTGCGATCCGATCCTGTGCGAACTGCAAGATCGCACTGCGATATGCGATCAAACTGGGGGTGTCGTTAAGATTACATTGACACCCCCAGCGTATCGCATATGGCAGTGTAAACTGCCGGGGGTGCATTTGCGATGCAGGAACAGGCTGCGGATTCGCAGCCTTCCCGCATCGCATAAGTGTGACCCGGGGCTCAAACCACACATGTGAGGTATTGCCGCGATTGTTAGAGTGAGAGCAATAATTCTAGTGCAGGACCTCCTCTGTAACTCTAAACAGGTAACCTGTAAACATTTTTAAAGCCTGGCCTATTGAGATTTTTAAGTACCATAGTTTTTTCCATTACACAAGCGTGCACAATTTTAAAGCAAGAGATTTTAGGTATCTATTTACTCAGCGTCACATCTTCTTTCACATTATACAAAATAATTAGGCTAACTTTACTGTTTTTTTTTTTTTAATTAAAGTGTATTTTTTCCAATAAAACTGCGTTTGAAAGACTGTTGCACAAATACAGTGTGACATAAAATATTGCAATGACCGCCATTTTATTATCAGGGTCTCTGCTAATATATATATATATATATATATATATATATATAATATTTTTGGGGGTTCTAAGTCATTTTATAGCAAAAAATACAGATTTTTACTTGCAAACAATAAATGGCAGAAAAAGCCTGGTTTTAGGCTGCATTCACACCTCAGTATCTTTTAGCGTTTTTTCTGCACAATTTTGGTGTGTTTTTATAAAGCGTTTTTAAACATTTTAAAATTAGCCAAAAGAGAAAACTATAAGGCCCCATTCACACTGGGGCGATCCGACTTCCCGGGGCGACCTCCGAGGTCGCGGTGCGAGCAGCGCGCAGCGACCTCGGAGCGGCTGGCACAGACTTCATAACATTGAAGTCTATGACGGTCGCTCCGGGTCGCCCCAAAGAAGCTCCGGACCCTTTTTCTATGTCGGAGCGACTTGTGTCGCTCCTATTAGAACGGGTCCGCAGCTTCCCTATGGAAGGCGACCTACGGCGACCAGGTCGCCTCACAGGTCGCCCCAGTGTGAACGGGGACTTATCTGTTGAATCATTTGTTGCTAGGTATTTCAGCTTTTTTAGCTTTTCAATTAGCTTTTATTTCTTTTTTATTATTATTTATTTATTTTTGTTAGGGTAAGGGGTTAGGCTCCATTCACACCTGGGCGTTTTTGAGTGTTTTTCAGCTCCAAAAACGCTAAAAAAAACATTCCAAAACGCCCAACAAGTAAAACCCCATTCATTTAAATGGCCCCTGTTCACATCTGAGCGTTTTGCAAAACGCCTGTAGCTGAAAAAAGTACATGAGCTTCTTTTTGGGCTGATTACCAGCGTTTTTGATAGATGTCAATGCCTGCCTCCAAAAACACCTGAAAATCGCGGTAAAATCACGGTAAAAAAACGCGGTAAAACGCTACGCTCAAGTGTGAATGCAGCCTTAGAGTTAAGGTTATGTTAGGATTAGGAGTTGGGGTTAGTGTTACAATATTAATACTATTACTACTACTACTACTAATAATAATAATAAATAAATAAATGTAAAATAAATACACATATAAATAAATTCAATAAAGGAATACTAAGTAATAATAAATAATTAACCCTGAGCGCCGGTTCACACTGCAGCGACGCTACTTCGCACCGCGACGCGACCTCGGAGCGGCCGCCACGGACTTCATAACATTGAAGTCTATGGCGGTCGCCTCCGGGTCGCCCCAAAGAAGCTCCGGACCCTTTTTCTAGGTCGGAGCGACTTGTGTCGCTCCTATTAGAACGGGTCCGCAGCTTCCCTATGGGAGGCGACCAGGTCGCCTCACAGGTCGCCCTAGTGTGAACCGGCACTTAACCTCCTTAGCGGTATTCCCGGGTGTGGCTCAGGTGGAATTTCAGTGTCATTAGAGGTAACCCCGGAGCCACACTCGGGGTACCGCCAGGGAGCATCACTGGATCCTGGAAGAGGGGTTACTTACCTTGTCCCTGGAATCCCGCAATGTATTCCTGCAGCATACAGTGGCCGGATCTTCCACCTGACGCTGTGTGCCCTAACTTCCGTTACCTGCGAGCGTTGCGTCGCAGGGGGGTGGAACCGGCGGCAAATTTGAAAAGTAAAACACACAAACACACTGATATATTGTAATCCTATTGGATTACATTACTAAATTAAATAAATTGACATTCCCCCCCCCCCCCAATTGCCCTTGCCTGCAGTTTTACTGTACTATGTGTATATATATATATATATATATATATTTATTACACAGTGCCTTGCGAAAGTATTCGGCCCCCTTGAACTTTGTGCCCTTTTGCCACATTTCAGGCTTCAAGCATAAAGATATAAAACTGTAATTTTTTGTGAAGAATCAACAAGTGGGACACAATCATGAAGTGGAACGAAATTTATTGGATATTTCAAACTTTGTTAACAAATAAAAAACTGAAAAATTGTGCGTGCAAAATTATTCAGCCCCTTTACTTTCAGTGCAGTAAACTCTCTCCAGAAGTTCAGGAGGATCTCTGAATGATCCAATGTTGACCTAAATGACTAATGATGATAAATAGAATCCACCTGTGTGTAATCAAGTCTCCGTATAAATGCACCTGCACTGTGATAGTCTCAGAGGTCCGTTTAAAGCGCAGAGAGCATCATGAAGAACAAGGAACACACCAGGCAGGTCCGAGATACTGTTGTGAAGAAGTTTAAAGCTGGATTTGGATACAAAAAGATTTCCCAAGCTTTAAACATCCCAAGGAGCACTGTGCAAGCGATAATATTGAAATGGAAGGAGTATCAGACCACTGCAAATCTACGAAGACCTGGCCGTCCCTCTAAACTTTCAGCTCATACAAGGAGAAGACTGATCAGAGATGCAGCCAAGAGGCCCATGATCACTCTGGATGAACTGCAGAGATCTACAGCTGAGGTGGGAGACTCTGTCCATAGGACAACAATCAGTCGTATACTGCACAAATCTGGCCTTTATGGAAGAGTGGCAAGAAGAAAGCCATTTCTTAAAGATATCCATAAAAAGTGTAGTTTAAAGTTTGCCACAAGCCACCTGGGAGACCCACCAAACACGTGGAAGAAGGTGCTCTGGTCAGAAACCAAAATCGAACTTTTTGGCAACAATGCAAAACGTTATGTTTGGCATAAAAGCAACACAGCTCATCACCCTGAACACACCATCCCCACTGTCAAACATGGTGGTGGCAGCATCATGGTTTGGGCCTGCTTTTCTTCAGCAGGGACAGGGAAGATGGTTAAAATTGATGGGAAGATGGATGGAGCCAAATACAGGACTATTCTGGAAGAATACCTAATGGAGTCTGCAAAAGACCTGAGACTGGGATGGAGATTTGTCTTCCAACAAGACAATGATCCAAAACATAAAGCAAAATCTACAATGGAATTGTTCACAAATAAACATATCCAGGTGTTAGAATGGCCAAGTCAAAGTCCAGACCTGAATCCAATCGAGAATCTGTGGAAAGAACTGAAAACTGCTGTTCACCAACGCTCTCCATCCAACCTCACTGAGCTTGAGCTGTTTTGCAAGGAGGAATTGGCAAAAATTTCAGTCTCTCGATGTGCAAAACTGATAGAGACATACCCCAAGCGACTTACAGCTGTAATCGCAGCAAAAGGTGGCGCTACAAAGTATTAAGTTAAGGGTTAAGGGGGCTAAATAATTTTGCACGCCCAATTTTTCATTTTTTTTTTTTTGTTAAAAAAGTTTGAAATATCCAATAAATTTTGTTCCACTTCATGATTGTGTCCCACTTGTTGTTGATTCTTCACAAAAAATTACAGTTTTATATCTTTATGTTTGAAGCCTGAAATGTGGCAAAAGGTCGCAAAGTTCAAGGGGGCCGAATACTTTCGCAAGGCACTGTGTATATATACTTTAACTTTTTTATAGTTATTTATTATATTATAATTTATGATTTTGTGTTTCAAACTTTATCATACCCGAGATGTTATAAAGAAGAATGTGCAGTAAAAAAAAAAAAAATCATATCAGTACCCATCCACTACACTTCCATGTATGCAAAACGCCAAAAACTGCATTTTTGCATACTGCCGTTTTTTAAATCTGCCGCCTTTTGCAGCACAGTAACCCGGAAGTGACGTCATGGACGCCGCCTCCGGGTTACGTCATTGGAGACCCAATCTAAGCCGTTTCCGGCTTAGATCGGGACTCCATCCAGCCGGCGGACGCGTCGCCTGGGTGCTCGGGTCTCCCGGTGGGACAGGAGGCCCGGGCAAAGTCATGGAAGGCGGCGGGAGGGGGGGACGTCCCCTTCCGGTCACCCGAGTAACGATCGAGCGGCTCCGGAGCCGCATCTGTCGTTACCAACGGAAAGTCGACCGTCGGCTCTAAACCACGGTATCGGGATGGTGCCTCTAGCTAGAGGCATCACCCCGGTATAACACCGCAAATCTGCCAACGTAAAGATACGTCACTTTGCAGTAAGTGGTTAATTTATAGGGGTTTCCTCTCACTTACTGTGTGGCTATGGGACAGGAAGTGGAGGGAAATCTCCCCAAGGTAACACAGATGGTGAAAAAGAATCTGACAGGGGTTATAACCCTTCCTTGCGCTATCCGAAATGAAAAAACAAAGTTTTGTCTATAGTTCTACTTTAAAAACATGAAAATAAAAAATGAAACACTCTTAGGGTCCTTTCACACGGGCTTTTCGCCCGGCGGAATCCGTTTTGCACTACTTTGGACCGACTTTAATGCGACGTGAAGTCCATAGACCTCCAGATTACACAGGCATTGCTTTAAGTCCAGTCAAAGTTGCGGCAAGGTCGCACAATACAAAAGAGGCCTGAAGGTGAGGGGTTCATGGTTTTTGTATTATTACATATTATTCATTTATTTATGATGTTTTTTAGTTGTGTATTTATTTTACATGTATTTGTTCATATATTATTACAATTGTATTTTTTACATTTTCTCATTGGAGCAGGAAATTGCGCAAAAACAGGCAAATAGCGCATTTCCATAAGAATAAAAATGCGTCAAACGCTCAAATCCGCCTGATTAGAGCTAGAAAAAAAAACTCCAGAACTTTTTTGAGTTGCAGGCGACTTGGAGTGGAGACGTGAATCATTTCCATAGAGAATAATTGATTTTTTTTCCTTCTGTTTTTTTTGAGCTTCAAACTACAAAACGCTGAGGCGTGAATGAGGCCCGCGGCGTCTTTTACGGCGCAGTGCGCTTTAGACTTCTCTCAGCCAATAGCAGCTGTCCTCTCACATTCAGTGACTGAGACAACAGAGTTGCAGTATTTCCAGCTCTCTATGAGAACATATAGAATGCTTTGTATCCAATGAAATGATTTATTATAAGGCCACCACAGAGAGTTACATCTCCTCAGAGCAGAGCTGGAAGTCTCCCGCCTGGTACTCAGGTCACACTGACCCACGTGAGGAGGATTTCGGGCTGAGCCCTCTCCTCACACAGCCCACCCCCACCCCGCCGCCCGGTATAACATACATAACATGCCGTGCCCACACCCTCCTCTATTTCCACACTTTCATTCCTCACCTTGAACATGACAGCGGAGGTGAGACCGGGCTGCAGGAGGAAACTAGGCCGCGCTCACCTTAGCAACAGCAAAGACCCTAGCAACGCGTCCTCCCAGGAGCGCCACACTACGGCGACGGAGACTCGCATGGGACAAATCTCCTCAGAGGCGCTTCGACGGTGAGGACTACGGAGCTTCGGGTGAGCTTGTGTGAGAAGGGGAAAGTGTAAAATACCGACAGGCTGTGGAGGAAGCAGGAGGATATCAGGATAGACAATCATTACTAAACGGGGAGGCTGGATTCCGATCCCTGGCTGAGAGAAGGACGTTACCATGGTAACCGCAGACGCACTTTCTTTGTGACCACTTAAAGAGGAGCTCCAGGCAGCATTAAAAACAAAATAAAAGTCAGCAGCTATAAAAAGTGTAGCTGCTGACTTTTAAAAAACAGCCACTGTCCTGTCCCACGGTCCAGCGGTGAGCTCACCCTAGCCGTCTTTATCTGCCATCCACCCTCGGCGAATGCCGGTGTGACACCGGCATCTTTACTACGGGCACCCGGCTGTGACAGCTTGCGGCTTCACAGCGGGGTGCCCACTGCGCATGCGCGAGTCTCACTGCGCATCCTGAATGATGGATGCAGTCTTCTGGGACCTGTCATTGTCCCAGAAGACTGCGGGGAGGGAGGAGAGCTTCCATTGCTGAGCGCTGTGGCACTTGAAACGGAAGTTGGAGCAGGTACCTGTTAAAATTGGGTAAGTGGGATGAGTCCTTAAAGCGGAACTTCCACTTTTAGATGGAGTTACGCTTTAAGGGCCAGGCCTATTTCTGACAAAACAGTATTTTTTGCTAGAAAATTACTTAGAACCCGCAAACATTATATACATATATATATATATATATATATATACATACATACAGGGCCGCTGATAGGGGGGGACCTACAGCCCTCTTGTAGGGGGCCCACACAGAGAGGGGGATTAGTGATGGACAACAAGAACAGAATTTTTCCTCCAGCACCTGAATCTGATCTGTCCCTCTCCCTGCTATCAGCTTTTATCTGTTGAGAATGAGACAGTTGTCCCTCACTAATCCCCCTCCCTTGTGTGGGCCCCCCTCCCAGCACTGGCTCTAATGTTATCTCTGCTCAGGAGTTTATTTGTAACTTTGTTTCTCCCTCTCTGTCTCTCTGATCACTGAGCTCCAACTGCCCAGCCTGTATATTTTTCACATCTCATCTTCATTTTTATTTAGTGCCGGTGTTCCATGAGAATTACCTACCCGTGAGAAAAACCTACCCCTCGTCACTTCCGGTTGCATGGCACTCTATGTCATTCGGCGTTTACATTAACCACTTGCCGACTGCCTAACGCCGATCTACGTCGGCAGTCAGCCCCTCACAGGCAAAGTGACGTAGGGCTACGTCACTAGCTTGTGAGGGTCTAGGGAGCGAGCGCGCGCCCCCCCGGGCGCGCTCCCGCGTGGTCACGGACCCCCCCGCGCGTGTGACCAGCGGACCCGATGTCCGCCGGTCACTCGGCGATCGGCGGGGGAGAGGGAGAATGTCAGGCAGCTTGTGTAAACAAGCTGCCTGTCATTCTCCTCGCTGTAAAGACACTGATAAAACGGATCTAGTATGTAGATCCGTTGATCAGTGTCCTTACAGCTGAAGCCACAGCCAATCACAGTAGAAAGCACGCCCCTAGGGATACACACAGCCCCTCCCTTCCAAATAAAGTTAACCCCTTCACAACCAGTGTATTTTTACAGTAACAGTGCATATGTATAGCACTGATTACTGTAGAAATGTCACTGGTAACCCCAAAAGTGTCACAAATGTCAGTCAAGGGTCCGATCTGTCCGCCACAATGTCGCAGTCCCGCAAAAAAAAAATCGCAGATCGCCGCCATTACGCGTTAAAAAAAAAAACAACAAAAATGACAAAAATCTTTCCCTTTGTTAGTAAACGCGATAACTTTTGCGCAAACCAATCAAAATACGCTTTTTGCGATTTTTTTTTACCAAACATAGGTAGCATAAAACAAATTGGCCGAAAATTTTAAAAAATTTTGATTTTTACTTTTTTTTGGGGGGGAATTTCATATAAAAAAATGTGAAAAATATTGTTATTTTTGCAAAATTGACGCTCTTTTTTTGTTTATAGCGCGTGATCAAAAAATCGCACAGGTGATCAAATACCACCAAAAGAAAGCTCTGTTTGTGGGGAAAAAAGGACGTCAAATTCGTTTAGGTACAGCGTCGCACGACCGCGCAATTGTCCGTTAAAGTCACGCAGTGCCGAATCGCAAAATACCCCCTGGTCAGGAAGGGGGTAAAATCTTCCGGGGCTTAAGTGGTTAAAACAGCTGTGCTGCAATACGAGTGATCTCCACTCCTGTCCCTGTCACTTCCCTCATCTCGGCTAGTAAATATAAAAGCGGCGGCGGGTGTATGAGAACATAAATCACGGAGCCGAGAGCCGCTTTTATATTTACTAGCCCAGATCATGGAAGTGACAGGAACAGGAGCGGAGATGACTCCTATTGCAGCACAGTTGTTTTATGTAACCGCCACGTGGGTAGGTTTTTTTCACGGTACACCGTGATCTTTTCATACTAGTGCGCATGCACACTAGTCAGCTCCTCGGTTGTTCCTTTAGGTATCCGGGGCTGTGAGCATGCGCACTGCTGCGCTGCTCAGCTGTTCCTGGCCGGAAGTGACGAGGGTAGGTTATTCTCACGGGGTAGGTAATTCTCACGTTACACCGGTGTAACGTTAAAAAAACATACCTCGTTAGAATTCCATACCCTCGTCACTTCCTGTCAGAAACAGCTGAGCAGCGTAGCAGTGCGCATGCTCAGAGCCCCGGATACATCATTGAACAGCAGAGAAGTTGACAAGTGCGCATGCTCGGAGGGAATGAAATTATAACGGCAGTGTGTGTAATATTATACTTGCGGCGGTTACATAAAAACAGTTTGGCTGCAACATGGGTCATCTCCACTACTATCCCTGTGACTTGCCTGATGACTGCTACTAAATATAAAAGCTGCGGCGGGTGTATGAAATGTAAATGACGGAGATCTCGGCTCCGCGATCCGCTTTTATATTTATTAGCCGAGATCAGGGAAGTGACAGGGATAGGAGCGGAGATGAGTCATGTTGCAGAGGAGCTGTTTTAATGTAACGGCGGCAAGTGTAACATTACATACCCTCCGTAGGTGCACCGGAAGTGACGAGGGTATGGTTTTCTCACGGGTATGGTTTTTTCACGGAACACCGGTTCACATTTGTGCAATCACAGAGATCACATGTAATTCTGAGCGCACTGCTCCTAAAATTACATGCAATGTCTGTGCGGTGCAAATTCAGCCATACAGTTTGTATGGCTGAATTCGCACCGCAATCACACTGAAACACGCACAGGACCCTTTTTTTGTTCCGCAGCAGAATCGGATCGCATGATGGTTCACACTAGTGCGATCTGATTCTGTGCGAACTTTCAGATCGCACTGCGATATGCGATCTGATCTGGGGGGGTCGTTAACTTTGAATTGACACCCCCAGCGTATCCCATATGGCAGTGTGAACTGCCTGTTGTGCGGATGTGATGCGGGAACACGCTGTATATTCGCAACATTCCCGCATCGCATAAATGTGAACCGGCACTTAAGGCCCCTTTCACACATACGCAGGGCCGTCTTTTCCACTGGGCATGCCCGGCGGTTGCCCGAGGGGCCCACTTGCCAAGGTGGGCCTGGGCCCCCCCCTTATTGCTTCCTCCCCTCCGGCGGCGGCCGTGGCTCGAGTCTGCACTGCAGTGCACACTGGTTGCTAAGGCCAGCCCGATTGGCATCTAGCAACCAGTGACGTGAGCAGAGCAGACCCAGGATGCACAGCGCCGCAGCGGAGGACTCGGAGGAGGATCCTCCTACTCGTCGGCTCTTCCTCCTCACTCCTCTCCTCCGGCTCCGTCTCGACCCTAGAAGACTGGCTCCGCCTCCACCCACCTCCTCCCATGTGCAGCCGTTGTAAAGGTAAGGCTGCCACAGCCTGCCAGGCTGATTGATTAAATTATATTTTTTAACTCTCTCATGGCAATGATGGGATCGAATTGATGACACAAGAGACAGACAACTACCTGTCCTGGCTGGAGGATATGCCTTACTATATATTGGTCCCTGTAATATGTATATAGTAAGGTATATATCCTCCAGGTAGTAGTTGTACTCTCTTGAAGTATATAGTGTTCCCTGTAATGTGTATATAGTCTATATACATATTACAGGGAACACTATATACTACAAGAGAGTACACCTACTACCTGGAGTATATACCTTACTATATACATTTTACAGGGACCAATATATACTACAAGAGACAACTACCTGGAGTATATACCTTACTATATACATATTACAGGGAATCCTATATACTACAAGAGACTCTTGTAGTATATAGTGTTCCCTGTAATATGTATATAGTAAGGTATATACTCCAGGTAGTTGTACTCTCTTGTAGTATATATTGGTCCCTGTAATATGTATATAGTAAGGTATATACCAATAAAAATAAATATCGCCTTATCTATAACTTGCATTTTTATTCTCGTGCGTGATTGTGTAGGCAGGGGGCCCCAGTGCACTGCATTGCCCAGGGGCCTATAAGGCTCTTAAGATGGCACTGCACATACGGTCCGTTTGTCTGTTTTTCATCCATCTGGTTACGGATGAAAAACGGACATCAATGCATCTCTATGTAAAAACGGATGACAATGGATGATCATCCGTTAACATCCGTTTTCATCCGCTTCCGTCAATGTCCGTTTTTTTGAATGGCTGAATGCCCTATTTTTCATCCGTCAAAAAAAACAGATCGGACGAAAAACGGATGTAAACGGACAAACGGACAAACTGCAAAAATGGATGAAAAACGGATACATTTTGATGTGACTGAACTGATGAACTGAACATGTGTGTAAGGGGCCTAACATAGTTTTTTTTTTTTTTAGATTTAGCAGGAATTATGCGAGTTAGGTTATATTTGTGTCTGCTAATAGTGATTTTGTTGTAATTTTAGATAAATATATCTTTAATATTTTCTTGGGGGGCCCTGCCAGGTCGTCTGTACGGGGGCCCCGCGATTTCTAACAGCAGCCCTGTGTGTGTGTATATATATATATATATATATATATATATATATATATATATATATATATGTGTGTGTATTTTTTTTTTTTTTTAGTAGAGATCCTATAGAATAAAATAGAGATCATTGCAATACTTTGTCACACCGTATTTGCGCAGTGGTCTTACGAACGCAGTTCTTTTGGGGAAAAATACACTTTTTTTAATTAAAAAATAGGAAAACAGTAAATTGTTTCTTTAATGTGAAAGATGATGTTACATTGAGTAAATTGAAACCTAACATGCCATGCTTCAAAATTGCACACGTTCGTGGAATGGCGACAAACCTTGGTGCTGAAAAATCTCCATAGGCCACGGTTTATAAATTTCTACAGGTTACCTGTTTAGAGTTACAGAGAAGGTCTAGGGCTAGAATTATTACTCTCGCTGTAACGACCGCGGCAATACCTCATGTGTGTGGTCTGAACATCATTTACATATGTGGGCACGACTTGTGCATGTGTTCGCTTCTGCGTGCAAGCTCGGAGGGACGGGGCACTTTATATATTTTTTTTTTCTTATTTATTTTACTTTTTTTATTTTACACTGTCCCTTTGAAATGATTTTTTTTATCACTTTTATTCCTATTACAAGGAATGTAAACATCCCTTGTAAAAGAAGTAAGCAGGACAGATCCTCTTTATTGTTAGATCCGGGGTCAAAAAGACCTCAGATCTCACATTTACACCTAAAAGCAATAAAAAAAATTAAAGAAAAGTCACCTTTTTTTATGTAGCACCCTACAGGTAGGTGCTAGGTAAAGGTATAGTGGGCCTTGTCTGCCTAACAGCAGGGCTGTGATTTATTAGTTAGGGTGTCATGGTTTCCAGGTGTGCCTGCTGAAGGGGGAGTCTCCCCACTGGCTCCTGTGAGAGGCTTCTCATAGGGCAGTGGAGGAAACCCAATCAGGGGACACATCCAGGCTTGTAACTACCCCAGAAGGCAGATTGTGCTGCAAAGGATTCTGGGAGTGGGTATAAGTTTGGGGGTGACGCATGACACAATGTCTTTGGCAGGAGCAGAGTCCCAGGAGGGAGAGAATGGCTGTCTCTCCTCCTGTCTGAGGAGGAGGATCTCGGGGTGCTGCCCGAAGATCCAGGGAGTGCTGAGCTAAGCTGAGCGGATCCAGTGTGCCAAAAACCTGCGGAGAGTCAGAGGGGTCCAGTCTCAGGAAAGCCTACACAGGTTGTGAGTACTGAGGATTGCCCCTGGGGGTCTGCCTGAAGTTAGAGGGGACCACTCCGGAAGAGGTTCGGGGATTCAGTGCCAGCTAGTGGTGAAAGGGGGTACCTAGGTTGAGGACCCTGACGTGACAGAGGGGGTACATAGTCAGTGGACCCTGAAGATCTTAAAGTGTAAAGGGGCACCTGTGGTTTGGGCCCTGAAGTGCTAGTGCACAGTATGAAGTGTGCCAGTTGAGAGTTGCAGCAGTACAGGAACTTACAAGGAGTTTTCTCAGCCAGTGCAGTGCTGGAGGGAGCCATTCAGTGACTCTGAGCTATTGCAGTGTTGCAAGTCAAGCAGTTCTACAGTCCTGGATCTTCTGGACTAAAGTGGAGGATCCAGCACAGTTTCAGTAACTACACAGTGTTCAAGCATCAGGAAGTGTTAAGGCCCGTACACACGTGGAGATCGGCCGATTTTCGGCTTGTTAGTATGATGCTTCCGACAGCCGACAGCGCACTTTCGGCCGAACAGAATCTGTCGTGCAAGCATTAAAATTTTTGTATGCCGACACCAGAACGGCCGATTGTTCGCCAGTCAGTACAGATTTCGGCCGACAGACAGCAGATTTGCAAGACTGGGCATGCTCAGAAAAGAAAAAACACAGGGAAAGTTAACCATCACATGACATCACTTCTGCAGTCGGCGGACAAAATTCGTGTGTAGTCTTTTGCACTTTTCAGCGGACAGGACAGCCCGGGGACAAAAGACGGCCGATCGGTCGGCCGACGATCGGTACGTGTGTACGGGGCTTTAGCTAGCACTACAAGACATCGCTACTAGGCATTTTTGCCAGAAAAGTCCCACAATTGTATATAGTTAAGGCCTATAGGAGTATCCCACTCAATCACTTCTCCCATCCCCTTAAATCCAATAAAACAACAAAACAAAGATGCCGGAGTTGTCAATGTCTCAGTGCTCACACCCAGGGCCGCAGCTCACAAGGGCTGGAGGGGTAACCCGGTACCGATGGCAGAACCACATCAGGCCACAGGCCTGGAAAACCTGCTACATTTATAAAAAAAATATAAAAAAATGTGGCCCTTTAAGGCCGGTCAGCGGAAGTGACCGTACAGTTCACTATCCATAGGTGATGCTTTAAAAACGTTTACAGGATACCACTACAGAGGAGGTCTAGTGCTAGAATTACTGCCCATGATCTGACATTTACAGCGATATCGCACATGTGCGGGATGGTCGCTGTTTATGTCCTTTGTGCGCTAGCACAGGTGGATGGGGGCAGTTTATTTATTTTTTTAATTATTATTTTATTTTATTTATTTTTATAATTGCTCTAAATTTTTTTGGATCACTTTTAGACCGCATTCACACTGGTCCGACGCTCCCATTGTGTAGTACAGGAGACGTTCTAATAGGGGCGACCTGGAGGCGACTTGCATAGACATTCATTTTATGAAGTCCGTGCAAGTCGCGCTGCATGCGACTTCACAGGTCGCCCCCTAAGTCGGAGCGACCTAATGTGAACGGAGCCTTATTGCTGTCACAAGGAATATAAACATCCTTGTGACAGAAATAGGCACATGACAAGTACTCTTTATGGTCAATAGGAACCCAAACGTCTCCTTTGCATTTGAAAGCATTGAAAACGCCAAGATTGTCGCTTTTTTGAATACTTTAGATTTTCAGAAAATGGTGCCGTTGCCAGCCAGGTAAACCGGTATTGATATCAAGTCTTCGCTTCCGGGTTACCATAGCTGAGACCTGATCAAAACTGATTCCGGATTTGTATTGGTTCCCGGCCAGCTTGCGGACATGCCAGCTAGTAGCTCTGGTCTCCCCCGGTGGGACGGGAGAGCCCGAGAGATCCGCAGAAGGTGGCAGTAGGACGGGGAAACGTCACCTCCCGCTGCTTGTACTAACAGCTAGTTAGCTGTTTCAAATGCTATTATAAGAGAGTCGGCTGTTGGGTCTAAAAAAAACGGTACCAGCTGCAGGTATCACCCTAGTAAAACCACTTGAAGTCAAATAACGTGCCAGGTACGTGATTTGGCAGCAAGTGTTTAAACTGGGATAAATCCTAATAATTGTGTAATAATCAGACCGGAGACATACATTGGATAGATAATAGGAAGTGTAATCGCAGCAGGATTATTGTGCTAATGGAAAAAGAGAGATGATTAGTAAGGGTTTAGGTACAATAAACTTTAAATCGATCTAAACTATGTAATATAGTCCAATGTGTGGACTATACAGTACATGGCGGTAAATCTTAAACCTGGTACAAATTATGAGATTATCAGACAAATGATCATCCTTTTTTTTTTTTTTTTGCATGCTGGTCTCATATCGAAAATGAAGAGGATACTTAAGTTACGAAAATTCTCGTACAACAGAATTAAAATTAAAAGTAATGTAATGTAATGTACCTGTATAGTATTTGTATTGTATTTTCATATTAAAATTGTACTGACTAAATGAAAATCGTACGATCTGGTATCAAAAGAAGAATTTTCGTGTTTGTCCATTTGGATAATTTCACATGAACTGTCCCGATTCCCTCTCGAAAGCTGGGTACTAATGAGCAGATTATTGTAGATCACTAAGGCCCCTTTCACACATACGGTCCGTTCAGTTCATCAGTTCAGTCACGTCAAAATGTATCCGTTTTTCATCCGTTTTTTTACATCCACTACCAATGCAAAAACGGATAAAAGCACAGACCATTTGTCTGTTTACATCCGTTTTTCGTCCAATCCGTTTTTTTGACGGATGAAAAATAGGGCATTCATCCGTTCCAAAAAACGGACATTGACGGAAGCGGATGAAAACGGATGTTAACAGATGATCATCCGTTGTCATCCGTTTTTACATAGAGATACATTGATGTCCGTTTTTCATTTGTCAACGGATGGATGAAAAACAGACAAACGAACCGTATGTGTGAAAGGGGCCTTAGAAAGCAAAATCATACGTTCTGGTATCATACAAGAAGAATTTTCATGTTTGTCCCTTCGGATAATTTCACATGAACTGTCCTGATCAGCTCCCGAAAGCTGTGTACTAACGATCAGATTATTGTAGATCACTTAGAAAGCGGTATTTTTCCTTTGATTTTCTGATAGTGTGTACTAGGCTTTAAGGGGATTGTACAAGCAGATTGTAAAGTGTGTGGTGGGTAGTGATGGCCTTAGGCATGTTCGTGATGATAGTCCCAAGCCACCTGAGCAATCCCGCCAGGAAGCCGTCATTGCACACCGCCAATAATAGGCAGTGAGGCATTTTGCGGCCTGTGCAGCTGCGGGCCAGGAAATGCCTCGCTACCTATGATTGGCAGTGTGCTGTGTTGGCTTCCTGGCTGGATTGCTCAGGTGGCTTAGGACTTTGATCTTAAACACACTTGAGCCCATCACTAGTGGTGGGCCTTCTGTATGGGCCCTTTCCTATGGGCGTTAAGTCTGGATCCTGCTGTCAGCTTTTCAGACTGAACCACAATGTAAGTTTATGGCTTGCGGTTGTAAACAGATGATCATCCGCCTATTCCCATGTCCGTTCACGTAAGAAAAAGCGGAAGAAAAATGCATGACTAATAAATCCTTTGGAACTCTTCACACCAATGCGCTGGAGATTAAGGCTCCGTTCACATGTAGGCGTTTTTGGGCGTTTTTGGAGCGTTTTTCTGATCACTGATCAGCTCTCAAAACGCCCAACAAGACAAATCCCATTCATTGCAATGACCCCTGTTCACATCTGAGCGTTTTGACGCCCTAAGGAAAACGCCCAACGCTCAAAAAAGTACTTGAGCTTCTTTTTGGGCAGATCACAGGCGTTTTGTCCCATAGACCTCAATGTAAAGTGATATTTGGCGTTTCACAGGCGTTTTACAAGCGTTTAGTTGCTCCTGATCAGCTCAAACAGCACAACTCTCCACCCAGCTCTCCACCCAGGTCTCCACCCCCTTGGCATGCCTCTGCTGTGAGCACATTTTCCTGAAACATGGAGAACAGCAGTTAGGCAGTTTAGGTGACCAGACTGTGAACTGACTCTACTATGCCAGGGTGACCAAACTCTTCCATGCCAAGGTGACCGTAACGAAGTTTAGGTGAACTGACTCTGCTATGCCAGGCTGACCAAACTCTTCCATACCAAGGTGACCATAATGAAGTTTAGGTGAACTGACTCTGCTATGCCAGGCTGACCAAACTCTTCCATGCCAAGGTGACCGTAACGAAGTTTAGGTGAACTGACTCTGCTATGCCAGGCTGACCAAACTCTTCCATGCCAAGGTGACCGTAACGAAGTTTAGGTGAACTGACTCTGCTATGCCAGGCTGACCAAACTCTTCCATGCCAAGGTGACCGTAACGAAGTTTAGGTGAACTGACTCTACTATGCCAGAGTGACCAAACTCTTCCATGCCAAGGTGACCGTAACGAAGTTTAGGTGAACTGACTCTGCTATGCCAGGCTGACCAAACTCTTCCATGCCAAGGTGACCGTAACGAAGTTTAGGTGAACTGACTCTACTATGCCAGAGTGACCAAACTCTTCCATGCCAAGGTGACCGTAATGTAGTTTAGGGTAAATTGACTCTGCTATGCCAAGGTGACCGTAATGTAGATATATATATGGAATCAGAAAACACCATTTTGAAGCCCTAAAACCCAATAAATGCCCCTAAAAAGTGCCTAGGGTTCTGGATCATGCCCCAGGGACTATGAATCAGGCAAAAAAAAGTTCTTAAAAATTGTCGTTTTTGATAGAGAGCCAATTATTGAAAAAAAAATAAATAAATAAAAAAAATTAAAAAAAAAGATTTCTTTGGATTTAGTTTTAATTTTAGTGTCTGGGGGGTCTAAAAAGTGTACCTGTGAAGTTTCAGCTCTGTAGCATGTCCAGAACCATAAAAAAAAAAAGATCATGCAGAAGAGGAGGTCCCTGGGAGGTCCAATGAAGAGGAGGAGGTCCCTGGGAGGTTCCTTTGCAAATGTTGTAAAAAAAACACTCTGCTTTTCCATTGGTCACCAAAAACACCTGTTAAAAACGCCCAAAAAAACGCCTGTAAAACGCTTGCAAACGCTTGCAAAAACGCCTATAAAAACGCCTGTAAAACTATAAACAAACGCCTGAAAAACGCCAACGCCTACATGTGAGCGGAGCCTAAAAGTGCTGCATGCTGCATTTTTGGTGCATGTTTAAACCCACACCAAAAAGCACCCCCCCCCCCCCATTGAAATGCACCAAAAACTCATCAAACCTGCGGTTGTGTTTTTGGTGCCTTATTTGAGTCGCATGTCCATGTGTCACAGGTGCATGCTGATGTCAGGTAACCAAAAAACTCACCAGGAATGTGACAAAAACGTGTATGCATTTTTACTGCATTTTTGCAGCAGAGCACTGTGAAAGCAGCCTAAACTGAAGACACCCATGTGAAAGGACCCCCACCCACTGATTTCTTGCTGCTCTTTCCACCATTGCAGCCACCAAAACAATACTTAGTGTCAGCTGGTGTCAGAGCCTATGTGCCATTCATTTATGTTTAGAGGGCTGGGGACAGCACTTTTGGCTTACCTGATCCTCTGCTCCTGCAGGCTCCTCAGCACTGCTATACATATCATTGCAGCCTGTCCTTCCCCATGCTGTGGTGGTCTAAGGTCCTCTAATGTCATCAAGATCTAAGCAGGAACCATAGCCCTGCATTAGACGTGAGGACACTGAAGGATAGAAATGAGCAGTTAACCCTTGCAATATAGGCACAACCCCACTGCAAGGGTGGATTCTTTGTTTTCCTGGAAATTGGCTGTAAATCAGTATTAGCCCACGTTCACATTGGTTCATTTTAACATGCGATTTGACATGTCAAATCGCATGTCAAATTGGAAACAAATTGCCGGCAATGGCACCGTCCGAATCAGTGCGACGCTGACTTTGCAGCGTCGTACGGATTCCCAAAAGTAGTTTCTATACTACTTTTGATGACTTCAGTGGGCGATTTCAATAGACATCTGTGCAATTGCCCCCGAACTCAGACTGAAAATACCGGTTTTAAATCGTGCATGTTCAGCTGATTCAGACCGGCCTCAGTGTGAACCTGTACCTAAACTCTGCTAAAAATATTCTCCAGGTCTTCCTTCTAGGTTTGCTCTGTTTGGCTGCTTAAATAGCATGCGCACAGAAGTAACTTTATCATGACACAGAGTGGGTGTACAGTGTACATTACAGCTGACAGCCAGGGATAAGCATTTATATTAGAAGAGATCATTAGGGTCTCTTCTGTCATAAAACCCTCAAATTTAGTAAACTGAGTTTAATACCACTCAAGTGTTTCACCTGACATCAGCAGAGGGCCCCACATAATCTTTACTGTAAGTAATAGCAGAGAAAACAGGGAATGCACATACTACAGGAGATGGCCAAAGACTACAGGCATACTGAAAGACATGGTCAGAGACTGTAAACATACTACAGGAGATAGTCAGAGACTGCAGACACGCTACAGGAGATGGTCAGAGACTGCAGACACGCTACAGGAGATAGTCAGAGACTGCAGACACGCTACAGGAGATGGTCAGAGACTGCAGACACGCTACAGGAGATAGTCAGAGACTGCAGACACGCTACAGGAGATGGTCAGAGACTGCAGACACGCTACAGGAGATGGTCAGAGACTGCAGACACGCTACAGGAGATGGTCAGAGACTGCAGACACGCTACAGGAGATGGTCAGAGACTGCAGACACGCTACAGGAGATGGTTAGAGACTGCAGACATTCTACAGGAAATGGTCAGAGAATGCAAACATGCTATAGGAGATGGTTAGAGACTGCAGACATGCTACAGGAGATGGTTAGAGACTGCAGACATGCTACAGGAGATGGTTAGAGACTGAAGACATGCTACAGGAGATGGTCAGAGACCACCATCACGCTCCAGGAGATGGTCAGAGACCACCATCACGCTCCAGGAGATGGTCAGAGACCACCATCACGCTCCAGGAGATGGTCAGAGACCACCATCACGCTCCAGGAGATGGTCAGAGACCACCATCACGCTCCAGGAGATGGTCAGAGACCACCATCACGCTCCATGAGATGGTCAGAGACCACCATCACGCTCCATGAGATGGTCAGAGACCACCATCACGCTCCAGGAGATGGTCAGAGACCACCATCACGCTCCAGGAGATGGTCAGAGACCACCAGGAGATGGTCAGAGACCACCATCACGCTCCAGGAGATGGTCAGAGACCACCATCACGCTCCAGGAGATGGTCAGAGACCACCATCACGCTCCAGGAGATGGTCAGAGACCACCATCACGCTCCAGGAGATGGTCAGAGACCACCATCACACTCCAGGAGATGGTCAGAGATCCCCATCAGGCTACAGGAGATGGTCAGAGATCCCCATCAGGCTACAGGAGATGGTCAAAGACCAGGAACGTGCTACAGAAAAATGTGAACGAGTGGGGACACAATACAATAGACTGCTAAAGCTCACTGCCAATAATGCCCCTTTACAAATTGGCACTCTGTACAGCCCCTAAACATTTACTGGAACATCACTTGATGTGTGTGTGAGATACCAGCCCCAGGACTTCTTTGTGACCTGGAGTTTAAAAGAGTGGCCACTGGCCACTGTGACTGATCAATTGGATGTGCTTCTCCAACATCTTCTTGCATGGTATATGTTCTGAATACATTTATTGTATGTTATTTTCTCAACTGACATTTGTGTTTTTACATTTTTGTTTCAGAGTCATGAATTTATCTGATATGTCAGGAACATCTGTCTCTATCAGTCTTCCTACAAGTGCTTCTATAGAATCACTACCAGCAACAAGAAATCATGACAAAATGAATCAATCAAAGATTACAAATATGTAAGTGTTAACTATTGGCATGCAACAGTATGTAACAAAAACAAAAAAACATAAAAATGCATTATCTTGCATTAGAGTTGCACAATTAATTATTAAAAATTGCGATCTCGATTCAACTCCTCTCACGACCTTAATCCGGCATTTCCACAATTAATTTAACAAGTGCAGAGCAGTTCTCTGCTCAAAGCTGTCAAAAAAAAAAAAGGCAGCCGGCAAATCAGCACTGAGATAAAAAGAAACATTGTGTCATTTGATTCTTTTAGATCAAAGGGATGAACTTCATTTGCAAATTAGGTCAGTTTACCCACCCAAAGACCAGGCCCTTTTCTGTTGCGTACAAGTTAAAATCAGTATTATTTGCTAAAAAATTACTTAGAACCCCCAAACATTATATATATATATATATATATATATACATATTTATGCAGAGACCCTAAAGAAAAAAATGGCAGTTGTTGCAATATTTTATGTCACACTGTATTTGCGCAGCCATCTTTCAAACTCAATTTTTTGGGAAAAATGCACTTTAAGATGATGTTCTGCCAAGAATAGGGATCTTTATTCTAAGCAAAAAAATTGTGATTCTCATTTAATCCAGAATCGTGCAGCTCTATCTTGCATTTAGTGCATCTAGAAAGTATTCACAGTGCGCAAACAGAAAAATGTAATAGGCATTGCTTTGCGGCAAAAAACGCTGTAAAAAATTGCAGTAAATAAGGTATAGTGTGCCCCCTTTCAATGCAGAGAGACCAGCGTGCCCTCTTTCAATGCAGAGTGACCAGCGTGCCCCCTTTCAATGCAGAGTGACCAGCGTGCCCCCTTTCAATGCAGAGTGACCAGCGTGCCCCCTTTCAATGCAGAGTGACCAGCGTGCCCCCTTTCAATGCACAGTGACCAGCGTGCCCCCTTTCAATGCACAGTGACCAGCGTGCCCCCTTTCAATGCACAGTGACCAGCGTGCCCCCTTTCAATGCACAGTGACCAGCGTGCCCCCTTTCAATGCACAGTGACCAGCGTACATGCCCCCTTCAATGCAGTGACCAGCGTGCATGCCCCCCTTCAATGCAGTGACCAGCGTACATGCCCCCTTTCAATGCAGTGAGACCAGCGTGCCCCCTTTCAATGCAGAGAGACCAGCGTGTCCCCTTTCAATGCAGTGACCAGCGTACATGCCCCCTTTCAATGCAGTGACCAGCGTACATGCCCCCTTTCAATGCAGTGACCAGCGTCAGCGTACATGTCCCCTTTCAATTCAGTGACCAGCGTGCATGCCCCCTTCAATGCAGTGACCAGCGTGCATGCCCCCTTCAATGCAGTGACCAGCGTACATGCCCCCTTCAATGCAGTGACCAGCGTACATGCCCCCTTTCAATGCAGTGACCAGCGTACATGCCCCCTTTCATTGCAGTGACCAGCGTGCGTGCGTGCCCCCTTCAATGCAGTGTGGGCCCCCCTGAGACCAGTGCGCTTACCTGGAGCCCTGGATCAGCCGCGGCGGCGGCTTCTCTTCAGTCCCGGCGGCGGCTTCTCCTCACTGTGTCCCCCGACGGCGCGTCTCCACTCTCCTCGAGTCCTCGCGCTCCCGCCCCCTCCTCTGCCAATGGCATGGGGTTTGCCTTGCGGCCAATCAGGAAGCCGGTATTAAACCGGCTTCCTGGTTGGCCAGGAGGAGGATCGGTGTGACAATAGTGAATTTTCATTTGCTTTTGTCACACAATAGGTGGGCTCGGGGCGCACTGCTCTGCGCCCCGGGACCACCCTTTGCATCACCCTATTAGAGCCTCTGGCTCTAATCAGGTGATTTAAAAAAAACAAACATTAAGCTCCATGCGTCCGGCGCCACTGGTTACAGCCTTAAATCTTCCTAGAGCGGGCTGCCTCGCCAAACTGAGTGATCGAGAAGAAGGGCTTTAGTCAGGGAGGTGACCAAGAACCCGATGGTCACTCTGACAGTGCTCAAGCGTTTCTCTGTGGAGAGAGGAGAACCTTCCAGAAGAACAACCATCTCTGCAGCATTCCACCAATCAGGCCTGTATGGTAGATTGGCCAGACGGAAGCCACTTCTCATTATAAGGCACATGACAGCCCGTCTGAAGTTTGCCAAAAGGTACCTGAAGGACTATCAGTCCATGAAAAACTAAATTCTCTGGTCTGATGAAACAAAGATTGAACTATTTGGCCTGAATGGCAAGCATCATGTCTGGAGAAAACCAGACCCTGCTCATGACCTGGCCAATACCATCCCTACAGCAAAGCATGGTGGTTGCAGCATCATGCTGTGGGGATGTTTTTCAGCGGCAGAAACTGAGAGACGAATCAGGATCAAGGGAAAGATGAAGGCAGCAATGGACAGAGAGACATGCTTGATGAAAACCTGCTCCAGAGCGCTCTAAACCTCAGACTAGGGCAAAGGTTCATCTTCCAACAGGACAATGACCCTATGCACACAGCCAAAATAACAAAGGAGTGGCTATAGGACAACTCTGTGAATGTCCTTGAGTGGCCCAGTCAGAGCCCAGACTCGAATCCGATTGAACATCTCTTGAAGAGATCTGAAAATAGCTGTGCACCGACGCTCCCCATCCAAACTGATGGAGCTTGAGCGGTCATTTAAAGAAGAAATAGGGGAAACTGCCCAAAAATAGGTGTGCCAAGCTGGTAGCATCATACTCAAAAAGACTTGAGGCTGTAGTTGGTGCCAAAGTTGCTTAAACAAAGTATTGAACAAAGGCTGTGATACTTTTCGTTTTTTATTTTTAATAAATTTGCTAAGATGTCAAAAAAACTTCTTTCACATTTGTCATTATGTGGTATTGTTTGTAGAATAAACAATTCTGGAAAATGTGAAGCGCTGTGAATACTTTCCGGATGCACTGTATATTAGGTATAAAAACAGTATGGATAAGTCTGTGGTCAGCAAACATTTGATCGCGGCCATGCAATGGGTATTTTACGAGCTTGCCATGTCCCCAGCTGTAGCTCCTCCTCAGACATTAGATACAGTAGCATTTAGCATTGCATTAGATACAGCAGCACAGAGCTACACTTGTGATTCATCTTATTTACCAGTGAGAGATTTAAAGCGGAGTTCCGCCTTCCCCCCCTCCACCCCCTCCAAAATTTAAAAGTCAGCAGCTACACATACTGTAGCTTCTGACTTTTAATATTAGGACACTAACCTGTCCTGGAGTCCAGCGATGTCGGCACCGCATCCGATGTTTCCATCGGCTGTCGGGTGCTGCCGCCGCCATTGCCGGTAAGGGATCCCAGCAATGGACCCTTGCGGCTTCACGGGCAGGTCCCTACTGCGCATGCGCATAGCGCGCTGCGCATTTCTATTGGCTCGGCGGCGGGGGAAGGAGGAGGGGGCCAAACTTCTGAGGCATGGCGCCTCGGTGCCGTATCCTGGAAGTGGGGAAGGGTACCTGTCAAAAACAGGTACCCCCCCCCCTGAAAGGTGCCAAATGTGGCACCGGAGGGGGGGGAGGAAGCAAAAGAGTGGAACTTCTACTTTTGGGTGGAACTTCGCTTTAACTACTACTGACAATCATCTGTTAGCAGCACATTAAGTGTGCTGGAAGTGAGGTTACAAGAAGCAGGTTTAATTGCCACAGTGTAGCTGTACCCTCAAATCTCCTAGACTGTCCGGTGGAGGGATCCCTTGTGATAGTTCCTGCACATCTTGTTATTCATAAATGAATGAACAAATGTTCAATGTCAGTTGGGTTATTCTGCTTCTGGAGGAGTGGCTTGCATTCATCCTAAAGAGTCAAGAGTCGCACCCTTGCTGGTTTAGAATGTTGCAGAATCTCACTCAATAGGTAGGGAGCAGTGAGGAAACAGCACCTTGCTGGTCTGGTCAGCAAGGGAGCAAATCCACGGCAAAAAGGTAAGTGGTCTTTTAGCGATCCTTTTGCTGAAATCAATTTGAGATGCTTCTGATATCATTCACAGTGTATTGACACAGTGCCAGGACAAGGTCAATCAGTGCCCAGGGAAATATGGAGCCCCCAGCAGCCACAACTACCCACTAATCGCACAGTGAGTTGGTGGTGTCACTGGAAGGAAAATATGTTCCTGCGCTGAGTGTGACTGAGAAGAAAGAGTCGGTGGATCGGTGGATTCAGTGAAATTAAAAAATGTCCCTGCATTGGTGATGTTGCGACACCACTATAAAGCACCCTTCTCACCTCTAGAGATGAGCTCAGATGTGTTTAAAAACAAGTCTGAACCCGACTGAGCTAACCCGCCGAGAAGCTGTTTGCATCAACAGCAAGTCATAGGTGGGGAGGTGTTCCCCGCCCTGCAGCTGTATGTATACAACATGCCCCTTACATATGTGTGTCTGCTGGGCATGAAATGCCTCTGCCACCTATAATTGGCTGTCAACTTTGACAACTTCCTAGCGGGATAGCTCAGGTGGGTTCAAACTTGTCACGCTTGAGCTCATCATTACTCATCACCCGTCTACCCTTTATCGCACACCTCCGCCCCCACAAAGTTTTCCCTTTCCCCCAGCCCCAGTACAAAGCTCTTCCACCCACCCCCAGCTACTAATCTAGTTCTCAGTGCAGGGGAAGAGGCTGTCATGCTGCAGAGCAAGAGCACTGCAGCATAACAGCCCAGCCTCCTGGCAGCTGTTCCTCCTCCTACACTGGGGATGCACTGTCACTTATAAACACAGAAGCTGGCAGAGGAAACAGATTTCTACTTTTAGAAAAAGTAGAAAAAGAAGCCTTGCTGACAGGAGTGACACTGCAGTCTTTCCTGCAAGTCAGAGGTGGGGAGAAAGAAGCTGTTGGAGTTCCCATTGTACCCCTCCCCTCTACAAAGAGCCGCTGCACCTGGGACAAGTGGTCCTTTTGCCCCCCCCCCCCCTTCCCCGCCACCCCCAGTTGTATTGACAATTGCATGACTTGAAGCTGACGTGTATTTTATCTCCTAAGGCTGGCCGTAGATGGATTCCTTCATCCACACAACTGAGACATTGCATTCTGACAGCAGGGACTCTCCTGAAAAATTTTACAACAAATGAAATAAACATATGTCGAGCAGGAGCAGCAACATATGGATAGAAATTCAGCTGGTGCAAACAAATGGAAACAACCTCAACCTATACCTGGCCTTTACAGCAAGGACCACATGAATGGGCAACACGTCAAAAAACAAACAAAAATTCCCAGCTCACTTACCACCAGCCTGCAACAGACCAAATTGACCCTGTCTAAGTTCACGTTAAAAACAAGGGGTTTCGTTTGCACACGTTTGTAAAAATATGCGTAAGCTGCAGCAGCCACGTCAGGTCATGGGGTTCCATAAGATGGCCACTGCAGCTTATGCACGTATTTGCAAATGTTTGCAAAATTCAGCCAGTCCCTGTTGAACTGGCCAAATTTTAATCAATCTATGGCCAGCTTAAACTCCAGCAACCTGCTTTAAACTGCTGCTTATCAACTTATTGCCACACAACAAATTACTGGGTGATAGCTAGTAATCAACAGGAACTTCTTGAGCACAGCAACAGGAATACTAAGTGACGTAGTACATAATGGACCTTATTTAAAGCAGGCTGTCTAAAGAAGCAAAGCTACTTTATTTACTTCCCCCACCTCATTGTTATCTCTTCATTAGATCATGTGACTAGTGTCGGTATTGGACATGTAGTCTTTGCCAAAATGTAACTACTGACCAGAGTTGGTCAGTTAATAGTTGTCCCTCAACATTGTTTTTTAACCTCTTTAGCAGAGATCACGCAATGCGCTAAACTGATTTGATTTGATGAACTGATTCTAATGACTTTACCAAAATTCAGCTCATAATAGGGTGTAATATTAAGGAGTCTGTGTATACATTTTTTTATTTACACAAGATCCACATAATTTTAATCTAGGATTCACACTTTTTTATTGCGCCTAGGATGGAAGTGGGAGTTGCAGTTATCTGTATTCAGAGAGCATGGAGATGTCACCACAACAGAAAACTGTTTAAGCTACTTAAACATGCCATCCGGGCTGCTGTAAGTATGCATTATACTATATGACTAATTATTCTTCATGACGCTGACAGTTTATTTGTATCTAGAGAATATGAGAATATGAATTACTGCAATTACTGTTTTTTTAGGAGCATACCTAAATAAACTAACTACTATGTGTCTGTATGTGAAACTTTTAGTAAGCATAAGAGCTAGGCCTTTAAATGCTGGCATGCAATTTGTTCTCTACTAAACCTAATTCAAAGGTGTTCTGAATAAGGGATCTTATCATAATTTAAAGAATTATCCCTATGTAGCAAGGTTTCCAGGCCTGTGGCCTGATGTGGGTCTGCCATTAGTATCGGAATCCTCTCCAGCCCATGTGAGCTGAATCCCCAGGTGTGACAACTGAAACAGTGACAACTCCGACATCTTTGTTTGTGGTTTTTATTATAAATTAAGGGGATGGGAGGAGGGAATGAGTGGGATACTCTTCTCGGCTAGAACTAATTACAATTGGGATTTTGATCCTGAAAAAATGCCCATTGGTGCTTCCTTGACGCTAGCCAGCGCCAGCCAACGCTCACTGACTCTGAGAATACTCTGTAAAACAGAGGAAGTGTTGAATCCCCGACCTGTAGTCCAGTAGATCCAAGACTGAGAACTGTAGAACTCCTGACACTGCTTCACTGTGTAAGTCTTTGAATACTTTCTGACACTGCTTCACTGTGTAAGTCTTTGAATACATTTCCCCCGCCTGGCACAGCTTGAGGTAGTATTTTGTAGAACTCCAAATAGCGAACACTGTAACTGGCCCACGCAATACAATTCAGGGCCCAGACTGCAGGTGCCCCCTTTGCTCCTTGAACTCTTCAGGGTCCACTGACTATGTACCCCCTTTACACTTCAGGGTCCTCAACCTAGGTACCCCCTTTACAGCTAGCTGACCTTGGATCCCTGAACCTCTTCTGGAGTGGTCCTCTCTGACACTAGGCAGACCCCCCAGGGGCAATCCTCAGTACTCACGACCTGTGTAGGCTTTCCTGGGACTGGACCCCTCTCTCTCTCCGCAGGCTCTCGGCACACCGGTTCCCCCTAAGCTCAACTCAGTACTCTCTGGACTCTCAGGCGACACCCCGAGACATCCACCTTCCTCAGACAGGAGGAGAGACAGCCGCACTCTCCTTCCTGGGACTCTGCTCCCGCCAAAGACACCGTGCCACGCACTTCCCACCAAACTTATACCCACTCCCAGAATCCCTTGCAGCATAATCTGCCTTGCTGGGGTAGTTACAAGCTGGGATGTGTCCCCTGATTGGGCTTCCCACACTGCCCTATGAGAAGCCTCTCACAGGAGCCAGTGGGGATACTTCTCCCCTCAGCAGGCACATCTGGAAGCCCTGACACCCTGACTAGATAAATCACAGCCCTGCTTTTTTTTTTTTTTTTTTTTTTTTTTAAAGCCCGTAGCGTGTGAAACACACTCAAAAGACTCCACCCGGTGCATAAAAAAGTGCACACACACAAAGTGAGAACACAAAAAGTGCACAGGGTGTGCGAAAACGAATGGTCTTCCCTCCGAAGAGGTAGGACCCGAAACCTCGATCCCCCGGGGTGCAAGACTCCTGACAGGGATTTAAGGTACTTGTGGTCAGTTGGCCGAAACCAAACTGACCCCGTTCTTCAGGGGGACTGCCGAAACAGCCCACCCCAAGTACTAAGTGGAGCTCCCCCGAAGGGAGACCCCATGAGAGAGGGCAAACTAAGCCAGAAGGCCATATCCACCCCCTCCCAAGACTCAAGGCTGGGCCCGAGGACCCACACCCTCCAAGTCGTGCAAATAAGAAAAACAAAGGTGATAGTGCAGGTGACAAACTCCAAAGAAAAGGACAAACAAACAAAAAGTGGGGAAAAGGGGAGTGGGGAAAGTGCTATGGTGCCATGTGAGGAACCAAGGCAGGCCTTCCAGCCGGAATAAAAAATTCCTCTGGTGCAAGCCAAAAGGCCTGTCCCAAGAGGCAGGTGTGAAAAAGGTGTGCATAGTGCAGTGACCAAGGTGCCGAAAAAACTCACAGCGAGCTGCCCCTCACCAGTGAGAAATTAAGGCACCCCTGGGCTGCCACCCCAGGGGCACTTACACTACGGGCTTTTTCAATCACAGCCCTGCTGTTAAGCAGAAAAGGCCCACTATGGTTTTACCTAGCACCTATCTGTAGGGTGCTACACCTACTAAAATTACAGGAAACACGTGTTTCTTTTATTACAGTAAGCATTCTTACCCAGAAGCATCTTTCCATAAATTGTAGGAGAAAACACTTGGGGTTGATGCTAATTTGCATCACAAAAGGCATTAAGATTAGGTGTGTATTTATAAAAAATTCACAAACTATGCGTCCTGTGAAACTGGATGTACATTCGTTCAGTGTGAAGGGGAGCAAAAATTTGTGTTATTGGGCTATTTTCCCTCCAGTACAAAAAAAAAATGGCAACCACCCCAACCTATAACTAGCCTTTGCAGCAAGGTGCACATGGAAGGGCAATGCACATTGCAAATAAACAAAACATTTCCCAGCATACTTACCAGCCACCCTGAAAAGCAACATAATTGGCCCTGTTTGACAGCTTTAAGCACAGAGGGTTTTGCGTGCATACATTTGTAAATGCATGCGTAAGCCGCGTGTATTTGCAAATCTGTTAGACAGGCCCAAAGTGGTTGTTTTGCAGGCTGACTGAGAGGTGTGCTGGGAAATCTTTTGTTTGTTTACTATTTTCCCTCCAGGTCAAATGTTTTTCATTTATAGTAAATCAGCAAGATACTGCATTATTGACACTAGATGGAGCTGAAGATCATAGTGAAAAGTATTCATTTCTTGTGCTCATCAGCTCCATCTAGTGGTCATAATGTGGTACTTTCCTGATTCCCTCTGCTGAAAGATAAACATCCAACCTGGAAAGAAAATAGCCTATACCGAACACAAGTATATGCAGTTTCACAGGACAAATAGCTGTGTGAAATTTTTTCTACATACATCTCAAAGTCTGTCTAAAAAGCATGGTGTTTCCTGTATTAACCTTTTAACTTTTCATGTTCCTAAGGTGGATCAAAAGTCAAAAGCAATTAAAATGCTTAGTCGGACTTAACCGGCCGTGGCTTCTACCTAGTATAAAGGGTGGGCCTAAACAAGTAGTACACATTGTACAAAGGAAAAGTAAATCCAGGCACACCCTACTTCAGCCAGATCGAAACATTTAAGCCTGGTTAACACTATGAGTTTTTTTTTTCGTTCAACCCAGTGGATTGAATGAAAAAAAAACTGTCAGCTCCGGTCGAAGCTGCAGCGCTAATGATCCGGCGTTAATACGGAGATTTCCCCCGCTGATCTGTTGTGTTCTGAAAGGGGGGGCAGAAGCCAGGCTTCTGTCTGATCGGCTGACATACACGTGGGCCAAATGTCAGCTGTTTATTTTTTTTTTTAACCAGCCGATGTCTCCCAACGGGACTTTAGAATAAAAGTTCACTTCCAAAGCATTTCCAAGAGCAAAATGGAAAAAAATGTCAAAAAAGGTGAAAAAAAAAAGCTGTGCTAGTTCACCCTTTCACAAACAAAATTAGAAACCCTACAGTCCATCCCCCCTAATCCCCACTGTACTTACCTTCATGGGTGATGAGCTGTCAGTGCCCACACAGCTGGTGTATAATTCTGGGGATTTAAAATCTCCACTCTTCATCTCCTTTCTGCAGGACTAGATCACAGCGATTCTGATTGGTCAAAGTAGTCACATGCAGGCGCTTACCAATTGGAATTGCTTTGATCTGTCCCAGAAGCCCTACTGAAAGAAGGGGAAGAAGAGTGGGGATTTTAAATCCTCCTGACTGCTGCACCAGCTATGCGGGTACTGACAGCGCTTCACCCAACGAGGTAAGTGCAGCGGGGACCAGAGGGGTGGGGGGGGGTACAGTATTTGTTCACCTCTTCATTTTTTTTGTGGAAAGGTTAACTTATGCTTTAAATCAAAAATGCACACTTGAATTTTAGAAAAAACAAAATGCTGTTTAGTTTAAAAAAAATTGTATTTGTATTAGACTCATGATTGGTAATGCCATCAGATTGCCCATCCACCTTGCCATTCTCTCACCCCCTTCCCATCACGAACCCCCCCTTTTTTTTTCCCCCATCCCTAACCCCCCCTTTTTTTCCCCATCTTTCTTTCTTCCTCTCCTTTTTCTTCTTTTTCTTTCTCTTTTCTTTTCTCTCCTTGCTTCTCTGCCCTGGGTTCCCCCCTCCCACAAGGGCGTAATCCCATTTGAAGTTGCAGTAGCCAATGTCATACCTTCTGTTAGCTACCTGATTTGCTTGAATGGGACTATTTATTGTGGATATTCTGGACAACATACCCTTTTTTTTTTTACTACTACACAAGCCCTGATTATGGTCGTCTGGTTTGGCCTCCTCGATACAGTTGTCAATCTGTGTAACTGTCAAGCTTTGTAATCTGTTTACATTTAGAAGCACTGTATGATAAGACTTCTTGCCCAAGACCTAGCTATTTGTCTTTTTTTATCCTTTTGCAATAAAATCTTTTATGAAGAAAAAAAAAAAAATTGTATTTAACAACTTGCACACAGGCATAATAAAATGCATATATCTACACAGGATCTTAGTGGCAGGAAAAACGCTTTTAATGGTCAGTAAAGTGCTTCTGTTTACAGACTATAGGCCTGTAAAATTATTCCTCTAACTCAGTTTTCAATCACAGCAAGTACATGTGTTTACCTGCGTGTAGGCGTAAATTATGCAGAAATATTGACTGTGGATGCAGAATTTTACTTTGATTTTATCCCGCTGAATGCGCTGAAAGATGACATGGCGCAATAAAGCTGTGTATATGGGCTCATAATAGAAACACTGCTGTGCTCCGCTATGTAAAAAACAAAACGCTGTGCAGAACACAGTGTTTTTATATTCATTTGCTTAAGCCCTTATATTCACCTAGCCAGAAAAAATACTAGAAGCTACAGAGGAGAAAAAAATCTATTTCAGTCATAAAAAACAGCTTGCCTTGCATAATAATTAGACCTGTTTCAAATTTAGACTCTTTCTGCTTTGCAGGAACATTTCAGTTGATCAGTTCTACCTGGTGATGACGAGAGCGGTCCAATGAATGGGCAACCATAGCCCAATCAGGACCAGAATGTAACAAATGATGTGTGAGTAGCTGCAATACATAAGCCCCCCTAATACATATAGTACACTTTAATAACCTGGTAGTTTAGTAGGCATCAGGCAAAAGTCCATAAGAATATATATTTACAGAGCTCAAGGTGTAGAGGAATAAGGTAGCATGCCATCTCACAGAAGCCAAGTTCTTTTGGGATTAGATAACCTCGGGGCATGAAGCCTTTGAGTTCACATGTCAGTCTGATACTAATGACCGGACTACACGGGCCGAATATCGCCGATCATTCGACCACCGACTTATGAAAAAGTGTTCGTTGTTCGAAAACGTTGCCAACATACACAGGCCGAATATAGCTTGACCGTTTGACCGCCGACCATCGAAACAGTGCATGCATGATGATGTTCTACAGATTTTAAATGAACGACCTTAACACCATGTATAGAATATCGTTCGTTCACAAACGAGACGACAGAATTTTTAGTTTTTTTTTCTAACGGGATTTTTCGTTCACAATATAGATATCGGTCACTGATGGCTGGGCATTAACGAGTAGAATATCGGTCGATCCTTCGCTGAACGGAAATTTTCGGCCGATTTTCTTATCGTGTATCCCGGCCATAAGGCATTCACATGTAGGGAGGCAGCCAAAGCACAAAGCTGTACAGAGTCTTTTTATTAATGTGACTGTATAGCGTGCAGGCACTACATTCTAGAACAGTGTTTCTCAACCTTTTTTCAGTCGAGGCACTCATTAAAATTATAGACAATCTGGTTTTCTAGACACAGAGCATGCCTCCTTTGATACAGTTGCAAGACCCTATGTGTTATACCGTTGCACTGTTTGATACCGATGAGACAATGTTTTATATGCTTGAACACACTGCTGTGTGGTGCTTTTCTGTATGTTACCCCTTTCTTTTTCACTGTTTTGTAAAACTTAATAAAAAACTATTGAATACAAAAATTATAGACAATCTCAAGGCACCCTTTAAAATTATGGACAGTCTTGAGGCACCCCATTCAAAAATGTAAAAGCCCATTCAAATAGCTTTACATAATGCAGTAACATCCACACGTAGGACACCCAACTTTAGAGGTGATTTATTCTTCCAAAGCAAATACACTTTTGCACGCTGATACTGACTAGTATTCCAATGTTTCTTTTCTCCCTTAATCTCTCTCCATCAGTCAGCTAATGTCACCCCAGTGCTGAGGTAGAGGGGCACAGAAGGGTTAGAAAAGGATGCTGTGGAGGCAACAGACATCCTCCTTATTAACTGTTTTCTGGACTTGTGAGGTGCTACTTGGGCTTTTCCAAGCTGGTCACGAACCCCGCCCCGCCCCCCCCCCCCTAGGAGGGGTTCTGTGCTCTCTCTCCTGATGCCCTCTTTCATATTGGCTGGCTCAATAGAAACTGGTCGACATTTTTCCCATATGTACAGCAGCCGGTCCAACGAAGGGGCATGACTGAAAAAAGTCTGCCGATTGGTCAGCGCTCTCAGCAATCGGGTGCTAATGTGTTCTGGGCCGGGTGTTTGGGGGAGGAGGCTGCCAGAACACAATAGCTCAGTGGGGGAGATCACTGTGTTAACATCAGGTAGTTAGTACAGGATCTCCTCCCAAGCTCAGTTTTTTTTTTTTTTTGCTCAGACCGCTGGGTTGAACAAAAAAAAAAAGAAATAGTACCAGGCTTAAGCAGACTCAAAGGGGCTGCTGGAAGCTGCCTGGAGTACAGATTACCCAAAGAAATGAATGGGGCTGAGGGGTGGGGACATTTATTAAAGGACATTTTAAGATGGAACTAAACCCTTGTATCATTTACAGCAAAGGAAGCTGCCATGTCAGCTTCTGTCTGATCTGCAGTTGCCGTGTTGTTGCACATGTGATTAGCTATGACACCAGCCATTTGGTGGCTTGACAGCTTGGTTGAATGCAAATATAAGCACACTAGTAACTGTTACAGTTAACATTCTGCTTTAAGTATTCTTTTATTGAATGGGTAGGATGAATAATACTGTTAGAGAGTTACGGTAAACTGTTTTTTTGTTTAGAAGGTTCTGCTTGACTGTTTGTGTATTTATAGATTATGGTTCCTTTTGTACATATTACCCTTTTTTCCTCGTTACTTTCTTTCAATTAGTAAATCTGTCCTTGTAAATAAACAAATTTACACCTTTTATTTTTGAACACGTATACTCCTTAATAAATGCTTTACAATGAAACACTTTATAGTGCTACAACCATAAAATGGAAACATGAGCTGTTGGTGATCTTGACGGTAGGTTTGAGAAACACTATTGTATATTAGGGATGACAGAGTTTTTACTTGAAATCATTTTGCAGGAAAAATGTGCTGCATATGGAATCCTAAAGAAGGTCAGCCCACTGGAGGCAGAACTGCTGAAGGATCCAGGCATGCAGTGTAAAGTAAGATTCAGGTAAAGGTTGGTCTGTGACATTTAGCAGTACACTCGAGGGACAGATTTTCTGATCAGAAAGTATTCCTAATTCACATTTTGTTTTACAGATTTGCAGGCTATGAGTTCCCACCATTCATTGTCTTTAAGATTTTTCACCGATCGGGCAATCGTAACAGCCGATACATCAGTGGAAAAAGAGTGATTAGCCCTTCAAGTGAGGTGATCTATATACATTTTATTCAACATAATTATACATCCATTGTGAAGTGTAATCATTAGAATGAATATACAGTGTATTATATATAAACAAGTAAAGCTGCGCTAAGTGATAAATGTGATCAACACATATAAAAAGAGGATATCCCTAAAGGTATCCAAATAAAAATAAATGTAAATGATGATACAAGGTGATATCAAATACTTATGTGCTCTTGCAATTAAATAAAGTGACATCCAATAGTAACAAAAACATGAATCACAGTGTCCAATGAATTGAGAAAATAAAGTCCAAAGATGAGTGTAACGGTGCACAAAAGCAAGCCTCCACCGTTCAGTAATGCTATCACTGTGCTGAAGTGAATCACGCTATTGCGCTTACCAGAACGCCATAAATTTAGGCATATAGAACTCGGAGGGTGAATCAACCAGCTCAACCAGGACCTAGACAGCTCCACTTAGACCGGCAAGGAGGTTCCGCTCAGATCAGCCAGATAATAGACCCCGAAAATCCGGACATTCCACGGTCTGTGTGTCCCCACGTTGTGGCCTCACCAGTCACCAAAACAAATGAATAAAACCACTGGCCACTTCCAAAAAAGAGGAGGAGGAAAAAACAAACAATTATATATACTGTATGTGTATATATTAGTATTACGGCATAATAGGTATCCTTAATAAGGGCACAGGCAGATACAAAAACATTTCTTGTGAAGTAAGAAACATTTCGAATCTCTGTCAAGATTTTATTGTTGTCTGTGCTCCGATATGGGGTATTTCCTCATTCTCTACCTAAGTGATTGGTGTCAAACAGATTAGAAAGAGAAGAACAAACGTATCTATGTTTAAATGTTCATGATGTACTGTTTTAACAAATGATGCATCAGTATTTCAATCAATTGCTGTTTTGTAGGCCGCAGTGGATGCTTGTAAGCTGATGGGGCATCGAACATACTATGACCAAGTGATTTATGATCAGCTTGAACATCAGACTTACAAAGTAACAGATGCTGTGGATGTGGCCACGTTTAAAGATTACATGCAAGTAAGCAAAAAATAAATTACAATGTCTATAACTACTTTATTTAACCGCTTGCCGACTGCTCACAGTATATTTACTGCGGCAGTCAGCCCCTCACAGGCAGAGTGACGTAGGTCTACGTCGCTCGCCTGTGAGGCTCTGGGGAGCGAGCGCGCGCCCGCGGAGGCGCGCTCCCGCGCGGTCACGGACCCCCCCGCGCGTGTGACCAGCGGACCCGATGTCCGCTGGTCACTCGGCGATCGGCGGGGGAGAGGGAGAATGTCAGGCAGCTTGTGTAAACAAGCCACCCGTCATTCTCTTCGCTGTAAAAACACTGATCACATGGATCTACTATGTAGATCCGTTGATCAGTGTCCTTACAGCTCAAGCCACAGCCAATCATAGTAGAAAGCACGCCCCTAGGGACACACACAGCCCCTCCCTCCCAAATAAAGTTAACCCCTTCACTACCAGTGTATTTTTACAGTAACAGTGCATATATATAGCACTGATTACTGTAGAAATGTCACTGGTAACCCCAAAAGTGTCAAAAATGTCAGTCAAGGGTCCGATCTGTCCGCCCCAATGTCGCAGTACCGCAAAAAAAATCGCAGATCGCCGCCATTACACGTTAAAAAAAAAACACCAAAAATGACAGAAATCTTTCCCTTTGTTAATAAACGCGATAACTTTTGCGCAAACCAATCAAAATACGCTTTTTGCGATTTTTTTTTTTTTTACCAAACATAGGTAGCATAAAACAAATTGGCCGAAAATTTTAAAAAATTTTGATTTTTACATTTTTTTGGGGGGGAATTTCATATAAAAAAATGTGAAAAATATTGTTATTTTTGCAAAATGTACGCTCTTTTTTTGTTTATAGCGCAAAAAGTAAAAATCGCACGGGTGATCAAATACCACCAAAAGAAAGCTCTGTTTGTGGGAAAAAAAAGGACGCCAAATTCGTTTAGATACAGCGTCGCACGACCGCGCAATTGTCTGTTAAAGTCACGCAGTGCCGAATCGCAAAATACCCCCTAGCAGGAAAATCCTCCGGGGCTTAAGTGGTTAAAGATTAACTGAACCATTTTTACATTCTAGAGTATAAATCCTCATAAAAACGATAATGAAACATCACCTCTGCTGATAAGTTTAGATGTACTGTATGCCTGTTCCAGGCCAGCAGAAATCCTCCCATGTTTTCAAGTCCAGCATGGGAGACTGGGCAGGGCTGATACAAAAAGTTAGAAATTCACTGGATTTCTAGCAGGAACAATTCCTGCAGTGTTTATATAGAAACAAAACATGGGGTAATGTGCATGATTTAATGAGTGTGTGCTGTTGCGCCTAATGCCCTTAGTAGTGTCAGTAAAATAATTGTGTTGTAAGGTGCAAACAAAGTCTAAAGTCTTCGTCCTTAACGTTCTTAATAAATAGTAAGTGGGTCTATATAAACATCGATATTATAAAATGAAACACTGGTTCCTAGGTAAACTCGAATACAGTGATTATGTGAAACACAAATTTGGAACTGAAAAAAAAAACAACTGAATGGCGTGATTGCAAAATCACAATATCGCAATATAATCGCATAAACAAATAAATCCTTGTGAATCCATATTTTTACCAAAAACAAGTGCAACCAAGGTCTAAAAAGTTCCTCCTTAGTGTCCTTTATAAATAATATTGGTAAATACACAAATATAAATAAATATCATAAATTCAAACCCTGGTTCCTAGGTATGCTCTAAAACAGTGCAAATGTGAAACACAATGTGTAATGTGAAAAAATTACACTTTTGGGATTCCCCTGGGTTACCCGTAGCAACTGGTTGCAGAAACGTATCACTTTAGGTTCTTGGCTCCGTCAAAGATAAGTCAAAGATCAGTCCAGGGGGTGTTGTTTTTATGGTTTTATTGTAATTGGGATTGGAGTAGGGATGAGTGGGATACTCCAACTGGTAATTATTCACAATGCTGAGGATTCTAAACTTGAGAATGCGGCAAGGCCGCTGCTTCATCCTGCCACTTGAATGAAGGTAAGGTAAGTGCTTCCATTAATATTTCTCTTCAGGGCACTGCCCTAGTACCCCCTTTGTAACTGGGCTAGCTGACAACCTTCACTGACTCTACACTCCGGAGTGGTCCCCTTCCTGGGCAGACCCCTGGGCAAGTTCCTCTGTACTCACGGACACTGTTTTTCCAGATTCTGCTGTGCCCCAACTCCTATAGTCAGCTTCTCCTGGACCTCTGGGTTCAGTCTCATGCCCCTGGTACACCCGGCCGACTGCCTGTGACCACCACCAACTGTTGCAGAAGAGGAGGCAGCCACCACCCTCCTTCTGGGACCGGGCTTCCCACCCAAAGACCTCTACTTCATGTGGCCATGGATTTTTATACCCTGTCCCATAATCCAACCCACTGGGACAGTACCAAAAGCCTGTGTACCATTGGTCAGGTTTCCTCCAGCATCCAACGTGCCTCCCGATTGGATCTGCTGGGGACACTCCCTGAGACCAGATGAATACACACTGGGCACACTGAGTATACCTAACTACTAATCCTGCTCCCTGATAAGCAGAGTGCATATATGTTTTGCCTGTTGCTCTTCTTATAAGCAGACAGAGCCAAAACTATTCTTTATACCTAGCACCTGACTAGGAGGGTGCTACACTAGTAACTTGCATTTAGGTTTAAAACAGCTCCTGTAATGGACAGCAGGATACAAAGATTTTCGCATCACTTCTTGTGTGCAGGAGTGTCACCTGACTCACCCTACGCATGTCATCACGGTCACGTGACTTCATGCATGAATGGCAAAGATGTACTAAATGGTTTTTTTGGGGTTTTTTTTTTTTTTTTTTAATTTTCCAAGACATACATTTTTAATTCACCAGACTTTTTTAGTATGTCAATAAAGAATAACTAAAGGCAAAACTTTTTTTGGTATAGATTGGAGATGGATTAGACTACCTGTCAGTTTTTAGCGCTGTCTGTGCCCCAGTTACAGAGATTCACCCTCTCTATTTGTCCTTTTTACTGTTATCATCGAAAGTGAAAGTAAAAGAAAATCCCAAATTTTAGGTTGACATCAGAGCACTAATAGAGGGGAAATCTTCCAATGGGGACACTAGTTCTTTTGCAAAGACTCTAAAGCCCCGTACACACGTACCGATCGTCGGCAGAACGATCGGCCGTCTTTTGTCCCCGGGCTGTCGTGTCCGCTGAAAAGTGCAAAAGACTGCACACAAATTTTGTCCGCCAACAACAGCCGACTGCAGAAGTGATGTCATGTGATGGTTAACTTTCCCTGTGTTTTTTCTTTTCTGAGCATGCCCAGTCTTGCAAATCTGCTGTCTGTCGGCCGAATTCTGTACTGACTGGCGAACAATCGGCCGTTCTGGTGTCGGCATACACAAATTTTAATGCTTGCACGACAGATTCTGTTCGGCCGAAAGTGCGCTGTTGGCTGTCGAAAGCATCATACTAACAAGCCGAAAATCGGCCGATCGGTCGTCGGCCGAATCTTTTCAGCCGACAATCTGCACGTGTGTACGGGCCTTAACTTCCTGTTTTGGCTATGGAACAGGCAGTGCAGGGAAATCTCCTCAATGGGACACAGATGGCAAAAAGACTGATGGGGGTTATAGCCCTCCCTTACTCTATCTAAAATGAAAAAAAGTTTTGCCCTTAGTTACACTTTAAGAAAACTATAAATACTGATGGCTGATTGGTATTACAGTTAGATGAATAGACATACATTGACAAAGATATCAACTGGCTGATGCCCAGACTAGCACTAATGGTTATAGAGATACAGACACTGAGATACAGACTGATTGGTATTCATGGTAAGCCTAGCATTGACAAAAATATAATATATCTGTACTTGTTTTCTAGCAAAGATGTAACAGTGCAGTAAAGCTAAAGGACCAAGCAGCTTTCCCAGCAATGCCATATACCATGAAGCAGTCTGACCCCAAGCTATGTGCAATACTCTGGGAGAGGCAGTTAGTTACCAGAAATGAGGAAATGAAAATGTAAAATTCTTGGTGATTATAAAATTCTAACTCGTTGAAGATCTGCAAAATGGCTTGTGAAGAAATTATGTAAACAACAAGATGAAATGACTTACTGACATATTTAATTTTTGCCTTTAGTACATAAGCCACCTCGATGAGACGCCAGCACACCTTGGAGGCCGAGATAATTGCTGGAGAAGACTGTCACTGAAAAACATGCCTCGGACAACAATTATGTATGACATAGTAAATTATGCAGAGTCCGGGACCATTTCAGACAGACTTAAAGATGAAATTAAGTTGCTTCTTCAGATCCCCAGAACTGAGGACATACAGCAGAGACAGCTTAGTGCGATCACACAATACAGGTTGTCACAATCTTTCAATGTAATATTTCTGAGATGTATTCATTTACAGTCAGTTTCAAATATAGATCTGTAGCTAGGTCGGGATCACACTGATACCGAGGGTGTATATGTGAGGCTTTTGTGCATTTTAACCCCAATCCAATAGACTTCTATTAGGTGGAATGTTTTTAACATGTTCTATGAAAGCACACCAAGTCCTTCGTGGTGTAGCTTTGGTGCACCTTCGGAAAAAGCAACAAAAATGTGCGACTCAATAGAAATCTATAGGACCGCGGGCAAAACGCATAAAAACTGTGCATACACCCGCTCTGCGGGCAAACTGCAGGACACCAGTGTGAACCTGGCCTTTTAGAATGCAGCTAGTAAATACTATGTGATGCTCTCACATAGTCTTCTCCTCCTCATGCTCATATTATATAAGCACTATATTTGACTAACAAAACTGTCAAAATGATTTGTGTCAGATTAAAGAGACCCTGTCATCATACCTCTTTTCATTTTAATCACTTCCAGAAATAGATAATAATATCTACTTCCAACCAGCAACAAGGATTCTTTAAAATATTCCTTTTATTTATTGTATGGATATCTGTACATTTTACAGGAATCCCACACTCCCTGAAGTGTCAGATCTTGTGTGTGTGTGTGTGTTCACTGTCAACTTCAGTATCATGAGACAACACTGATCTGAAAGCCAGCAGCAGCAACAAGAGTTGGCCATCAAATATAATGCTATTGAGAATGAACATTAAAAGAGACGTAAGGGTTTGTATTTTTTCCCCCAGATATACTTACCTAGGTGGATGCAGCATCGGTCTGATGCTGCATCTGTCCCCCGACACCGCTACACTTAGAACCGATCGATCGAACACCGCTGATCGCTCGGTTCTGACAGCTCCCTGAGCAGAGAGCTGCTGACTATCAGTCAGCAGCTCCCTGCTCTGCCCCCTCCCCGCTTAGTGGAACGCTGGGCTGTGGAGGGGCGGGAAGGGGACGGCTCAGGCTCTCAGTGGCTCCCGAATACGTGGTCGCGATGATGCGGTGCCCAGACCGACATCTGTGAAAACGGGTCACAGGATTGCAGAACGAACTTTGGCTGTACATCTCCATTAGGAAGGCCCTGTTGCCAGCCAGAAATATAAAATAAATATAACAAGATCAGGGTAGCTAAGTATCAGAAAGATACACTGAGTGAAGGTGAGCAGTGAAAGGAGAGTAGGTATCCCATCCAAGATAAGTATATCTTGGTGTGCCACAATGGTGCTCAAAAGACGAACAAAAAAAGTTTAAAAGGGTGACTAAAGAAAAGGGTAGTATTGCCAAAGTGAGGGTGAAGGGTATAAACCAATAGAAGTGAAAAGGAGGGCAAATTGTAGATATATACTAATAACCTGGTATTCTGAGTGATGAAAGTAAAAACCATGGAGATAAATCTGCACTGAGACGAAGGCAGAGATCGCTCCCAGCGTCACGGATCGTTCGAGCTATGGGATCACCACCAGGCAGACTAATGCTGCTAGGGATGGCGTTCCAGATAAGAACGCTGATGGAATTCACATGCCCGGACTACGACGCCGTGTTGACGTCACGCTCAACACGGAGGTCGTGGCGCCGATGCGTCGCGGCCGCGACCACGCCCCCCGCCCCATCCCCAGCCAATAGGTCAGGGAGGGGGGCGGAAACGGACGGGGCGCATCGCAGTTCCCAACCAGGGACGGATAGGGATTGACATATATGCCCCAGTGACAGTAGGTTTGGGGAAAAAGGGATATACTGATAAAAAGGTAGCCAAATGGGGAAATAATCCCCAGTGGCATGTAGTAAAACTTATAATGGGGGACATATAATAAGTAAATGGTTTACGCTCGGGTATAAGTGAATTGATACATGAATAAATAACTGGTAACACACCTCCATCCCAAATGAATAGTAGCAAAAGGTGGGATTAAGGGAAAAATGGGGAGGGAAGGGACATTGGAAAAATGGGGGGAAAAAAGGGGGAATGGGACTTTATATGAGACTTGTGCAACGGAGTCTCCATCCCTAATATTGTATACATTGGACAGAACTAAGGGAACACATAGTGTTCAAATATAAAAACGTGGGACTTTGTATGAGATGTGGCCAGTATACACATGATGACATAGTGGTAATACATATACAACTGCTGGTAAGCATTTGGAAGCATATGATTATTCATCACGTGTTTATTGACAAATTCAATAGCACATAAAAATCAGTAGATAGTAGATAGGTAGTAGATAAAACATTGAATCAAAGGGGAATATACATACTGTACAAATGATAACATGATATGACCGTACAAATAATATAAATACATAATGCAGACATTTGCAGAAATATACCAACAAACATGAGATATAGATGAAAAACGGGTCACAGGAGTGCAGAACGAACTTTGGCTGTACATCTCCATTAGGAAGGCCCTGTTGCCAGCTTCCATGTCTGCAGGTCCATGATAACATGGTTTGAAGAGCTGGTGTGGAGGAACCCAAGTGACCTGCACAAAGCACTGATCTCGACATTATTGAACACCTATGGGATGAGGTTTTTTTGTTTAATATTTGTTTATTCAAAAATAATAATGAAATACAAAAAAAAATGTACATACGCAATTATACAGTTTCCACAGTATAAAAGGTGATACAAACATACAATTTACCCACAGACCACCAGGGTTATCAACAAAGACACATAAAAGTAGGTTTGGGAATATACAGGGTCCCAGGTCTGGGTCAATGTTGGGTGGATAACATTATAACCCTAATGCAGTAAGATAGAAGAAAGATAGTATAGCAATAGTTAAGAAAGAGAAAGAAGAGGGTAGAAGAAAGCGAGGAGCAGCGGAATGGGTGTGGAAGGGGAGAGGGGGGGAGGGATGGGGTGAAGCTGGGTTTCGATGGAGCAGGCCGCTTTAGAAGCATAATTTACAAATAACCAAATAGCAGTAACTGTTAAGACCCTGAAGACATCCTTATACTTGGCTTGTCAGTAAGTTATAGAGTGATAATGGTGAAAAAACCTCAAGCAATAACTAGTTGAGTTTTTGAAAACGAACCAGTCAGCCCTCCTATGGGATGAGTTGAATGCTAACTGCAAAGCAGGTATTCCCCTCAAGCATTGAGGCTTGACCTCACAAATGCTAGTTTTCTGTGATAATTATGGACATAAATTTTCTACAGAAACGCTCCGAAATCCTGTGGAAAGACTTATCAAATGAATGAAGACTATTAGATCTCTAAAGGTAATAAGGGGCGAATCCATATTATTGCCCATGTTTTTTTTAATGGGATGTCCAACATGCTCATTGGTGATAGTCAGGTGTCTAGAAATGTTTGAACATAAAGTATATAATTACCCTATGAATTATTTACTAACCAGCTAAACTACTGTATGATGCAGATCCCCGGCACCACCTCCATCATCGGCAATTTCTGTTTACCTATCATCTCGCTATTCTGTGGCCCCCAGAAATACATCACGGAGATCACATAAGGCTCGTCTAAAAGTTCAACAGATGAAAAGGGTTTATGGCCTAGGAAAGGGACAGGTAAAAATTTAGATTTTCAAAATTTTCAAGTAGCATTAAATATGAATTGGAAATTTTAAAATGATTGGATATCTTAAGTAAATGTTTTATCGTAAACTGTAGCCAAATTCACATACATTCTCAAGAAGGGAATTTAAAGTGGAACTACACTGCATAATAAGCACCACATACAAAAAAATGCTATTTAAGTTATTTTTAATGAGTTTGTACTGCAGTGCTTTACTTAAGACATAATACTAAACAGTCTCTATTCTGTTATATTGCAGAGCCCCTCTTATTTTTTAACTTAATGCAAATGGATTTCATGAAAGAGAAAATATAGTTAAAGTGTAATTCCGGGCTTAACCTTCACTACCCTTAAAACTGTCCAAACCCTCTCCTAACACCTATGCTTATAACCCTTTATAAGAAAGATCTGTATTCTTACCTTTTTTCAGCCGCTCCGGTCTGGTCAGGTAATCTCACTCTCCTGTGTCAGCCAGCTTGGCTGTATGGTAGAGGAGGGAGCGCCGAAAACAGATGGAACATGGAAGCCTATGGGTGACGTCACCACTTCAGACCTTACTAGCCGTTGTCAGAGTGCTCTCTCTTCTCTCTGCTGGCAAACACAGGAGAGATCATGTGACTGGACTGGAGCGGGTTGAAAATATGTAAGTATACAGATTGGTTAGTAAACAACGGTGCTAGGAGAGGGCAAGGGACAGTTTTAAGAGTAGTTAACGTTAAGCTAAGAATTCCACTTTAACTGAGCCAAAAATATTTATCAAATGTCAGTGTAGTACTGAGCAAGACAGGCTGAATATCCCTGTAACATGTCACACCTATGGTACATGTTTCTGGTACAAAGCATTGTTTGGAAATTAAAAAAATAGGAATTTTGACTTACTTGTAAATCCCCCTATCTTTGAGTACAGGACACCAGACCATGGTTCTTACCTTCGTGTGATTGGGCACTGGCAAAAAACTTTATTAGGGTCGTACCTAGAATGATATAACCCTGCCAGCTCAGCGAGGCTCCAGTTTTTTTTTAGCAAGCAATAAAGAGTGATCAAGACAGGGGGGAAGAACCTGTGTCGTGTACTGTACTCCAAGATAAGGAATTTAGAGGTAAGTAAAAATTCCTATTACCTTAGTTGTACAGGACTGGCATTCTTAGCCTATGGGATACACTCAAGCCTTAAAACTGAGGGGTGGGCAACAAAATAGCATCAAGAGCTGCCAACAGGCACACAAGAAACCCAAGTGTTTAACAAGCTGAACCTACTACTTCAATAACTAGCTTGAAGCAACTTCTGGCTGAAGCTCGCATCGACTGAGACCTGAACATCCACATGGTAGAACTTGAAAAATGTGTGAACACAGGAGCAGATGACAGCCTTGCAAATCTCTGATATAGATGCTTGATGCAGAAAAACCTGAGAGACACCAACTGCCCTGGTGGAATGGGCTCTGATGGGAAAGGGAAGAACCTGTAGGCCCTGGAAGTGATTTGTCAAATCCACCTGCCAATAGTGAAGTGGGAAGCAAGGTTCCCTCTAAGTGGACCACCATGTAAAACAAAAATAGTCTTGAAAAAGGGGGCTGGGGTTGCTAAGTAGATTCTGATAGCCCTAACCATCCAAGCAATATAAGGTATTTCCTTGTCATGTTTTGGGGCAGGCCAAATGGTAGGGAAGAAAATATCTACTCTGAGGTGGAAATAAGAGACCACCATAACTAAAAATTAAGGGTTTGGACCCAAAACCACCCAGTCTTTGTATAAAGCAAGGACAGTTTATTTACAGTTGATAACTCAGAAACATGCCTAACAAGCAGGATGACAACTGTATAGATGAGGCCTTCCAATGAAATATCTCAAATTAGTTCAAAGGGGAGTTTCTGAAATGCAGAGTGCACCAGATTGAGATGCCAAGGTGACACAGGAGGTTGAATCGGGGGATTTATATGAGCAACTTCCTGTAGAAAAGTCTTGATAAGAGATTGCAAAACAAGAGGCTTCTGGAGGAGGATAGATAATGGGTACTCATGACCAGATGCTGGTCAAGACCAGACTAAGGAAGAACAAAAATATGATTAAAATTTCTCCAGGATTAAGTTTTCTGTTTATGTCCCATGCAAAGAAGACTTTTTTTTTGCGGAGGTAAATCTTGTGGGAGTTGGATTTCCTTGCTCCAAGAAAGGTTGGAATAACTGAGGCAGAGACACCCCTTTACTGTAGGACTTGAGTTTCAACAGCCATGCCGTTAAAGCCACCGACTGAGAAGCAGGATGGGACAGGGGGCCTTGGGTCAGTAAGTTTTGTCTCTCTAGAGTCTTATAAATGTGCTCCCCAGCCAATACATTCCATCCCATCCCTGGAGCGCAAGCCAGCTTCTGGTCTCGGGGCGGCTATGTGGGGTCATCTGGAGTACCTGGAAGTGGTCATGTGTTTATCTGTTACTAACAGCATAAACCCCTGTTCACTTACCCTTTGTTTTTAAGCAACTATCATTTAAATAGGACTTACTGATACATTGGACATTAGTTGTATTTTCTGGTGCTATTCACTGATTGATTTATTTATTCTTGCACTTTTACATGTGGTAAACTGTTAAGTAATCTCGATTCACATTTTCAGCAGCGCAGTCTATATACACGTTTATAGGGTTCACAAATGTGGAAGTTAGAACATTTTGAAAACTGCAGCAGCCATAATCACATTCATCTGTGTTCCCCATTTTTTGTTTTGTTTTGCCTGTGGCGCAGAGTTTTCATTCTTCTCTCTTTGGAGGATGCCAAGGCTTGTCCACAAGAAATTGGAGTATGTCTGTGTGCCACATCCTTCGGGCTATTTTGGCACAATGAGAATCACTGCAATCCTTTCCTTTTCTATCTTGCGCAGCAGTTGAGGGAGGATCTTCATCAGATAGAAGGCATAAACCAGTTGAAATTGATTCCAAGAATTCTCCAGAGCATCGACTGCAAAGGCTATCGAATCCTCAGTCTTGGCCACTAACTTGTTCATCTTGTTGGAGGCCAGAATGTCAGCATTTGGTTTTCCTCTACTTAGACTGAGATTTTACAAGATCTCAGGGAGCAGAGACCACTCTACCAAGTCTAGACTTTGATGGCTTAGGAAGTCTGCCTGCCATATATCCACTCCAGGAATGCAGACAACAGAGAGAGCAGGAAGGTAGGTTTCTGCAAATGAGAGTTTTAGACTTGGCTCTTTGAGTGCTAGGCTTCTAGCACCTCCTTAAGGATTTATGTAGGCCACTGCTATAGAATTGCCTGATTGTAATCTGACTGGGGGACCTTGTAGAAGGGAGGTAAAGTGTTGTGAAGACAATCTGATGGCTCTTAGTTCCAGAATATTGATGGGGAGTTTTGACTCCTGTGGCGACCATGTCCCCTGAACAATCATGACGTTGCAGACTCTATCCCAGCCTGTAAGCCTTACATCTGTCTCTACCACATTCCAAGTCTGGGGAAGGAATTCAAGGGTATTATTGGAGATCCACCCTAGGAAATCTTTGTTTGACTGGACAGAAGCATTGGGCAATCCAAAGATTAGATTTACTTGTTCCACATCTTAAATATGCTGGACTAAAGGGGCTTGGAGTGAAACTCAACAAAGGGAAGTGCCTTGTAGGAGGTCACTATGAAGCCAAGTCTCCGCATGCAGAAGTGAATTGAGAGGTGCCTTCGTGACCTGAGAGTCTAAGAGTTGTATCTTAGAGAGGCAATCTTTTCCTAAATGAGGAGGTTGTGACGTAGGCTGTGTCCAAGATTAGACCCAGATTCTCCAGACAGTGTGGGGGCTGGAGAGCAGACTTTGAAAAGTTGATTATCCAGCCAAAGTTTTGAAGAAACTGGTGGTCCTTTGGGTGTTGGAGAACTAGGGCCTGGCTGAGGAGTCCTTCAGTAGGAGGTCATTCAGGTAATCTGTGACATGAATGTCCTGATTTTGTTGAAGAGCTAGAAGCAGGATGAGCACTTTTTCTGAACAGTTTGGAGTGTAGAAAAGTGCCTGAATGGCAGTACCACATATTAAAAAAAAAAAAACGGGGGGGGGGGGGGTGGTTTGGAAAGAGCACCCAGAGGGTCCAGTCTCCACAGCAGGTCCAAAAAAAGCCAGATGGATACGGGTGTATATAGAATATACAACAAAAATACCATAGCGTAATCCCGTAAAAGACTTCAAGCAGATTTATTAAAAGGCACCAGACGTAACGTCCACACGCCCCCATCCGTGCCGGCCTTTACCTTGCTACTCTGTTGTGTAGACACGGGAAGCCGCGGGTCGGACCTTCAGCCATATTTGTTGATGTGCCTGTTCATGTCTGATGTTTTGTAAGTAGCCTTTTAATAACTCTGCTTGAAGTCTTTTACGGCATTACGCTATGGTATTTTTGTTATATATTCTATATACACCCGTATCCATCTGGCTTTTTTTGGACCTGCTGTGGAGACTGGACCTTCTGGGTGCTGTTTTCTTGGCGATATTGGAGTCTACCTGCTTTACCCACATGCTTGTGAGGCCATTTCATTAACTTGATTGGCCACACTGTTCTGGTAAGCTGCCTCCCATTATTATTGCACAGTGGTGTCCCCTGACTGCACTTCCCTGTGGTTGTCACAAGAAGAATCCTAATAATTTTTCTTGCAAATAAGTTTTGCCACCTGAATTGTATCCCCATCTTAACCTTTTGGGACTTTGTGGGCACAACTTTGTTTCTTTTTGGACTTTACACCATTTATCATTTATGTTCATTCAATTTATGATAATTATTTATTTATTCACATGTGTTTTATGTATTAGCGCTACACTATTTTTTTTTACCAGTACCACATATTGGAAGCAATGGTCTTCCACAGCAATGATAGAAAAAATGAGAATGGGGAGATAGGCATCTTGTATGTCTAGTGATACAAGACGTTCTCTTTGTCTGAGAGTAGCAATGACAGATCTTTTGAATGTTCTGTTTAGGGATTTTAACCCATTATTATGGGTGGATGTCCCCATTTTGTTTTGGGTCTGTAAATACATTTCAATAAAACATTGAAGCTTATCTTCTGAAGGAACTGGTATTACCACTCCTTTATACCTGAAGATAGTGCAAGGTGGTCAATAAATCTTTCATCTTTTGGTCTGAAGCTGGCAGTTTGGAAGGTAAAAAGCTAAGAGGGTGCAGGAATAAAAAAAAATATCTCCCTTTTAAAAATAGACTGGACCCAGAGGTCTGGGAAATATTGGATCTAGAGGGTGCAAATGTCAATAGACTCTCCCTTCATTGTGAAGAGGACTTCTGGGAAGATTTGTGTGCCAGGGCTGGCAATGAAAGGAAGTGTTAAGCCTTGTTGTTGAGGTTGATGCTTTGAATGGAAAGATCCCTTTATTTGGGTAGAGGTAAAAGCCCTATGCATAAGAGACTTAGGCTTTTTCTTGTGTGGTAGGAGTACCTTTCCCCCAGTTACTTCCTTAATGAATTTGTCAAGGGATTCCCCAAAGAGACATTCACCATCAAATGGCATATATAGAAGAATTTTTTCTTACAAGCATATTCATCTACAAAATCCTAGGCATATTCACAGAGATAAAGGATATCTTGACACTTGGCAAATTACATTCTCAAGATTATCAACACAAAACAAAAGGGATAAAGGCATCAGCTGTAATTGTTCACAGAAAAACTTCAAAACAGGTTCCTGGTCCATGTTTATTTGTCTGGACCACATAGCGATATTCTTGCAAATAGACATTGTAGAAATTACTGCCTGCGGGGCTGGACCTGAAAGAGCAAATAGGCCTTCAAAAGAGCTTTAAAATTAATTTTAACAGAATCCTTAAAATAATACTGAACATGCGCTGTTTAATTTACATTATCCCTTCTATTTCTGTATGTAGATGATAGCACTGTAGTTATTTTAATAAAAAAAAAATCTAAGTACATTTTTCCTAATAGATATAAAGCTGTCACATAACCCAGCTATTTCCCAGCCTGTCTGCTGAGAAACATAAGCAGGAGGAACTTCTAGTCCTTTGCTGCTGGTCACATGTTCAAAAAAAAAAAAAATAGCCTTGAAAACAGAGTAAAAATAAATAAATATCAATAAATTGTCATACAAATATATATTTGAAATTAAATCTTTATTATTTTGTGTAAATAACAACATGTGTGGGCAGATTTCTGCCAGTCACAGGCTATGTCACGCCCCTCCAGACTGTGTCTTATGCCTCATACACACGCATCGATAGTTGGCCGTGAATTTTCGGCCACGTCCGATCGGCCGATTTTCGGCTTGTTAGTATGATGCTTTCGACAACCGACTCCGACTTTTCGGCCAAAAAAAATCTGGTGTGCAGGCTATAAAATTTTTGTTGGCCAATTTTCCGTCCGTCAGTACAGATTTCGGCAGACAAAAATCTGATGAGCAAGACTGGGCATGCTCAGAGAAGAAAAAACACACGGAAAGTAAACCAGCACATGATATCACTTCTGAAGTTGGTTTTTGTTGGCCGAGAAAATTCGTGCGCAGTCTAGAGCACATTTCAACAACAACACTGGACAAAAGACGGCCGATCAGTCGGCCGATAATTGTTGCGTGTGTACAAGGCATTAGAATAAGAGGGAGTTGAAGCCTCTATTAATCTACATGTACTATCCCACCCCCATTGTGTTTAACTGGTTAGTGGGCATGGAGAAGGGAGGGGGTAGGCTGTAATTTTAGCACTGTGTATACACTCACATGTGTGACTCTATAGTCGCATGGGCTGCTCTGATGTGATATAGAGGAAATGCTTAGCATAGAAACTCACTGAAAACTGAGCATGTGCAGAGTTGCCACCACAGCTGCAAAATCCCTAGCTGCATTGGAGACATGAAGATGGAGATAGAAAGCAGCAGGATCCACCAGGTTTCTTGAAAAATACAGAAAATTAATCCCACAGTGACTGAGTGAGTATGAACAGCATGTAATAAAGCATTTATCGTTTACTTTTAAGAAAAACTTCAAATATATACAGTGCAAAAATTTAAGGCATGTGTGAAGAATTACTGTAAAGTAAAAATGCTTTAAAATATGTATATTTTAAATGTTTATTTTTATCAGTTTCCAAAAGGCAAAGGGAGTAAACAGAACTAAAATCTAAATCAAATCAATATTTGGTGTGAATACCCTTTGACTTCGACCCAAGATCATTTCCTCTAGGTACATACAAATGCTTGTGCACACAGTTTTTGAAGGAATTCGACAGGTAGGTTGTTCAAAAGACCTTGGAGAACTAACCGCAGATCTTCATTGGTTGTAGGCTGCCTCATATACTTCTGTCTCTTTTTGTAATCCCAGACAAACTTGATGAGCTGTTGAGATCAGAGCTATGCGGGGGCCAAACCATTACTTTCAGGACTCCTCCTTCCCATCATTTAGGACACCATTGATGGGGCAACGCTGAGAACCATAGACGCAGTGGTCAGCCAAGAAAACTTAATGCAGCAGATGAGACACATAATGCTTACTTGCCTTCGATGTCAGAAGATGTCCAGCAGTGCCATCAGCACAGAACTGGTGAAAACCAGTGGGACCCAGGTACACCCCTCTACTGTTTGGAGACATCTGGCCAGAAGTGGTCTCTTATGGAAGAATTGCGGCCAAAAAGCCATACCTCTGACATAAACAAGGCTAAACAACTCAATTATGCAAAAAACATGAGTACTGGGTTGCCGAAAAATGGCAGAAAATGCTCTGGACTGACGAGTCAAAATGCTAAATACATGGCTGTAGCAGGAGGCAGTTTGTTCACCAAAGGGCTAGAGAGAGGTACAATAATGAGTGTCTACATGCAACAGTGAAGCATGGAGGAGGTTCCTTTCTGCAATTGGATTTGGAGATTTGATCAGGATCAATGGTGTCCTCAATGCTGTAAAATACAGGCAGATACCTATCCATCAGGGAGGCGTATGATTGGCCCCAAAATTATTTTGCAGCAGGACAATGACCCCAACCATACAGCCAATGCCATTAAGAACTATCTTCAGCGTAAAGAAGAGTCCTGGAAATTATGGTTTTGCCCCGTCAGAGTCCTGATCAACATCAAGACTGCCTGGGATTACAAGAGACAGAAGGCTTTGAGGCAGCCTACATCCACAGAAGATCTGTGGTTAGTTCTCCAAGATGATTACAACAATCTACCTGCTGAGTTCCTTCAAGCACTGTGTGTACCTAGAGGAATTGAAGCTAATTTGAAGGCAAAGGGTGGTAACACCAACATTTTATTTGATTTGGATTTCTATTCTGTTCATTTACTTTCCATTTTGTTAATAGTTTATTTTTATCAACACTTCTATTTCTAAAAGCATTCTTAATTTCTTGCGTTTTAACACACCTGCCTAAAACTTTTGCAAAGTACTGTACATTTGCTGAAAAAGCAATTGATGGTGTTGCAGTCCCCACTGTTTGTTGAATATTGATGTCAGAATGTTGAATATTGATGTCAGAAAGGAAGTCTTTGGTGAAACAACCAGGTAAGAAGGGTGGAGCATGTTCTGTATCACAGCAAATCCCATCCAATGATGCATAATTGTAAGTTCTATAGGTTTAGCGCTAAAATAATTATGTTAACTACACAATGGATTATACTGAAAGTAACAGCAGCTCTAATTCTTTAGGAACCAACAGATACTGCAGATGTAAATCAGAGACTTTTTCCTGATAAAAAGAGTACCCTCAATCAAGCGGTGTTTTCAGAGTAGCTTTTTTAAGTATATTGATTTAATAAATTCTTGCGGGCTTCACTATGTCTGGCTCCTTCCCTCTTTTTTGAGCATCCAATCAAGAGGGGGCTATTATTTAAAGTTGGAGGCTTGCTTGGTGGTGTGCTGATCCATCCATTCCCTGGTCAACATTGGAGAAATCATTGCTTTTGAGGCTTGATTATTCCCAGTATCTGGTGAGTGGATCCCCAAAAGGGTCGTTTTTAGAGCACGTATCACTGTGTGGAGCACTTCAAGCACTTTTTGTCCAGCACCTTATTTTGGCAATTCAGTGAACTTATATATGTTTGGTCTGCACTTTATTTTGCACATTTCCACTTTAGCACTTAATATTTTTGATATATTGTGGAATGTTTTTATTCATATTTATTGGTGTATATATATATATATATATATATATATATATATATATATAATTTGTTTCATCATTAATTGCACTTTATATTTATGAACTAGATTTTTACATATTTATTTACCAAAGTATTATATTTATCACTTTCCTGGTAGCGCTGTGTTTTAATAATGTTTTGTAAGTTCTATAGGTTTAGCACTAAAATAATTATGTTCTATAGGTTTAGCACTAAAATAATTATGTTAACTACACAGTGGATTATACTGAAAGTAACAGCAGCTCTAATTCTTTAGGACCCAACAGATACTGCAGATGTAAATCAGAGACTTTTTCCTGATAAAAAGAGTACCCTCAATCAAGCGGTGTTTTCAGACGATGACTGGGAAGAAGAAGCAGAAAAGCTTTATGCTTGGAGTCAAGGCTTGTCTCTGGAAGAACCAGCAATGGCATCTCCACTATTCCTTTAATGGCCTTAATATGACTTTTTTACTACTCACAATAACATTTGAGGCTCCTAAGCCATTCCAATTGACACTACCGATGTCACTGCAACCTCAGAACAGGTTCCTGCACTACTTTGATCTGTCTTTGACAAAACTTTGACACAACTAAAAGTCTTATCAAAGTCACTTTAAAAAGTCGTATCAAAGTCAGACTCCAAAGTTGCATTGAAAATTGTGCAACTTTGAAGTCGGCTAGTGTAAAAGGAACCTAACACTTAGCTACAGATGAGCTACATTGTCATCTTTCTCTTCTGGTCAGAATCGTAACATGTGTAGTTCTAGATTTAAAGAAGCTGGGAAAACAGTGGGGGATATTTTGTCAAAGGCGTTCTCAAGTAATCTAAGAAGTCCTGTGGTGATTCAGTTGTCTTGCGTCCAATAACTGCTTTGGGTAGCATAACCCTGTAACTACTTTTTCTGTACAGTTTGTAACTGCCATCTCTTTAAAATATTCTCTTTGAAATAAGCCTATGACATTTTCATAATTCGGTATCACAATCCAGAATTTTTCCATTAAACTGCATAGTTTTCCTTCAACTAATGGATACCACAGTCCAACAGTGTTTACCATAAATCCTTACCTTTGTGAAGATTTTAACAAATCATGCAGAGGCCCCCATTGTGGCTCTTAACATAGCAGTATGGCCCTTGTTAAGGTACAGTTTACAGGTTTCACAGAGAACTGTATCTGCAATGCCAAAGTTTCACCATTAGGTGGTAATGAAGGTTTAATATTGAAATCTGTAAACGCTGATGCAGGTTATTAAAAAAAAAAAAAAAACAGCCAGGTGACTATTGTGTGCTTGAAGATTAAAAATTTTATTTACAACTTTTTATACAGAACTGTACATCATTTATATTAAAACAATATTAAGATATACACTTTCATGTTAAAAGCCTAAAACAGTTATAAAAAAGATGTACTTATTATAATCAAGTTCTATTAATTAACCCCAAGGGAGAGCCACTGAACTGGAAAACTCATTGAAAATATCTCACAACATGGCTTAGCGGCTTAGTTGGAGGTTTAAAACTGCTTAAAAATGCATGTAGCTGTTAGTAATCAATATGCTGCAAAATATTGATAAATATTATATCCAACACCTTGGAATAAAACATCAACTTGAAAATGCAGTTTCCCTTTCATCTGTAGCTGCCATATTTTCCTCTTGGAATAAGCATTTAGCAATATAGATCTCAGTGTATTCCCCCCATTACAGAATGCCTATGCATAAATTATCTCTACCATATTAATCCACAAGACAAACAGATACAGAGTAAGCCTCCAACTCATACATTATCAGGAAATTTCTGAGTTAAGAGTATTATAGTTACGGAAAGGCAATGCTGGATAATAGATATTCAGATGAAAATGAACACTATACAGTATGCACTTACATACATTTTTGTTTAATTAGAGATTATGGATGGTAATACATAGGTGTTTAGTATCTAATAGATAGTATACTTTAAATATTTGCATGCTATGTTGTTGTTTGTTCTAGAATTGTTTAGCATCATGTTCCTAAACCAGGAAAAAGAAAAACATGACTATATTAAGGTTTAAATTGGTTTTCTCAATTATTTCTTCTGGAATGTCCCCTTTAAGTAATGGAGTTAATGATTGACTAAAAAAGCGGTTTTCCATTTTTTGATTTTGTATTTAATATATGTTAACCTATGTCACATAATGAGGTGGGTGTTATACAGATGTACACAGTTAGTACTGATATTTGAAAATCTTTCCTATGGTTAATACTTACCTGAGAATTGGGTGCCACCATCCAGTAAATGGATCATTCAAATGTCAGCGCTAGTGTGCCTCGGCCAAAGATGTTTAGGTACGCACTGACTGAGCATTAAAGCATGAAAGTTTCCAGAGCTAAACAAGCATTGGAAAGTTCGTTAATAGAAAGCAATGAGAGAAATATGGAGGGTGCTATTGCACAGTTCTTTTTAAAATTCTAGTTACTATCATGCATCCACTTGCTTGAATGCTTTTGAGTCACTAACCAGGAAAAGGTATGCATAGCCTTTTGCCTGATTTCTACTTTGCATACTTAAGCCAGAATAAAAAGGCTAGCATTTTTACAGGGAGGTCAGCAAGAGCAGGTTTAATTTTCTCTTAAGACAGATTTTCTGTAAAATATAACTGCACTTTTACTAAAAATCAAACATTCAGATGCCAGGAGACTGGCTCCTCATGTGGCTCAATTAGAGCATGTCTTTACCCTCTTAGTGGTAGCCTGAAACAGCTTGGTTACAGTACAGATGCAAACATGCGACCAGAGCAAACCCCTGAAAACAAGGATTGTTCATACCGGCATTTTGTCATAGGCTGCGGGGACAAAAACAAATCTTGGGCAGGCCATACACGAATTGAATCTTGGCCAGTTCAGCAGGAACTGGCTAAGATTTGAACCGTTAATGGGCAGGCTAAATGTACTAAGTTGATCTATAGATCAACTTGGGTACAACCAGCCTGCCGGATTCTCTTATGATTATTGCTAGCAGCTGCTAAAGCCACCAACAATAATCACGGATTTCTTCTGGCGGGGATGGCTTCCCTTGCCCACCGGGAGAAGACAATTGCCGATTCTCCTGTCAACACTGTCCTGTGGTTGCAGGTAAGACATTCACACGGTGTATGGCCTGCCTTAATAAAAGTTAAGTTATACTTTAAGGTTTAGCCTTAAGGCTGTAATCGTGAGTTTATGGGTTAACTTTAAGTATCAGTGTTTGGATTAGATTAGCTGTTTTAGGTTATTTTTAATGTGTTGTGTTAGGGGGTTTCACTTTAAGGGTTTTGGTAAAGGGCTAAATATTAGAGTAAGGTTAAGGTTACGGAAGATAGGATTAAGTGTTTGAAGAGAAAAAGGGTTACGGCTAGGTCTGTGAAGATTCTCATTTATTTAGGTCATGATGTATCTAGTAGTAGTTAGTAACATTTAACTAGATTTGTTTTGCCATGTTAAAAGTATTTAACTGCTTATCCAAGTAGCTTCAGAAATCTATCCCAGCATTGATAGCCACACAGGTAACTTATGCAGGCCACCTTTCCTGCAACCACAGACTTTGTTGACAAGGAAATCCTTTCACTAAGCCATTGTGTTTTCCTGGTGGGGAAGCCATCCCCGCCGGGACAAGACAGTGATATTGCTAGCGGCTATACCATCCGCTAGCGATAATCGCATGTAAAATACGGCAGGCTGGTGGTACCCAAGTTGATTGATCAACTTGGTACATTCAACCTGCCCATGCATAGTTCGGATCTTAAGGGGAGAGAAAAAAATTCCTGCGCTAAGTTAAATAAATGACAGTGTATTCGATATGAATTATGTGAGCAGCTAGCACCAAAATCAACTAACAGTGATCAATAACCAAAATCTTTACAAAAAGTGCAGCGCTAAAGTAATTTGAATAATAATGTGGCAAGTGGAGAACCACAAAAAAAACATATACAATATAAGCAAAATAGTGTCCAAAATACTGAATAAAGTCCCAAAACAGAAATGCAAATGAAAATGAATCCGCATGCAAGGTGTTGAGGAGAACAATCCTTTTCAGTGACACCCAGGGAAAAGTGGAGGATGGGGACACCTCTGTGCACAGGTATCACAAGCAGCTTACCAGAACTCCTTGGCTACTCAATTTAATGAGACAGCCTCTCCCAGCAAGATGTTATACCAATGTCACCAGCGGTTGTCAAGCTCCAATGCTTCATAATCACTCCATCATATAAGCATGAGTATATAAAAAGAATAAAAGCCCATAGCGTAATTCCGTAACATATAAAATCCAATTTATTAAAAGAATACTACTCACAGTGAGAAGGTAAAAAACAGGTACATAGAACAGTGCGGCGTCCCGCAATTGTCCAAAACAGCATCAAGCAATGTAAAGCAGCCGGCTCCGTAAGGGGGCGTGTGGACTTTGCATCTGGAGTCGCCAACGTTTCGTCATCAAAAGACTTCGTCTGGGCGTGACCAGACGAAGTCTTTTGATGACGAAACGTTGGCGACTCCAGATGCAAAGTCCACACGCCCCCTTACGGAGCCGGCTGCTTTACATTGCTTGATGCTGTTTTGGACAATTGCGGGACGCCGCACTGTTCTATGTACCTGTTTTTTACCTTCTCACTGTGAGTAGTATTCTTTTAATAAATTGGATTTTATATGTTACGGAATTACGCTATGGGCTTTTATTCTTTTTATATACTCATGCTTATATGATGGAGTGATTATGAAGCATTGGAGCTTGACAACCGCTGGTGACATTGGTATAACATCTTGCTGGGAGAGGCTGTCTCATTAAATTGAGTAGCCAAGGAGTTCTGGTAAGCTGCTTGTGATACCTGTGCACAGAGGTGTCCCCATCCTCCACTTTTCCCTGGGTGTCACTGAAAAGGATTGTTCTCCTCAACACCTTGCATGCGGATTCATTTTCATTTGCATTTCTGTTTTGGGACTTTATTCAGTATTTTGGACACTATTTTGCTTATATTGTATATGTTTTTTTTGTGGTTCTCCACTTGCCACATTATAGTTCGGATCTTATCTGGTTTCTGTTAAACCGGCCGAGATTCGAACTGTCTATGGCCAGCCTTCGTTGCCCTAAAGTAGTTGTAAACCCTCCCTCACATATACGAAGTGAACAGCCTCAGATGATACACAGATATGAAACAAATCCTCCTACATAGGTTTTACTTGTTTATCTGCTGTCTTCTCTTTCCTAGACCCCTTCCAAAGGGCAGATCATGTTAAAAATCTTTCTTCATCTGTCAGGAGCAGAGACAAGGGGGCGGATAGGCTGCAGTTACAGTGTGTGGGAGCTGATTAGAGAAAAGCAGCACACCTCCCTTCACACAGCAGAAGAACTGTGTTCTGAATAGACAAGCTGTGTGCTCAGCTCCCTCCGTGACACAAATTTTATCTCGTGTCAAGAAAACTTGTCAGAAGTGACTCATGCTGATAACAGAGGAATGGAGCACCAGAAAGAAACAACACTTAGAGCTTTGGAGAGAGATAAGTAAACACTACAGATATACAGTATATGCTTTGCTAAGATTCCAGGGCTGAGGTTTACAACAACTTTAATCTAATCATCATGGTGAAGGTGTTACCATTGTGGCTATAAATGCTGGGGTATGTTGCTGACACCCAGAGCTCAGGAAGATGCTTGGATAAGTAGTGAAATGTCTTCAACGTTACAAAACAAGTCAAGTTGAATGTGACCAACTACTACTTGCTATACCAGTGGTTGTTAACATGACAGGTGTTGCTGGAGACTTTAAAAATACTGTAGAAGACAGTAAAAGACTAGGGGCACATAAAAAATTGCTAGCAGAAATCCTGCTTTTACAACTTAATACTACCACTCCGATTTATAGGGTTCAAATACTGCATAAGTACCAAAGGCTGCATGTTACCCTCAGGCCTCAAGTTGGGCACTTGGGCGCTGCACCATGACTTGTATAAATGGTAACATTCAGACATAACCTCAACTCTAATCCTTTCTTGAACATTTAGATTTATTCCTTGCCTCTAACCTTACCCCAGTTTTTAGCCTTTAATGAAAATCCTTAAAGTGAACCACTTACCAAGCATTTAAAACATAACTGTAAAGTGTGGCCAAAAGGGATGGGTTTTCTCACTGGGATAGTTATAAACCACTATCATTCTGGGAAGTGTCAGCACAAGCTATGGTTACACCTGAGAGGCCAAAAAAAAATCACACATTTTGACCAACAATGTTACTGTTTATACAGCAGACGCATACAAGTTCCAAGGTAATGCATCAGGGAACCTGTATGGGTCATATTCTATTGTGGAAAATATAACGCGAACAATAAAAAAACAAAACAACAAAAAAAAAAAAAGACTCCAATGAAGTTTCTGCAATTTTAACCCCAATTTCTAAAGGGAATATTCAATTGCACAATATGCTCTATACAAGTAATTTTGACAGTTAATCCAATTTGAAGTTAGTTCTTATGAACAGATGCATTATGCTATCAAATACAATGATTACAAAAATGTATCCATCTATGAAGGCACACAAATCTTCCAAGTCAATGTAAGGGTGGCAATTAATGCAATAGAAGGAAAGGAAATGTTACATTGGAGATGACCAATCAAACGTATATCCAGTTAAATTGATTGCACATCTAGTAACTAAATGTCAGCAGGTTACAAAAAAAAAAGGCTAGCCTCAAATGGTCTACCTCCATAGATACTAGTGGGTTAAAAAAATATTAATTTTTCTGCATCTCCCTAGGGGACTGTAGTGATTAGACCTTGGTACTTGAGCCTCTGGCTCATGGGGAATGGAGCAGAAGTCAAACTCTCTTATGCCTGGCATTGCAAAAGCTGTGGTATAGGCTATAGCTATAATTTCTGAGAGGAAGATTTTACACAAACATTGGGACAGATTTATAGGAATTAAAGTGACATCCAAAAATATCTTTATTCTCCAAAAATTATCCATGCACATTTACTACTTAATGGCTATTTAATTCATTTTTCAAGAAATCATCTTTTACTGTGTATTCTGCCTTCTTGTAAGATCCTCCATGAGCTCCTGAACCTCTCCCTTCAGTTTGTTCGGAACAAGCAGTGCAAGTTAGTTGTGGTCATGTGCACTCCTCTATGAACACTACAAATCCCACAGTGCACAGTCCCTTGTCCAACGGACCAACATAGCCACTTTCTTACAGAAAATCAGATTACAACAGCAAAAAAAAAAAAATTGGGAGGAGGATGAGAGCAATAGAAGGTACTTTTTTGTGGCAAGAATACATACTTGAATAGATTTTTTTGGTAACCGTAGTTTAGACCCCCTTTAAAGCTGAGTTCCGGCCACAAAATCAACATAATCGATTTTGTGGCCATCCGCTAGCTTTTCTTCACCTGAAAAGGAAATGGATAGTTACGATTTTTTTTTTTTTTTTTTTACTTACCTTGTTATTGTAGAAAGAAATACTCACCTTTCTTCCACTTCCTCCCTCGGCGGCCGCGGCCTGCGCCGTCACTTCCGGTTTGCAATGATTCCTGGGAGCTGAACGTCATCGCTCCCAGGAATCAATGCGACGGCACCGGCCCAGCTCGTCACTTCCAGTGCGACGCTGCATTCCCTGCTAGCGCCGCACCGGAAGTGACGAGAGGGGCCGGTGCAGGCGCATTCTGGGAGAAGAGGACACGGAAGAGGACGCAGAAGAGGATCGCGCTGGCTTCAGCTGCCCACATCAGAGATGGCAACGCTGGAGAAGAAATTTTAAAAGTGAGTATTTCTTCTTGCAGGTAAGTGCGAACCGGGACAGATCAGAGGCTAGCCATTGTGGAATGTACTAGCCCTGACTATCCCAGGGGTATTTTCATTGAAAATATTTTTTTGTGCTCGGAACTCCACTTTAAATTAAGAAATGAGATTCATCTGCCTGTACTGGCTTACATCTAGCAGAAACATTCATATGTATAAAGACGGCTAATCAATGTTACAGACTGCAAGTACCAGCAAATAAAAACTTTTAAGAAAATCTTATGATAACCCGCAAGTGCGTCACCGATGAAAATTACTGGATTTACCAGTTCAACATAGAAAAAGGTAAAGGGAGCATTTTTGCAATGCTTTACAAGAACAAATCCAGACCTTGGGCAATTTTTTTACGTGCAATTTTAGGGAAAACAAACAAAACATTCAGTCCAATTTGCAATACAAACCATGGGCAAATGTGTATGTATCAAAAAATGCCGCTAGTATAGTAAAGTGGCTGATAATCCTGACAGAAATCCAGTGAGCTCCAAAGTTCCTATAGTAAATTGACAATGCTGCTTCTTCTGCAATGTAATCCCAAGCACCTCCCCCCTTATGTTATGGAAACGAGGGGAGAGAAGGTGTTCTGTAGTCCAGCAGAAAAAACAGACAAGGCAAACAATTTCAGTGAAGCACAGCCAGAATTGTCAGCCCACTACAGGAAGATAGGAGCTCACTTGACTTCTGGCAGGTCATTTTCTTTGCTTGCAGAAATGTATGAGACAATACATGGGTAAATGTTCACATACTGCAGAAATGTACAGAGCTTTTATGTTTATTTTTTCTAGATATGCTAAAGGAAGGAATGAATGTTTTGCAGAATAATTTGACAAATTAATATATAAAAAATACTGGATGGATCTGAAAATTGAGCCTTCATTAGGACCCCCATAGCATTCAAGATTTAAAAAAAAAAAAAAACGCACCTTAAATGTCTTTAAAACTTAATTAAGTTGAAATAATGGACACAACCGTCAGTAAGACAGCTTTTAATGTATTTTCCTTCACCCACTAGGCACTCAGGTAATCCCCAGTTCAGTCACTCCACAAACAAATCTATTTTTGGCTGACATAAACTTGCAAGTAATCAGTTATTTAGATCAAAGGCCAGTTCCTCACATATCGAGATATAAATATAAAATTGGAATGACAGCAGCAATACCTTCATAAGAGTTCACAGCTCTAATGTTCCCCTGCCTTACAGCTAATAAAATTCCCATGTATAAATAAAAAAAAAATCTAACATGCTAAATTCCATAATGATGGCTGCAGCAACTGGGAACTCAGAGACATACTTCTGTTGAGATCTTACCTAAAGCTGAGTACACACTATCAATTTTTCTTTTCTAAGTGTCGGTTCACACTGTGGCGATCCGACTTCGGGGGCAACTTGTAAAGTCGCCGTGCACCGCGACTTCCACGTACTTCACATAATGGAAGTCAATGCAAGTCGCTCCGACTTGTGTCAAAAGTAGTACAGGAACCTTTTTCTAAGTCGGAGCGACTTGAGTCGCTCCTATTAGAACGGTTCCCGTAGCACAGAATGGACCGCGACTTGTCAGGCAACCAAGTCGCCTGACAAGTTGCGGTAGTATGAACCGGGACTTAAAGCAGTGGGCTGAACAAAAAAAACAACAAATTCCTGCATCCACACAAGCAAGATGGATGCAGAAATTCTTCCAGCTATGCTACTGTATTTTGACAGTGGGGACTTCTCAACTATCAAAATACACTGATCAGCCCGCTGATCGAAGTAGGTTTTCCAGCAGGACTCTTCCACAGCAGCCGATCTAACAATCAGTTTCTGTTGAACAGGGGGGGGCACTCAGAGCAAAATTTGGCAAGTTCCTTCTGAAGCAGCCACATTTAAATCCGAGTATACCTGGCTAATAAACCTGAGATTTAGAAAAAAAAATTGCTAATTTAATCTTCCCACACTGCTCTAAAACCGAAATTTTAGAAAAATTTACACTTGTCAGGACATATCTCCAAATACTTGATAGGTAGATGCTTGCTCCACGTCTGAGACTCACCAAGTAGTGAAGGAAGGCTGAAGCTGGCCATACATGTAGTGATTTATGATGAGCAGGCTGAAATTCGAGGCGCCCTGGCACCCTTGCTGGCACTCTCCCACCCAACATCTATCGATCTGAAGAAGGTGGTTGCAAAATTTTCGAACAATAGCTACAATCCATTTAGATGCAGTCACTGTTCCAGTATCCTGATAAAATAGAGATTCCTCCATCCACGTTGTTTTGTGAAAGGCCAGCTTTTGGATGACAGTCACAGCTCTGAAGCCCACAGCTTCAGAAACAAATCAGAATGATCCCATATTCCAATGGTTACCTAAAGTCGAGCAATTCTCGCACAAGGATAAAAAGGTGGAGGGGATTTGTGTTTCTTAATGTGATTTTTTTTATTACACACTTACACAATATATAGTGAAGTTAAAAAAAATATTAGTCAGTTTAAAAGGCAGGATGTTATCCTAGTAAATGGCAAAATATTGATAACAGCCAGAGGGCCATTTAATACAAAACAAAAATGCTCAACTAAGTATAAGAATCTATAAATAAGAGCAGTTTGTATTATGAATCGGCCAATTATCGGTGCGGCTGATTATCGGAGGCCGATATTCTCTTTTTTTGAAGTATCGGTATTGGCCACAAACTTGCCGATATGACCGATATTTCGTCAAGTGGTTGTACCGGAGGGATGCCTGCAGCTAGAGGCATCACCCCGGTACTGTTAATTCAGAGCTGGCGGTCAGCTCTCTTGTAATGACAACTGAAGCCGATGAGCAGCTGCTCAATTGTCATTACAAGGAGTGGAAGGGGCCGCCTTCTCCTGTCCCGAGACACCAGCCGACACATCCACCGCTGGCCGAAGACCTGAACAAAGCCGCATTTGGCTCTGATCGAATATGTGATGTAAGAACCCTGAAGCGATGTCATGACATCACTTCCAGGTACTGGGTCCTTAAAGGCACCAAATTAAAAAGAAAATGACAGCATTCAAAACAGCCAAACTTGGCGTTTTGAATGCTTTTAAGTGCAGAGGAGGAAGTGATAAAAAAAAAACATTTTTTTTAAAGGATTGTAAAAAAAAAAAAAACACTTTAAAATGTGCAGAATATCGGCATCCAATATCAGCTATAGGTCTGAAGGGTGGCCGGAAAATCGGTATCCGCCCTGAAAAAACAATATCGGTCGATTCCTAGTTTGTATGGCAGCATCGAGGATCTACAATGTTTTTTACAACTGACCTGAATGCGCTGTATTATTATTAGTCTATGCACTTAGGTATTTATACATTTTTTTCTGCATTTACTGTGCACTAAAGTAAAGAACTAATATAGTCCATGCATTCGTTTAAAGGGTAAGTTCACCTTTACAGAAAATCTGTAATGTGAACCTACACTGGACCCCCTAACCGCCCCCCTGTACCAGAGTCCCACGATCCCCTGCTGTTAAACACCGGGACACCACTTCACTGATCTGGGGATTTTAAATCTTCCTGGCTTTCTCTCCTCTCCTCTCACGCTGACAGGACAGGCTAGATGGATTCTCGTCAGCACCGTCCATGAGACGGTGCTGACCAATTAGAATGTTTCTTATCCATAGACGCTGAGAAATATAAGTAGGAGATTAAGCCACGGTGATTTCAAATGTCTGAACCGGTGAAGCAGCGCCTGACAGCGGGGGGGATCGCGGGACACTGGTACAGCAGGACAAGGGGGATGGGGTCCAGTGTAAGTTCACCTTACAGATTTTCTGTAAAGGTGAACGAACACTTTAAGGTTATCCATCAGACTACCAATATAGAACAAATTTTCAATTATTACCAAATCCCAATCGGTGATGAAGCTATAGCTACATTTCATTAACATTTACAAAAATATAAAAAGTCTACTAGAAATAGGTTGTGGTTTTGAAAAATGATTTGATGAGGAAATGCATGATATAGACCACATGTCCTATACCTGGCCCTCAAAAGTCACAACATCTCATACACTAAACGCTCATTCACACTGGCAGCAGCCCTTGGCAATATGTTGTGATGTAAATGCTGCACCACTGTGCTGCAACTGCATGCATTACACATGGCTACCGCACAGCCCCATACACTTAAATGGGTCACATTCGGCTGTTTAATTTTTGCCTGCGTGGTTGCATACCCTTTTTTAGGTAGGCGCTCGAGGCTCAACCACGTGGTTTTACAGCAAGTTAGCCATCTGTGTGTACGAGCCCTTCGAGAACAGGTGAAAAATGTGGCTTCTGGTTTAGAGATTCAAAACTTTATGCCATAAAGAAAACAGAGGAGTTCAGCTAAATGTGAGAATTTTATCACTTTTACAACCTCTAGGCCAGTGATGGCAAACCTTGGCACCCCAGATGTTTTAGAACTACATTTCCCATAATGCTCATGCACTCGGCAGTGTAGTTGTGTAGTTCCAAAACATCTGGGGTGCCAAGGTTCGCCATCTCTGCTCTAGGCAATAACTTACTCAAATGAAACAGATGTAGTAAAATTGAGTCAGTTGACAACAAGGGATTAAATCTTACACACCTCAAAATCTCATATTTAGTTAAAGCGTAACTCCACTTTTGTTGAAAAAAAAAAAAAAACATTCTGCTCTGGGTAATCTATATACATTGCAAAGATTTAAACAAACGTCGTTGCAGATTCCTTCCTGAAGAAATCACGCTTTGTTCCTCTGTGCCCAGTGAATCTAATGGGAGTGGTTTCATAATTATCAAGCGGTTGCTGCAGAATCAGGGCTCTAATGAGGAAAGTTGCAGGGTCTGCATCCCAAAAAAAACATTTTGGTTGCAGGGAATGCCACAAATCTGACTTGTATCTAAGGCAGACTTCTGGGAAAATCAGCGAGCCAATCACACAAGCAGGAAATTATGTTTCTGGGGATGGGGGTGGAGTAGTACAGAACACCTCCAGGTAGCCATATTGCATTGCACTTTACAGAAAATTACAGAGCTGCAGATTGAGAGGAAAAGGACATTTTTAAAACATAAAAATTACAATATGACTTGTGTTGCAATTGTATATGCTCTATATATTTTTTTCTTTTGCTATTTTTGTTCCCCATGAAAGTGGAGTTACACATTAAACTAAGCTGGACAGGTACTAAAGTTTACAATAAAAAAAAGGTACTAAAGTTTACAAAAAAAAAAAACAGGCACAGATATGCCTACATCTATCCTTACATAAGCCTTTTAAGCACCCTCTGGAACTCCCAGGATGTTCAGTATACTAACAGTGGTTTCAAGTTCCAAATGTCAGAATTCTGGCCTGTTCACCATCCTGTAATGAAATCTAGAGAACCATGCAACACTGGGGGCAAACCAGATCTCAGCCTGGACCAGGAGTTTCAATAGTGCATTTGGTATCTGTTTTTATGCTATGTTTAGAACGTCAGATGCAACAGTTTTACTGTAATCCCAAACACTTTTATGCAGGAGTAGTGCATTGTCTTTGCAGACTGATATGGTGCCATTCACATGGTACAGGAAAGTAAATCAGTCAGTTACATACTTGCCAGCATTTCTTAGCTGGAGAAATAATAGCTAGCTACAGTTGTCTTGTTCAAGAATATAAACCAGCTTCAATGGCCCTCAGGAACAGAGATTCATAAATATACAATGAGCACTAGACTCATTACAGCAGGAACGCGATTGTTTGGTATAGATTACACACAAATGTTTATTTCATAAACTTTTTTAATACATGTTAGCCAATTTGTGCAATAAACCAATTAATTGTGGTTTACAGTTAGATACTATGCTGGAGAATAATGTATTTTCAGACACCTAATTTGTTTGTTAACTTAGTTCTTAAATAAAGTTGAATATTTAAAAAAAACCATGTGGCCTAAAAACTTAAAAAACCACCAGCCAAAATGCAACTTTTTAGATATGACTGCAGCAATCAATTGGTTCAGATAATCATCACTCTTTAATGACTTAGCTACAGTAAACTGAAATCTGACCATGATGGAATTACTGCATTGCTCTTTGCAAGGCCTTCTTAAGACAAAAGTGCTGCATTATTACGTCAGGAGACGTCTTCCTATATTTTCTTCATGGCTTTGGATTCATGTTACCTGTGATATAGCAACACCCAGGGAATGGCACTAGTGAGAAGTATAGAGCTGCTTTTCTCTGCAGCACCAAGCATTTAATACAAGAACTGTTGCAGTGCTGCTACAGTGTACCATAGCACCTGCTCTGCCAAAACCTGAACGCGGTACCTTATCACCAGCTAATTTCAGTTTTAGTAATCACTTCCTTGCTATTTCTGTGCTGGCCTCTTCCTTTTCAAGTGATTTTATTCTTGCCATTTTAAAATGGATCTTGTTGCGAGGAGCATGAAATGCAGACAAAGCAATTTGTAAGGGGCTAAATGGATCACAAAATGTGAAAGCCATAGAGAATTGTAATGATCTAAAGCAGTTTTATATACCATGTCTCTAGTCTTAAGCCTAGTACACACGATCAGAAAATCGGATGAAAAAAACTGCTTTCAAAGCAATCCTATGATAATCTGATCGTTAGTACTGAGCTTTCGAGAGCTGACCACAACAGTTCATCTGAAGTTATTTGAAGAGACAAACAACATTTTTTTTTTCACACAATACCAGATCATACAATTTTTGTTCAATCAGTACAGTATTCATCCGAAAAAAAAAAAAAAAAAACAGAAGCAAGACCACGCATGTGAATGACAATACAACACATGACATCACTTCCGAAGTTGTATTCTGTTGTACGAGAATTTTTGCAAGTTGAGTAACCTTCATTTTCGATATAGGACTATTATGAAAAAAAAAAAAAAAAAATGGACGATTAATCTTCTGATATTCTCATTTTGTATACGAGGCTTTAGTCTCCTGCAACATTCAAAGGGGTAACCACACCTGTAACAAATCTGCACTGCAAAATAAAATCTGTTATTTTGAAAAATGGGACAGTCACTGTGGAGCAATAATTCAAGACTGGTGATAGGCCACCAAAAGCTATGTCATTCTTTTAATCCATAATCAGAAGAAACAATATTTCAATATTTACCAAGGATAAGTTATTTTGTTGGCTTTAGATCCATTTGTACCACAACATACTGTGCTTAAGGCAGTTCTAAAGGCTGAAGATTTTTTATCTTCATGCATTCTATGTAATGCATAAAAGTGAAAAAACCTTCTGTGTGCAGCAGCCCCCCCAATCCTTACCTGAGCCCCCCTCCGATCCAGCGATGTTCACTATAGTCTCGGCTGTATGGGGATTCTACCTCCTCATTGAATAAGACAGCAGCGGGAGCCTATTGGCTCCCACTGCTGTCAATCATAGCCAGTGAGCCAATGAAGAGAGAGCATGGCGGAGCCACAGCTCTGTGTGTCTTTATGGACACAGTGTAGTGGCTTGGGAGCAAGCCCGCAGCAGTGCCCCCAGGGCAAACAGCTTTCTCTGAGGGCACTGCTTGAGGGTAGGGATCAAGGAGTGCTGGTGGGGGACCCGTAAAGAAGAGGATCAGAACTGCTCTCTGCAAAACCACTGCACAGAGCAGGTATGTATAACGTTTATTTCCAAAAAAAAAAAAACAAAACAAAAAAAAAAAAAAAAAAAAAAAAAACTTTAATATAAAACTTTTAATACACAATTTTTTTGCACACAGAGGCGCACTGCGATAAGCAGCCTGTTCATTTTGCACAGCTGTTAGAACAGAAAAAGATGCTGCTTGATTTTTTAAAACAGCAACCTGCAACACACAAAGTTATCAAATTTGTGCATGGTGATATGCTGTAGCGCAATGTACAGTATACATGCATTAGTGTGCAGTGAATGAGGCAGCACACATGTACTACGTCATGCCACGCTGTGGTGTAAACCAGCCCTTAATACCCAATAGGCTGCGTGCACGAGCACTCAAAGTATAATAAACCAGTGTCAAATGCAGGCAGACTGCACCTACAAACTTGCTGCATTAGGCTGTTGCCACAAGCCCTAAGCTCCTGAAAATGCAAGCTACCACACTATATGTGGCTAGAAGGCAAGCCTAATTTATTATAATATATGTAACCATGCCCAGCAAGTTGGAGATGTCATATGTTTATCAATCCAGTAACACCCCAACACTTTACCTTCTTGTAGGCTTCATGCATATAGCTATAGGAAAACATGCTAAATTTGACTTCAGAGAATTTTCAACAGCACTGCTGTGAAGTATCCAGCCATGAAATATAGGAATGCAGATGGAACACTTACATTTTGGGGTTTGGTGGCCTTTTTTTTTGTTTTCATAATAAAAAGAAAACTTCTGGCATTGCTGATTTCATACATATTACAGCTCTTGTCAACTTCTTGAGGTGTATCTGCCTCCCCAGTGTAAAAAACAAACCTTAAAGTGGTTGTAAAGTCAGAAAGTTTTTCTATCTTAATGCATTCTATGCATAAAGATAAAAAAACCTGTGTGCAGCAGCCCCCTCAGCCCCCCTAACACCTGAGCCCGAGCTCGAGCCCAATGATGTCCATGAGTGCTCGGCCCTCCGGGACTCTCTCCTGGGGCTTTTTTTTTTAGAACTTATTTTGCCTGGAGTTGTGCATTAAAGAGTTGGTAAAACGGTTCTTCCATTGAAAACATTAGGAAAGTCCCACATTACTTAAAGTGTAAGTAAACAGTGCCAATTTTTCTTTTTTAAAAATAAATAAAACCCTGTAAAGTAAAGGCATAATGTGCTAGTATGCATTGCATACAAGCACATTATGAAATACTTTAGAACGAATCCCTGCACCGCAGTGCTGTGAGCTCTGACTGACGCTTCCATCTTCACCCGGTCTTCCTTCCAGGTTCGCATCCCCTGGCCGTCTGATTGGATGCACCGCCATGACGTCATACATTGATTTAGATATTAAAGTCATCACTGAGCACCTCATAGAAATGTAAAATTCATTTAATGTGTCATCATATTTTAAAGCCATCCAATGCATTTTTGACATTTAACCAAAACCAAATAGCTTTAGTTACTGACTTTTTTTTTTAGGCACAAATCTTATAGGATTCTTCTATTTCAGACTGAATGAGGGGAAAATGAGTTGTGTTTGGCTAGTTTAAAGCAATCGGTTCTGCTGTGATGGAGGGCAGATTCTACATGAGGCTAGGCACAGAGCTGCTCAAGAAGAGACAGCCAACCAATGCCTCCGCCTTACATGGTAGACAGCTGGAATTAATAAGGCCCTATCATGATAATCATACACGGAAAAACAAATATTACAATCTTGACTTTAGATATGCTTTCCTAAACACATAAATCTTTTCAATTGCTAGTCTTTATTTAAAATATATATATATTTTTTATTAGTGTTTATAATAGCTTTGTTTTTTGATTAATATTGTCCCCGTAGGTGCAAGTGCACACGGGCAATAGCACTCCACTTGCATTAAAATTGGGTCAATTTAAATGGCAATATCTATTGTGAATGCATTATTATACTACTGTATTTAAAGTATAACAAAAAGGCAAAACTTTTTATTTTTAAGATTTGTATGGAGACATGATGAGGAGTTTAGAAGCACACTCTGGCTTTTATTAACATCTCTGTCGCAGTTGGGAAGATTCACTTTCTAGAACACCTCTGTCACTGGGAATTACAGTGAGGGAATTGCCAAAATTCTGACTTAGCATCAGAACAGGAACAGAGGGGAATCTTGCAATGAGGACATTTGTTCCTGTGACATCTGTCTAAACCTGACCATACACTGCATGAATTTCTTCAGGACCTGGGCAAAATTCTCTCAGCGGGTGGCCTTGTCAGCTGCCTCCTACCCAACATCCCTCTATTGAAAATAAATAAGAATCAAAGAATCTGGGCAGAAAAAAAAAAGTGTCACCCGAAAAGCAGCTGAAAAAAAATTGAACATACAGAAAAAGATTTGTCAAACTGTACTGCATAGCAAGGATGACGGAAACTGGTAATTCTTTTTCTCCATTGGCCTGCAGGCTGAAAAAAAAGTCAGTGCTGGCCAGATTTAGAGTAGAGTTCCCTTGCATTGGAAAGCTATCTCCTCACTTACTGTTAAATCTACAAGACAAGAAGGAAATTCCCCAATAAGACACAGATTGTTAAAAAAAAAAAAAAAAAATTGATAGTGGTCCATCTAAATTGAAAGATATACTTTAACTTGCAATAAAAATGTTGAAATGTGAACGTTACAGTTTCCAGTAAGGTGCATTAGGCACAAGGTAAACATAGTTTTGGGTAATGTACTGGCAATCACAGTAAGTACAATCTTCTACGTCACTCACTGTAAGTGCACAAAAATTACAGTTCAGTCAGCAGTATGCACATACAAGGGACAAGTTACTAAAAAAGGTAAATAGTTCAATTTTCATTTTAAAATGGATTTTCCCCCAGAGATTACTGAATGGAATAAAATGAAACTCTCCTAACTACCATCATTAAAATCACATGCAAGCAAAAACTCTTTTTTTTTTTTTAAATGTTCTTCCGCATGATTGGGTTTTCTTTGCAAAGTGAAATTTCACCACATTTACAAAGATCTGGGGGAAATTCCCTTGCAAAGTGGACAGCCTGTTTACTTTTAGTAAAAGAACTCCACTGACTTGAGAGAAGAGTTAAAGCAGCTTTTGGAAGAAAGTAGGCGGGTTTATTAACAATGAGGGATTCTGGTGCGAGGCTAAAATTTTAGAGGAAGGTGACAAATTATTTTTTTCTAACATGGAGAATGGTAGTAAAAAAATGGTTAGATTTAATTAACCCCAATACAGAACACTAGGGCAGTTTCCAAAATAAAACAATAACCCCTTCTCAGGGTAAAAGGCCATTAACAGTCAGACATGAAGAAAGGTCTAGGCCTCGTTCACACCATGTGCAAAGACGTCAGATTTTCTGCACACTTTCAGGAAGGGCACAAAAAAAGAAAAAAGTTCTTTATGTACCCTGTTCACTTCACAAGAGTGGTATCATTTGTTGATTTTTTTCTGCGCAGAAATCTGCAAAAAATGTATGCAGTTTTGTGGGCAGAAAAAAAAAAACAGAGGACATCAACATTGATGTGAACAGGGCACATAACTGACGCGCATGAAAACGGATATCAACATGCATAAAAATCACTGAAACACGCATAAAAACTGATGTAAACTCACGTCTCTGCAAGTGAATTCTGCATGGTTTTCCCATCTGTTTTCATGCACGGATGGTGTGAACGAGCCCTTACATTAGAAATACACACATTAGGAACTATGTGTGGCCACACCCCCTCAGTATGACATAGCTGTCAATGGTAGTAGCAGGATAAGACACAGGGCGACACCCAGCCATCGCCAATGAACAAAGGCAGACACAAATTTTTCTGCTTGTGTGGTTTAGTGCCTTGAAAAAGTATTCATACCCCTTGAAACTTTCCACATTTTGTCATGTTACAACCAAAATTATTTTTATTCAGATTTTATGTGATAGACCAACACAAAATGGCACACAATTGTGAAGTGGAAGGAAAATGATAAATGGTTTTCAACATTTTTTACAAATAAATATCTGAAAAGTGTGGCGTGCATTTATATTCCGCCTCCCTTTACTCCGATACCCCCAACTAGAACCTAGTGGAACCAATTGGCTTCAGAAGGTCAACTAATTAGTAAATAGGGTCCACCTTTGTGTAATTTAATCTCGGTATAAATCAGGGCTGTGGAGTCAGAGTCAAGGAAATTTTGGGTACCTGGAGTCGGAGTCGGCAAACAATGCACCCACTCCCGACTCCTACTAAATTTAGATTGGAATTAAAAAAAAAAAAGCAAGTTTAAATGTCCCAGTTCACAAAAAGTTATAATTAATGACTTAGTATAAGGAAACTTATAATTGAGGCCAAATGTAAAAAGGAAGAACTACAAAAGTTCTGAAAGGACATTTTGTCTTCCTTAAAATGGATGCATGCACATGTCACAGAGTCAATTATTTTGCTATTAATGTTAGATTTGTGGATGAAAATAACAAAATAATAACACGGACCCTCGGATTAAAGGACACTCAGGCACATCACACCAGTGATTACCTTCAGAAGTTAGGGGAGGGTGTTCTAGAAGATTTTGAAATTACAATGGAACAGATTTTATGTGTTGTGCTCAACATGTTAGAAGCGTTATCTGTCACAATTGAGAAGATGAACGCAGATGAAGAAGGTAACAGATATTAGAGTTAGAGGAAGACAGCTCTGCAAGTATTGGAGAAAGTTTAGAAACCGAAGAGAATGCTGACCTTTTTTTAGACAACTTTGTTGAAGAAGCATTGAAGCTTGCTACTATTCATCATATGTGATGGGCTGTTCATACACTGCAACTTGCCATAAGAGATGGATTAAAAGATCGCCATGCAGCTACACTAATTGGCAAATTACGGCAAGTAAAGGCCCGTACACACGTACCGATCGTCGGCATACAAACGTCGGCGGACGAAAGATCTGCCGATTGTATGCGTGTTAGTATGGTGCCTCCAACAGATGTCTGCGCACAATCCGCGGACAAAAGTCTTTCTTGCAAACATGAAAATTTTCGTCTGCGGACACCAGAACGGACGATTGTTCGCCTGTCAGTACAGAATTCGGCCGACAGACCGCAGATTTGCAAGACTGGGCATGCTCAGAAAATAAAAAACACAGGGAAAGTTAACCATTACATGACATCACTTCTGCAGTCAGCTGAAGTCTGCAGACAAAATTCTTGTGCTGTCCTTGTGCTGTCTTTGCACTTTTCAACAGACACCGACATCCCGGGGAGAAAAGAGGAACATTTGTATGACGACGATCTGCGTGTGTACGGGGCTTTACTGTTGCAGCCAGGGCCCCGAAAACAGATGCAATTTTGAAAAGACGTGCAGGAAAAGGAGCCATTTTGGATCAAACAACTCGCTGGGGAAGCACTTATTTAATGGTGAAGCGTTTGCTTGAACTTAAAGACTTCATAGAAGAAATGGACAATGAAAATCTTGCATTAACTGAAAGCCAGTGGACACAAACAAAAGAGCTGGAGAACCTTCTTTCTCACCCCTTTACTGTCACCAAGAGGTTGCAATGCGACAATCTAACCCCAGGTAAATTCCTCTTGGAATGGAAGAGCCTGTTATATCGCCTGAAAAAAAAATGGAGGGTTAATAGCTGAGGGCATTGCATCTTCAATGATGGGAAGAGAGTCTTTTGCTGGAAAATGAAATCTTGTTAGCTATTTATGTCGACCCAATGAGCCGACTTTTGTTGAACAGTGAACAGACTGCTACTGGGAAAAAGGCCCTCTATGATGTAGCAGTTCACCTGAAGGGATTACGACCTGAAATACCTCCACAGGATGAAGTTCTTTTAAGCAATAGTGGTAACTCAGGATCATCTTCTTCAAACAAAGAATTAGACTGATTCCTTCTTAGACAAATGGAAGTTGCTAAAGGAAAGCGACGTCGCATAAGTGTTACAGAACCAGTAAATGTCCAAATAAAAAAATTCCAACAGGAGTTTTAAAAAGCACTAAAAGTTGTTGAAAAGTATGATCGCTCATCAAAACTTACTGTTGAAGAAGCCATCCTTGTTTATCCAGAGAGCGTTAGTGATGTGGCCAGAATAGTTACTGCAATGCCACCCACCCAAGTCAGTGTCGAAAGATTAATACAGAGGAGTCGGAAGTACAAAAAACTGAGTCGGAACATTTATCTACCGACCTCACAGCCCTGGTATAAATACAGCTATTCTGTGAAGTCTTTAAAGGTTTGTTAGAGAACGTTAGGGAACAAACAGCATCATGAAGGCCAAGGAACACACAGGTCAGGTCAGGGATAAAGTTGTGGAGAAGTTCAAAGCAGGGTTAGGTTATAAAAAAAAATAAGCTTTGAACATCTCAAGGAGCACTGCTCAATCCATCATCCGAAAATGGAAAGAGTATGGCACAACTGCAAACCTACCAAGACATGGCTGTCCACCTAAACTGAAAGGCAAGGCGAGTATTAATCAGAGAAGCAGTCAAAAGGCACATGGTAACTCTGGAGAAGCTGCAGAGATCCACAGCTCAGGTGGGAGGATCTGTCCACAGGAAAACTATTAGTCGTGCACTCCACAAATCTGACCTTTATGGAAGAGTGGCAAGAAGCAAGCCATTGTTGAAAGAAAGCCATAAGTCGTCCTGTTTGCAGTTTGCGAGAAGCCATGTGGGGGACACAGCAAATATGTAGAAGAAGGTGCTCTGGTCAGATGAGACCAAAATTGAACATTTTAGCCTAAAAGCAAAATGCTGTGTGTGTCAGAAAACTAACACTGCACATCACCCTGAACACACCACCCCCATCGTGAAACATGGTGGTGGAAGCATCATGTTGTGGGGATGCTTTTCTTCAGCAGGGACAAGAAAGCTGGTCAGAGTTAATGGGAAGATGGATGGAGCCAAATACAGTGCAACCCTAGAAGAAAACTTGTTAGTCTGCAAAAGACTTGAGACTGGGGCAGAGGTTCACCTTCCAGCAGAACAGCGACCCTAAACATACAGCCAGAGCTACAATGGAATGGTTTAGATCAAAGTATATTCATGTGTTAGAATGGTCCAGTAAAAGTCCAGACCTAAATCCAATTGAGAATCTGTGGCAAGTAATGAAAATTTCTGTTGCGCTATTTTTCAAAGAAGAATGGGCAAAAATCTCACTCTCTAGATGTGCAAAGCTGGTAGAGACATAGCCAGAAAGACTTGCAGCAAAAACTAAATTTTTGTAAAATCTTACCGTAAAAAGTCCTCCAACAGTCGCCGCCCACTCATACAGTCTTCACCAATGGGGATGTCCCAAATCCGTGTAGACATGAGGGGTGGGAAACGCAACCATCAGAAAAGGCAACGCAGTACCCATATCAGAGAAAAGGAACCTTACATGAACAGAAAGGTAACCCTCTGGGCAACAAAAAAGGCTCAACCGGAGCAACAACCCAGGAAAGCAAATAACCAAAGGGTAAACAACCCAACAGCCAGGGACCAGCATAAAACCTGGGTCCCCTACTGGACTGCCGCACAGAGAACTTTGCGGCCAAAGGAGGCATCCGCTGATGCCAGAACATCAATTTTGTAGAATTTGGAAAAGGTGTGCACTGACGACCAAGTCGCAGCCTTGCAAACCTGGGCCACTAAAGCTTGATGCCGGAAAGCCCAGGACGCACTCACCGACCTGGTAGAGTGCGCCTTGACAGGGAAAGGTGGTACCCTTTCCCACAACGAATAGGCCTGAACAATTGTCTGTCTGATCCATTTTGCAATGGTCGCCGCAGACGCAGCCATACCCTCCCGCGGTCCCTCAGGAAGGACAAAGAGGGAATCCGATTTCCGAAAGGATTCAGTCGATGACAGGTAAACCCTGATCGCCCTGACAACAGCCAAAGAATGCAAGGCAATCTCCTTAGGATGCTTAGGATTCGCACAGAGCGAAGGTAAGACAATGTCCTCATTGATGTGAAAATCCGAAACCACCTTTGGAAGAAAAGATGCGTTAGGTCGCAAGACCACCTTATCCCTATGAACCACCAGGTAAGGGGAGCGACAAGACAACGCCGCCAACTCCGACACTCTGCGAGCAGAAGTAATCGCTACCAGAAAGGCAACCTTTTTCGATGAGAGGTAATGAAATTTCCCTGATGTTTTCAAACGGGAAACGTTGTAATACGGACAGAACCAAGTTCAATTCCCATGGAGGCAGAGGCTCCCTTCTAGGAGGGGCTAAGTGACGCACACCTTGAATGAAGGTGCGAATCAAAAAATTAGACGCCACAGGGCACTGAAAAAAGAACAGCCAGTGCAGAAACCTGGCCCTTAATCGTGGCCAACGCAAGGCCCTGGTCTACACCAGATTGGAGGAAAGCCAACACTCTCGCCACCGAGTATGAACAAGGAGAGAAACCCCTGGACTCACCAGGCAAAATAAGCTTTCCATGTACGGTAATAAATCTTACCAGACGAGAAGTAGAATTGACCTCTGAGGAGAGACCCCCGTCTCTCAGGACCTGGCTTTCAACAGCCATGCCGTTAAAGCCAGCGACTGTAAAGCAGGATGGAAGATCGGTCCCTGAGACAGAAGATCTTCCCGCATTGGCAGCCGCCAAAGGAGGCTCGACGGCCAGGTGAACGATGTCCGCGTACCAGGACCGGCGTGGCCAGTCCGGCGCCACCAGAATCACCAATGTTGGTTCCGAGGCCAACCTGGGAAGGAACCTGGACAACAAATGAATCGGAGGAAAGGCATAGATCAGACGATACTGATGCCAAGGCACCACCAGCGCATCCGAGGCGTCTGCCAGAGGATCGCGCGTTCTTGCCACGAGCCTTTCCACCTTGTGGTTTAGCCGAGATGCGAAGAGATCCACATCCGGGGATCCCCACTTCGCACACAGCATTTGAAATACCTCCGGGTGCAGGGACCATTCCACCTGGTCCAAGGTCTGACGGCTCAGATAATCAGCCTGCCAATTCTCCACACCCGGAATGTGAACTGCCGATATCGCCGGGACATGAGTCTCGGCCCAAGACAGAATACTGGTCACTTCCTGGGCCGCCCGGGCACTCCTGGTGCCCCCTTGGTGGTTGATGTACGCCACTTCAGTGGCATTGTCCGTCTGCACCCGTACAGGACGGCCCTGAAGATGATCCGACCAGTGGAGCAGGCACAACCTGATCGCTCTCAATTCCAATATGTTTATCGGAAGGGAGGATTCCTCCTCCGACCAAGTGCCCTGGGCAGACAGGTTGCCCAGTACGCCACCCCAGCCCGACAGGCTGGCATCCGTGGTAATCACCGTCCATAGTAACGGCCGGAAGGATTTCCCTGCCGACACAGCCGGGGACTGAAGCCACCACAAGAGATCCATTCTGGTTTGGCGACTCAGACACTCTCAGGTCCAAGGACTGAGGTAGTCTGTCCCACCTGGCCAGGATCTCCGCTTGCAGATATCGCGTGTGAAACTGTGCAAATGGTATTGCCTCGAAGGCTGACACCATCAACCCCAAGGACCGCATACAGGTCCTGAGTGACGAGGATTCGTTGTCCCCGAGGGACCTGACCTCGGACTTCAGGGTCCGGAGCTTGTCCTCCGGTAAGAACACCTTTGCTTGAGCAGAGTCCAGAACCATTCCCAAATATGGGAGACGAACCGATGGAGACAAGGTCGACTTCTGAACGTTGATGGTCCATCCGAACTCCTGGAGTGTCTGTACCGTAGTGGACAGATCGCGCAACAAGCTCTGACTGGCACTCGATCTTAACAGGAGATCGTCCAGATATCCCAAGACCGCAATGCACTGCGCCCGCAGCAGCCCCAGAACAGGAGCCAGCACTTTGGTAAAGACCCTTGGAGCCAAAGCGAGACCGAAAGGTAACGCCACGAACTGATAGTGTTCCTCCGCGACAGCGAATCAGCGGTACCTCTAAAGACCCTCGAATATGGTGATGTGTAGATACGCATCCTTCAGGTCGATAAGAGGCCAGCAATTCTCCCGGGCTCAGAGAGGCTACCACCGAGCGGAGTGATTCCATGCAGAATTTTCGAACGCGCACGAAGCGGTTCAGAGCTTTCAAGTCCAGAATCGGACGCACTTTGCCCTCCTTTCTAGGTACAGTGAACAGATTCGAGTAAAACCCCCGAAACCTGTCCCGATGAGGCACCGGGACGATTACCCCCTGAGCGAGGAGATCCTGCACCACTTGATGCAGGTCCTGTAACCGCCCTGGGGTCAAATGAAGATTTGAGGGAAAGAATCTGTCCGCCGGCTGTGAAAGAAAGTCAATCTTGTACCCTGATCGAACAATTTCCTGAACCCACCTTTCCTGAACTCGGAGCAGCCAAGGTTGGAGGAAACCGCGCAAACGCCCCCCCCCACCCCTGAAATGGGTGAGGGCGCCCCTTCAGGCAGAGGCGGACTGGGCCGCCGCACCAGCTTGGCCGGATTTTTGTTTGCCGGCCCAGGGCTTTCTCTGGCCACCCTGGCCCTTGAAGGGTTTTCCCTTGTACTGTGTCTTGAAGGTACGAAAGGAACCCTGATTAGGTTTAAAGGCGGGACCCCGCTTGCTGCAAAAAAACTTGCCCTTAGGATTCTGGGGTAGCAGACTGCTCTTGCCCCCAGTGACTCCCTTAACCAATTCATCCAGGGATTCCCCAAAAAAGGCGAGACCCCGCATAGGGAGTGTCAGCCACCGCCTTCCTAGATTTCTGGTCAGCCGACCAGCTCTTCAACCAGATCAGCCAACGGCTAAGCACAGCGACACTGGACAGGCGCGCAGCCAAAAGGGGCCTCATTTAAGGCTGCATCGACCAAATACATGACCCCTTGATAAATCTGGTCCACCATCTCCACGGTAGTGGGAGGGGCAGAATCAACCACGAGTGTGCGTCTGAGCACCTTGGTCCAGTCCGCCACAGCCTGAGCCGCCATGACAGAGGCGAAAATAGGCCGGAGCATGGAACCCGCCACCACATAATTGTGGCAGGCAATCGATTCCAGCCTCCTATCCGTAGGAGCCCTAAATACCAGAGAATCTTTGGTAGGAACCAGTGTAGCCTTGTTCAATCTGGCTACAGTGTGATCCACTTGAGGAGCTACACACCAGCGTGCAACCGTAGTAGACAAAAAAAAATACAGAAGTTGAAACCTCCTAGGCACCGTGAAGGTGTGTTTCAAATTGCGCCATTGTTCATTCACAGTGTGATGAAACTCAGCAGGGCAGAGAAAAACCTGCGCCGTCTTACGGGTCCTGTGTGTACCAAAAGATGACAATGCCCGGAGGCTTGGGCTCATCCTCTAAATGTAGTGTTTCTTTAATGGCAGAAATCTGCGCATCCATAGCCGCGCATTCCCCCGGCGTCCCAGGGGGGAATCATCCACCCCTGTAACCTCCGCCTCCCCCTCAGACTCTTGCGGGTCCTGAGAAGAGCGAGAACCTGAAAGGGGCACGCTACCTACAGCAACCATGTCACATTCAGAATCAGAAGAAAAAGAAATCCTAGGCCTTTTTCTAGCAGCACGTTCAGTCATCAGCACATCCATTTTGGACACCAAAGACACCACAACAGCAGCCAGATTAGTCAGAGTAGAGGATTCAGAAGAACTTGAATCCCCCACCAAAGCTGAGGGAATTTGCTGTCCTGAGATTCCATTGCAAAAAAAGTTTTTTTTTTTTTTGAGGTGATCAGTACCAGCAAGTGACCAGCACCTGTGACCAGTACCAGCAAGCGACCAGCACCTGTGAGCAGTACCAGCAAGGGACCAGCACCTGTGACCAGTACCCGCAGCACACCGCTACAATGGCGCAGGGACAAACTGAGCCAGGAAGATTGCACAATGGAGGAAAAGGACAACAGGACAGAGCCCCAGAAGTGTGTTACCAGCTCCTTCGGTCGCTTCAGAGTAAAGGAAGGAAGTGTTGTCACCGCAGAGACTGAACAGAGGCTGCAGGCTAAGGAAACATGGATGCCTATGCAAAGCAATGGGAGGCTTCGGCAAGATGGCCGCTGACGTGCTCGGTACGATCGTTGCCACACACAAGATGGCGTCGCAGGGCGCCAAAATACACTACACACAATGCTATACAAGCGCCCACAGTGAAGCCAGACATGCTGCCCACACCTAAAATGGCGGACCGGCGGTTTTCAACACCGCAGCGGTCGCTACGCTAGTCTGTACCTCCAAGCACCTCAGTGACACAGGAGAGGGTTCCCCCAAACCCCACACAGCGCAGGCTGTGAGAAAAAACCCCCACAGGGACCAGGATCAGGGAGCTCAAAAACGCACAGACATAGGGAACACCACAGACACAGAGGACTGCCGACCCCAGACAGAGGCCCCACAAAGAGTGTACTTACCTGTACCCGATGGCGTGGGGTGCCTCATAATAAACGGAAAACTGCCCACCCTCAGATGGCAGGGTAGTGCCACCAGCCAAAAACGCAGGACACCAGGAGTGCATGGACGAACCGTGCATGTGTCCGGTGAGGTAGCCACCCCACAAGGCTGCATCCCTGAGGACAGGGATCGGTCGTTTATGAGGCCAGGGCGAACACATAGCCTGCGAAACTCTCGATGGTGGGCTGGGATTTCATCTGATCCTCTGTCCTGGAGAACCAGTCCGATTCCCAGCTCCGCAAACTCCATCTTCATCCGAAGATCCGACTAACTAAAAGCTGACAAAATAAACAGCTAGCAATGCAAAGAAAAGACGACAATTTTCAGAAAATAAAATCATAAAATAGAAGAAGGCTGAGACTGTAGCCTCAGCACAGGGAAGCCTGACTACTCCTGAACTAGGCAGAAGACAAACTGAGTTGAGATGGCTATTGCAGGATGGGTATTGGACCAGTGGGACAGCCCCCATGGGTGTGTCTATGGAAATGCTTTTTGTTCTAACAAGTCTTTTGCCTAGCTACTCCTAAGGAGAGGGAGTCAATACCCATTGGTGAAGACTGTATGAGTGGGTGGCGACTGTCGGAGGACGCAAGAGAAAGGTGGTTTTACAAAGTATTGATTCAGGAGGGCTAAATACAAATGCACTCATACTTTTCACATATTTGTAAAAACATTTTGAAAACCATTTATCATTATCTTTCCACTTCACAATCATGTGTCACTTTGTGTTTGTCTATCAAATAAAAAACTATTTATGTTTTTTGGTTGTAACATGACAAAAACTTCAAGGGGGTGTGAATACTTTTTCAAGCCACTGTAGTTTGCATATAAGCAGCCCCCATAGTTTATCAAGTCAAAACTGCTATTAGGTTATATTTAAAAAAGGTATAAAGCTTTTTAAATTGAAACTATTAAAAACTTTTACACTGGAGTTCTTTTTTTAATGTTTGTAATGTGCTCTAAAAGGCTTATTAAGAAATAAGTAAAAGTCAGAGGTTTTCTACAAAGTCACAGCAAACATCTACAGGTTCTTGTGCTTTGCCCAAGTTAAATTTATCTGACTGCCATGTGTTTGGGTTACCCGTTCTGATGGGGGGGTCTATATACCCGACTTAATCCTTACAGACTGAAACAACTAAGGTTTTGTCAGCAATAAGGAACAATAGAGGTAGCAGGAGTCGTGCATATTGTTCAAGACAGATTTGATGGGCAAGGCTAACACTTATTTCCTCCTATACCCTTTATGCAGTGCTCTATAGTCAGAGCATGGAAGCTTTGCTTGATCCTCTGTCCAGGAAGGTAGCATAAAAGAAAAACATGCATGCATTTTCATTTGAGAACTGATAGTATATTGCTCATGGAAAGTTTTCCACTTCACCTCCCCAGAACCAGCATGGACAATATTTAACATTGCATATTCAAAGTTTTTAGATATATTTCACAATAAGCCTTTCTTGAACAGATAATGTTACTTTTCCATGTCACTGGAAAGTGTTGAAATAATGAAAAAAACAGATATGCAATTAGGACATTTTACAAAATAAATAAAAGGTAAAAAAAAAGAAAAAATATATATAAAAATCTTGCTCACAACAAATCATCACACTGACATACCAAATTCGCATGACTCGAACCAGACCCATTGATAGTTTTAGGCATTTTCTGATTGCTCCCTGCTTCACCTTTAACAAATGCCATCATACATTAAAACAGCAGGTAAAATTGTGAACTTCTTTAGGACTAAGGGAAGAGGGGGAGAAAGAAAACTGTTTATTTAGCTGCTGCTCAAGTGCAACGCTTCACATGCTCTAAAACATATTCTGGAAAATGTAGACTGCATACTTGTAGGCCATCCAATTTGCAAGGCATTCTGGGATACTCATCTTCTTTCCATTTGTTCTCTTCCGGATCAAATGTTAAGATAGAGTCACTATAATGGCCATTGTAACATAGCCCACCGAGTACCATTATTTGTTTGTCGAGTACAGCCACACCATGACCGCTCCTTCCAATAGGCATAGATGCTAAAATGGTCCACTGGTCTGTGTCTGGATCATACACTTCAGTAGAAGGACATCCCTGTGATTCAAATGAAGCCCTTAGTATGACACAAACACCCCCAAATACATAGAGTTTTCCATTGTAAGAGATCATTTTGTGAAAACATCTGGCATAGTTCATTTTGCATTTGTTTTCCCAGCAGTTGGTGTGTACTTGTGTTCTTCTGGTTCTTTGTTCCACTGTGCCTTCTTTACTAGGGTCAAAAACACAGACTTGTTTTGATGTTGAAGAGGATGTAATTCCACCAGTGATGAACAGCTTATTGTTCAGAACTGTACCCTCATGGCCATACTTATTTACTGGATAAGGGTCCACAAATTCCCATTTGTTTTCTACTATATCATAACGTTCTGTAGAGTAAAAAGTTTCATCACGCGTCCTACCAGCAACTGCATAAATATATCTCCCTATAACACCCACAGCAAATTCCGACCGAGGTACAGACATGTCAGCCATCCGGACCCAGCTGTTTTGCCTTGGGTCATACCTAAACACTTTGGATGAAGCATGAAATTCACCATCTGGACCCAGTTCCTCTCCTCCAAGCAAAAAGACAAAGTTGTTAACAATGGCAAGGCAGTCAGGTCGAAGAGGTACCAAAGGACCTTCGAGTTCCCACCACACTCGTGGCTTGTGCAGCAGAAGAATTTTGCTGTTGACCATGCTGTGTCCAATCATGCCTCTGAATACTGCCGTTTGAGGTTTTGCTGAGCGAATATGATTGGATTTCATATCCATCAAAGGTTGCTCACTTACATTGTGAAAGTAATTTAGTGCCAACTCCACTTCCTGCCTTAGCTGACGTGAATATCTGTAAAACTCAGAAGTTTTCACCTGTAAAAGAGAAAGCAATGTAAAAGCTGATGTGCACAATGAATTCTATCACAAAGTCCAAGCAATACTAAGACTTACATTTCAGTTCTGCAAGGTAAAACTGTTGCTACATATCTTCACATCGGTAACCATTTTAGAAACAAGGCAAGAGAAAATACTATTGTACTAACGTCTCTTCAAGTTACCAAGGGTGATATAACCAGCTTCTGAGTATCATTCTAGGGAAAACTGTATCTACATCGACATGATATGTGATAAAAGCTGTGACTCAACAGCAGATCTATAATATAGAGTGATATGTACCCAAGTACAAAGCCCCCCCCCCCCCCAAAAAAAAAAAAGTATATACACACACACACACACATATACACACCCCCCCCTTAAGCTGCAAAGCTAATGAAGAGGGGGGGGGGGGGGTTGTACATACGCTGTGACCAAGATGCAAAACATTGCAGCATGGCAATAATTATTCCGGTTGTCGCTTTCGGCAGGCAGTACCGCCTGCTGAATGTGACCTGTTAAACTGAATGGGGATGCCATGCTAGTGTAAAGGTTTAAGGAGTTCAAACAGGCAGTGAGAAAGCAACAGAACTCCTCCTCACCACAAATGATCCAATGGGGATCACTCTTCATAGGACAACACAAGTGTAAGATAAGCCTTACCCTGCTATGACAGACTAAGAGAATCTAAACAAAACTAGACAAAAAAAATTTAGAGAGATAGCAATTGGACAAGTTCAGAAACTATGTCCAATTGCTACTGTTATGGAAGATAAGCCGGGAAGGCATGTCGATTAAGAGCCCATTCAGACTAGCGCGACTTGTCAGCCTAACAAGTCGGGGTAGGTCGCGGTCCATTGAGTAGTACAGGACCCGTTCTAATAGGAGCGACACAAGTCGCTCCGACTTAGAAAAAGGGTCCTGTACTACTTTGGGGCGACCTGGGAGCGACTTGCATAGACTTCCATTATGTGACGTCCCTGCAAGTCGCGCCGAAGTCGCGGTGCACGCGACTTCACAGGTCGCCCCCCGAAGTCGGATCACCTCAGTGTGAACCGGCTCTTATGCTCAATTTACCAAAGATTGTTTGGCTTTAAATTAGGGAGGTTGACAGTTGGTAGAATTAAAAAAAAAAAAAAAAAACTGCCCAACTGCCAGTAATGATAAATGCAATGTTCAAAGATGTATGCATTATTTTCCTTCTGTTCTCTAATGTTATATAATGCTTTGTTTTAACAGGTTCAATTTTAGTTGTTTATTTTTGTATTAAACTATTAACTTTCTTCCATCAGGTTTCCAGTTGTACATGTCCGTCTGTCAATATGCATTTCTAGGCAAACTAAAGCCTAGTACACATGATCAGAAAATCAAACTATAAATCGGATCGTTCGTTTACAGCTTTCAAGAGCCGATCAAGACATTTCAACTGAAATTATCTGAAGGGTTAAACACGAAAATGTCTCTCATACGATACCAGATTGTACGATTTTCCTTTATTCAGTACAGTTTTCTTGAAAAAAAAAATATATATAAATAATTTGAAGAGCAAGACCACGCATGTTCAGAAACAAAAGAATATGTTCCGTAGAATACAATACATTACATCATTTCCAAAGTTGTATTCTGTTGCACGAGAATTTTTGTATGTGGCGTAACCTCTTCATTTTTTTTTTTTACATGAGACTAGCATGAAAAAAAAATAAAAAATAAAAAAAAAAAACACGGGACGATGATTCGTCCAATATTCTCATCCTGTGTACAAGGCTTAAAACTTTTACCTCTACTTCTGCTCACACTTTTTGAACAAACAATGAAATCTAGAGAAACTTTAATAAAATTGAGCCACAGGGAGCAAGCACACAATTTGACACTTCTTTTATGTGTGAAGAATGGGATTCTATTCATTATTCGCTTAGACAAACCAAGACAAAGGGCAAGGCCATATAGTATCAGGAATTTTACTCACTAGGTATACCGAATAGTAAATTCATCCAGCCCGGTCTTAGACTTTATTTTACAAACCAGAAAGCCAGACTGACACAATAAAATTGATTCTTCGTAAAGTGTATTGCAACATAAAACTTTAGCTTGTTAATGGACAGAGTGGGGAATGTGCGCAATCACCCAGGTTTTTATTGCGCTCTTTGTCCCTATTGGAGATTTTCCCTCTTGGAAAGATTTTCCCTCTTTTTGTCCTGGTTAGAAAAACACCTTCAAAAAGGGACAGTAAACCAGAAAGAAAATCTATGGGTCCACTGACTGCAAAAAAGGACAGGCTACCTAAAGCTGGCCATAGCGGTTCGAATGTCAGCCTGTTCAGCAGGAAGCAGCCGATATTCAAATCATGTATGGGCAGGCTGAATGTAAAAGTTGATTATCGATCAGCTTGGGTACAGCCAGCCTGTCTGCTGTTACACGCAATTATCGCTACAGGCTGTTATAGGGACTAGCAATAATCACTGTGTCCCCCCTGCTGGAAGAACACAATGGCGCTACGGGAGGGATTTCCTCATCAACACTGGGGGAATTGAGCAATTTTCTCACTCCGTACATGGCCGACTTAACCTTTACCCTCTATTAAAAAAAAGAAAAATGATCAAAAAAGGTTTCTGAAGAAGTTACAGTCTACTAAAAGAACTATGCTACCAAAGAAGACACTTACCAAAAACCAGACAAAAAAAAGAAATGTCTACAAATCTGATATAGAACAGATCCAATGCCTACCGTAATTTTTAAGCCATTATCATGCAAGCAATTTAATAAGGAGACAATAGCTATCCTAAATAACAATCCTATTCAAAAAGGTACGGGGTAGCACAAGAGGTTTTTATTCAATTGTGTTTGGACCAGGAAAAGATTATGTGTTCTATTTACTAAAGCTAGAGAGGGCAAAATAAAGCCTCGTACACACGCACCGATTGTTGGCCGAACGATCGGCTGTCTTTTGTCCATGTAACTATGTTGTTGTGTTGGTTGAAATGTGCTCTAGACTGCACACGAATTTTGTCGGCCAACAACAACCAACTTCAGAAGTGATGTCATGTTCTGGTTTACTTTTCGTGTGTTTTTTCATCTCTGAGCATGCCCAGTCTTGCTCATCTGATTTTTGTCTGCCGAAATCTGTACTGACTGAAGAACAATCGGCCGTTCTGGTGACGGCCAACAAAAATTTTATAGCCTGCACACCAGATTTTGTTTGGCCGAAAAGTCGCAGTCGGAAGCATCATACTAACAAGCCGACAAATCGGCCAATCGGACGTTGGCCGAAAATTCACGGCCAACAATCGGTGCGTGTGTACGAGGCTTTAGTCACAATTCTGCAGAGAAACCAATCAGCTTCAAGGTCAAACAAGCCAAGGTTTAAGTGCCAGTTCACATTTGTGCGATGCGGTAACGCTGTGAATGTGCAGCACGTTCCCGCATCGCATCCGCACACTGTCATATGCGATACGCAGGGGGTGTCAATTAAAAGTGAACGACACTCCCAGTTGCGATCGCATATCGCAGTGCGATCTGCAAGTTAGCACAAAAACGGATCGCACTAGTGTGAACCACTATGCGATCCGATTCTGCTGCGGATAAAAAAAGCCTCATGTGTGAGTTTAGTGCGGATGTGGTGCGAATTCAGCCATAAAGAGTATGGCTGAAATTTGCACCGCACATGAGATCGCATGTACTTTAGGAGCAGTGCGTTCAGAATTACATGCAATCTCCGCGATCGCACTAATGTGAACCCGGGGCTAAAGCCGATTGGTTTCTCTGCAGAATTGTGACTAATTTTGCCTTCTCTAGCTTTAGTAAATAAACCCCTATATGTCTACCTGCACCCTGTAACCTCTGTAGAGTTCTCCTGAACATTCGATGTAAGGGTAAGTATTTGACCATATTGGATTTTATTGGCTATTCGTTCTATCTTGAGATGAGGCTTATGCAAGGAATGTCTTTTTGGTATATAAACATGTACACTCATCTGAAACTAGCAAGTGTTTATGTCAAGAGAATTCTACAGTCTCCAGTCTATGGGAAGCTTCAGAAAGCAAATGCTAAATTAGAGTCCATTCACACTGCTGACAAGTCGCGGTCCTCCCGCTCCCACTGTGTAGTACAGGAGCCGTTCTAATAGGAGCGACACAAGTCGCTTCGACTTAGAAAAAGGATCCTGTACTACTTCGGGGCGACCTGGAGGCGACTTGCATTGACTTCCATTATGTGAAGTCCGTGCAATTCGCGCCGCATGCGACTTCACAGGTCGCCCCCAAAGTCGGAGCAACCTAATGTGAACGGGGGCTTAAAGTTGAAGTTTGGGCAATAAAAAAAAAAAAAAAAAAAAACACAACAAAACAATGCATGTTGGCTCTGAGCCCGAGAACAGAGCAATTACAGGACTACTGATCACTTACTGCTCTGTCTTCTAAGGGCAGCGACTATCAGTGACTGCTCTCTGCTCTGTCCCTGGAGTGCCAGGCTAGAGAAGGGGTGGAGTCAGCTGTCAATCAGGCAGCCAGGTGGAGCCTGACAATATGGCTGGAATCCTTCCAGAGCCTGAAGGTGCTCTGGGATGTCAGCTTAGAACAGGCTTTAGCCCACTTTAGCACAGGAGAGCAAAAGTTAAGTGCACTCCAGTAACCCAGAAGAAAAGAATGACCCCAAAAAAGCATTGGCCATTCTTCTCTTTTAAAGAGACTAACTGCACAAGTTAGGAGCCAACAAAAAATGCCAAGGAGCCAAGTAACATGTTCTCGTGTTCCAGCTATAATTTTGCTTGGTGCAAAAGTTTGCAGACTTACGATTCTAATGTTGCTCTGCATTAGTTTGCCTCCATTCCCTCCCACATAGGTCATAACATAACAGCATCACTTCCTCACAGCTAAACTACCTAAATATTATTAAAATATAGAAAATATCAATATAAGCAACTCCATAGTGCATTATAAAGAAAACCCAAATAGCCCATTCACACTGGAAAGCGTGTTTTCCACACCAAGTTCCAAACGCATTGGGTTTGTGATATGCTGTGGGTGCCAATAGATTCCTAAACGCAGATCGCAAATGCAGTGCGTTTGCCCGCACCAGATCTCATGGTACTGCAGGCACTAACTCTAGTGTATCCCCAAAAACACTGGTATTCTCTATGTACCACAATCTTCTGCCATGCACACCTGACAGTAGTGTGAGGACATACGGGCAATCACAGTTCACACATTAAAGACCTCTGCTATTTCTGTAACAACTGACTTTTTTTTTCCAGATCAGTAAGAGCAATTTACGCCTGCTTTGTCTGTACACTTTGAGGAAAGGATGAGGGTGTTTTAAAACTAATAGAGCAAATTATGAAGACCCCCACATGCATAAGAAGATATACAGGAAGACAGTTTTTGGAGGGGTTGACCTACAAATACCTAAACTTAAAGTGGAACTTTAAGTCATAAAATTATAGTGATTGTGTTTTTTTTTGTTTTATAGCAAACATGGTATACTTACCTGCTCTATGCAATGGTTTTGCACAGCATGGCCCCAAACTTCCTCTTCTGGGGCCCCCTGCTAGCACTTTGGGCTCCTGCTCTCTTCCAGGTGCCCCCATAGCAAGCCATTTGCTATAGGGGGCACTCGTACAGGCTCCATCTCAACCGAGCTCTGCGTGTCTATTCAGACACGGAGTGCGGCTTGGCCCTGCCCTGGAAGACGTGACTGACAGCAACAGGAGCCAGTGGCTCCCACTGCTCTCATCCAAGCCTTGAGAGAGGGAAGAAGAGCTACTGCAGAAAGGACAGTGCTGGATTGAGCACAGATAAGTATTTAGGGGGAGCAACTATTGAAAGAGTTTTTTTTTTACCTTCAAACAGAGAATGCATTAGGGTAAGAAGAAAAAAAAAAAAAAAAAAAAAAAAAAACCTCTTTACAACTACTTTAAGTGCTGAGAGATTACTTTAGGCTAGGGATCGACCGATATCGATTTTTTTCAGGGCCAATACCTATTTTCCGGCCACCCTTTAGGCCGATAGCCGATATTAGGTGCCGAAATTCTGCACATTTAAAGTTTTTATTTTTTCACAGCCCTTTTAAAAAAAAAAAAATGTTTTGATCACTTTAAAATGCTGTCACAAGGAATGTAGTCCCTAGTAACAGGCAGTGACAGGTACACTTTATGGAGGGATTTGAGGTCTCAAAGACCCCAAATCCCTCCTCTGCACTTAAAAACATTTACAACTGCAAGTTTGGATGTTATAAATGCGATCATTTTTTATTTATTTTTTTAAATCTGGCGCCTTTAAGACTCCAGTACCCGGAAGTGATGTCATGACATCGCTTCCAGGTTTTTACATCAGGGACCCAATCAGAGAAGAACGTGGCTTTGTTCAGGTTTTTAGCCAGCTGGCGGCCGTGCCGACTGGTCGCTCGGGTCTATCGGTGGGATCAGTCCGGTGAGCCGCGGAAGGGGATGTACCCTGCCGCTCCTTTTAATGACAATCGAGCGGCTACTCAGATGCATCACTTGTCATTACAAGAAAGCCGACCGTCGGCTCTAAACAACGGTACAGGGGTGATTCCTCTAGCTACAGGCATCATTCCGGTACAACCACTTGAAGAAATATCGGTCATATCGGCAAGTTTGTGGCCGATACCGATACTACAAAAAAGTAAATATCAGCCACAGCGATAAATCGGTCGATGCCTACTTCAGGCTGTCCCCTTTTGCAGGTATTGCTATGTAAAACATTAAAAATAAATGTCTATGCTGGTTTAAAATCCAGTTATTCACTCTCACACCCTACTCTGCCCATGCTCAGTTGTTCTCTATTCTTGGCACTGTGGCTTAAGTCAGAGCCACTGGAGGCCGATAAGCTGGCAGCATTAAGTTTTACTGTTCCCAAAGGGGTAGAAAGCAACAGGAATGACTAATACTATGCAGATGGAACACAGATTAGGGAGGGAGAAAAGAAAAGTAAGAGAGGTGACATGGCAAAGTCTGCTGCCAGGGAGCATAAAATAGTTCAACTTATAGAGAGACAGTGTCTTATCTCCCTGATATTCTCTTTCTCCCTCATTAGTAGACTGAACTTCAGCACTGTAAAGCTGCTATCAGCCTTACCCTCTAGTTGAGCCAAAACATACAATCAAGGCTGGAAATGCACACTAATTGCAGAAAATTACAGTGTTTTGAAACCAAGGAGAGGGGGGGGGGGGGGGAAGAGTGTTCAGTGAGTCCCCGTTCACACTGGGGCGACCTGTCAGGCAACCTGGTCGCCTGACAGGTCGCTCGCCATAGAGAAGCTATGGACCCGTTCTAATAGGAGCGACACAAGTCGCTCCGACTTAGAAAAAGGGTCCGGAGCTTCTTTGGGGCGACCCGGAGCGACCTGCATAGACTTCAATGTTATGAAGTCCGTGCCGGACGCTCCGAGGTCGCGGTGCGAGCAGCGCGCCGCGACCCATGAGGTCGCCCCGGCAAGTCGGATCGCCCCAGTGTGAACGGGGCCTAAGGAAGTGACTGTTCTTGGCTTCAACCAAATAGCAGCCAGCAGCAAGAAAAAAACTGAAGCAATGCTGGAGGCAATTTATAGCACACACTAATTTTGGTAGAATAACGTACGTGAAATGTATGTTCTTTTGTTAAAAGAACATTAATTGTTATCAAACTGTTATGGGTAAAACCTGCTTTAATGTGACCCTCAACTTTGCTGGAGTCATGAGGGTAAAGTGCCACATATTTCACCTCAACTCACTCAAAGTATGAAAGGCATCAAATCCCTCTTGTGCCTGCCTTTCCACAAAACAGTTGCTAAATGGCAAATCACCAGTCACAAATGATTGCCGCCTGACACCCGTTGTAAACACAGCCGATCGTCCTTCTCCCTGAAATGATCATAGAGCTAATGTGATTCTTCTATATAGGATCACATGTCTCTATGGTCGTTTCACAAGCCACACACCCCCCACAGTTAGAATCACTCCCCTAGGCTCACATTTAACCCATTGATCACCCAAAGGGTTAACCCCCTTTCCTGCCAGTGTCATTATCACAGTAACCGTGCATATTTTTAGCACTGATTACTGTAGTAATGTCACTGGTACCCCAAAAAGTGTCAAAAAATGTCAGTTAGGGGTCTGATCTGTCCGCCGCATTGTCGCAGTCCCGCAAAAATCACAGATCGCTGCCATTACTAGTAGAAAATAAAATAAAAAAAAAAAAATGACATAAATGGTTGCCGTAGTTAGACGCAATAACTTTTGCGCAAACCAATCAAAATATGCTTATTGCGATTTTTTTTAGCCAAAAATATGAAGCAGAAAATAAACAGGGCCAAAAATGTTAAAAAAAATTTAGATTTTTATACTTTTTTGAGGATCTCATAGCAGAATGTGAAAAATATTGTTTTTTTTTTCCAAAATTGTCGCTCTTTTTTTGTTTATAGCGCAAAAAAAAAAAAAAAAAATAATCGCACAGGTGATCAAATACCACCAAAAGAAAGCTCCATTTGTGGTAAAAATAAGACCTCAATTTTATTTGGGTACAGCGTCTCATGACCGTGCAATTGTACGTTAAAGTAATGCAGTGCCAAATCGCAAAATAGGGCCTGGTCATTAAGGGGGCAAATCCTTCCGGTCTTAAAGTGGTTAAGGGACGCCCTATAGCAGTTTTACTATGCAATCCTGCTCTTCTATAGCTGTTCACTCCCGCTGCAAGAGTCCAGCATCAGGTACCTTGGACTCAATGTCCCCCGGCAGCCACCGATCCTCCAGCAGAGAGGCAGATAGGCGGTCTGCATATGTAAACAAGGGAGAACGCTGTTCTGTCAGTAGGAAAGGCATGGATCCCCCGTTTCTGCAAAGAAGGGACATGAATCTATGCCTTCCCCTAGTAAAAGCACCTCCCACAGTACACAAACACAGTAGCTAGACACACAGTTAACCCTTTGATCACATCTGATGTTAACCCCTTCCCAGCCAGTGTCATTAGTACTGTGACAGTGCATTCTTTAGCACTGATCACTGTACTCGTGTCACTAGTGTCAAAATGTTTGTCACAATATCGAAGTCCCGCTATAAGTCACTGATCGCCGCCATTACTAATGAAAAAAAAAAAAAAATATAATAATAAAAATATCCCATAGTTTGTAGATGCTATATCAATTGCGTAAACCAATGAACATATCAAAATTATGTAGCAGAATGCAGAATTTTGTTTATAGCGTTAACAATAAAAAAACCCCAGAGGTGATACACTATCAACAAAAGGGGGGGGGGGGGGTATGACATACATTTTTTTGGGATACAACGTCGAATAATCGCGCAAATGTCCGTTAGAGTAACGCAGTGCCATATCGCAAAAAATGGCCTGGTCATGAAGTGGGGTAAATTCTCCAAAGGTCAAGTGATAATGGACTCTTAATGCAATATATATATATATATATATATATATATATATATATATATATATATATATATATATATATATATATATATACACACACACACACACACACACACAATGCATATTCAATAACACTCCTACTCTATTTGTAAGGAGTTATGTCGGAAAGCTAAATTATCCTATAACGGAGTAAAACATCTCAGAAATCAGGTGTGTTATTAAACACTTCAGCCCCTGTGACATACCCGTACAATCGCCAGGTTGAAGGGGGTTTTACCAGAATGATGCCCACAGCTACAGATATCATTCCTGTATCTTTATTTCTAGCTGGCAATGGGCTTTAATGTAAAAGCTGAATTACTATTACAGGTGGCCAAAGGGGTCCCCCCCCACCTACTTGTCGCCTTCCTGGGCTCTCCCGTTCCTCCAGCTGACCATAGAGATGACCGAGGAAAGGAACATCCCCGATCATTTATATGGTCTAAGAAACCAGAAGCAATGAGTATTTGGTCACTTCTGGTTTAAGCGTAATGTAAACAGGCCATTACAAACCTGTGAAAGCATTGAATCAAACCAATCTTGGTTTGAGCTGATGCTTTTAAGGGCAGAGGAGAGATATGGGGTCTACTAGAGTAAGTAACAAGTACCTGGCAAAGCCCATGCTATCAGAAGGGAAGTTGTTCATCACTTGTAACAGCGTTAATAAAATAAGTGTGAAACAAACAAAAAAAATGAAATCAAAATTTTTTTAACCACTTCAATACCAGGCACTTTCACCCCTTTCCTGCCCAGGACAATTTATAGCTTTTAGCGCTGTTGCATTTTGAATGACAATTGCGCAGTCATGCGACACTGTACCTAAACCAAATTTCTGTAATTTTTTTCCCGCAAATAGAGCTTTATTTTGGTGGCATTTGATCACCGCAAGGTTTTTATCTTTTTTGCTAAACAAATAAAAAAAAAAAAGACAGAAAAGTTAGAAAGAAAAAAAAAAAAAAAAAGTTTTGTTTATTTTATAAAATTTTGTTTTTTCCTGCACGGATGAGGCTGCACTGACAGGAACTGATATGCGGTACTGATAGGCAGCACTGATATGCAGCATTAGTGGGCACTGATAGGCGGTATTGATAGATGGCAATGATGGGCACTGGTGGGCAGCACTGACTGGGAGAGCATTGGCGGGCTCCCCGAGCCCTGATTGCCATCCCCGGTGGGCATCCCTGGGGTCATGGGTGGGCATCCCTGGTGGTTCTAGTAGCACCCCCCCACGGGTCTGCACTGGTAATCAATGCTCCGATTACCAGTGCAGACCCCCCCCCCGTCCGTCAGGTGAGCAGCAGATCGTCTCTCCTCTACTCGTGCCTGTCAGGCACGAACTGAGGAAAGCCGATCAACGACACTTCCCATTTACTATGTGACCAGCTGTGATTGGACACAGCTGGTCACATGGTAAAGAGCCTACGCCAGTCAGTAGGCTCTTTACCGAGATCGGAGATGCGGTGTGTCAGAGTGACACGCCGCATCACTGATCGCCACTCTGTGCGCCCCCGACCTCTGAGCGCATTATCCTGCCGCCGTCATATGACGTCCGGTCAGGATAATGTAACCACATTTGCCTATAGGGCGGGCGGGACGTGGTTAAGACCAGGTCTTTTCTGGAACTTTTTGCTTAGAAGTTTAAATTAGTATTTTTTGCTAGAAAACTTGGAACCCCCAAACACACACACATATAAAAATATTGCAACCATCGCCATTTTATTTTCTAGGTTCGCTGCAGCAAAAAAAAAAAAAAAAAATTATATTATTTATATATAATTTTTTTTTTTTTTGCTGCAGCGAACCTAGAAAATAAAATGGCGATGGTTGCAATATTTTTTTGTCCCACCGTATTTGTGCAGCGGTCATTTAAATGCAAATTTTTTTTTTTAAATACATTTTTTTAGAAAGGAAAAAAAAAAAAACAGTAAAGTTATCCCAATTTTTTGTAGAATGTGAAAGATGTTACGCCGAGTAAATAGATACCCAACATTGCGTACGTCTCTGGAATTGCGACATACTACGGTACCTAAAAATCCCCATACACAACACTTTAAAAAATTTTTTCAGGTCACCTGGATTAAAGTTACAGAGGAGGTCTAGTGCTAGAACCATTGCTCTCACTAACGATCACGGAGATACCTCACGAACACAGTTTACATACGTGGGTGTGACTTCTGTGCGCGAGCACAGAGCGGATTTAAATTTTTTTTTCTTATTTATTTTTCTATTTATTATTACATTGTCCCTTTATTTTTTCTTTATTATGGATTACTTTTACTCCCATTACAAGGAATGTAAATATCCCTTGTAATATAAATAAGCATGACAGGTCAAAAAGACCTCAAGTCTTTCATTTAGTTTTAAGCCCCGGTTCACACTTATGCGAGTGCGGGAAGGCTGCGAATCCGCAGCCTGTTCCCGCATTGCATATCGCAGTGCGATCGTGCAGTTCGCACAGGATCGGATCGCACAAGTGTGAACCGCTGTGCGATCCGATCCTGATGCGGCTTCCAAAAAGTGTCCCTGTGCGTGTTTGCTGCGGCGCGAATTTAGCCAAAGTGTATGGCTAAACTCGCACAGCCGATCGCATGTAATGAAGGAGCAGTGCGCTCCGACATTACATGCGAACATGGCACTCGCACAAGTGTGAACCGGGGCTTAAAGCAAAAAAATAAATAAATAAAAGTATTTTGCATTTAACAGAAAAAAAAGTGGCCCTTTAGAGCGGAAGTGACGCCAGACATCGCTCCAGTTCTCCAAGGGTATTGAGTCGAGTGGGGGGCCATCTTGCCCTCACTCGGTAAGCGGGGAAAGGACACAGGAGGAGCACCTCTCCTGCCGCCTCTAAAAGTGATCTCACGGCGACAGAACAAGATCCTGGGGTTTCGGCAGCTAGCTGACGCCATAACAATGGTATTTAGCATCCAAGTAATGATGTAAATGTACTGTGGTCGGTTGTAAAATGGTTAAAGCAGCCCCATCTCCTTGTGCTTGCGCACAGAGGAGAACGCACACGTCGGTCCTACACCCATATGTAAACAGAGATCGCTCCACACAAAGTATTACCGCGAAAGTTATAACGGGAGCAATAATTCTAGCACCAGACCTCCTGTGTAAATCTAAAAATGGTAGCCTGTAAAGGCTTTTATAGCATTGCATATGAATAATTTATTTTACCTTCGTTTGTCACCGTTCCAAGGGTATGCACAATTTTAAAAAGTGTGACACATTTGGTATCTGTCTACCCAGTGTATCATCTTTTATTTTACCCACAAAATTGGGTATTCTATTGTGTTTTGTGCACTAAAATTCATCAAATGAAATTTGCATTTGAAAAACTGCTGAGCAAATACCATGTGACATAAAAAATTGCAACACCCAGCAGTTTGTTTTCTAGGGCCTCTGCTTAAAAAAAAATCTATAATGTTTGTGGGGGGGGGGGGGGGGAGAAGAGAAGGGTTCTAAAAAATTTTCTAGCAAAAAACATATATGTAGATTTTCACATATATGTGAGAAGTGTCAGAAATGGCTGGGGACTGAAGTGGTTATTCACTGAGCAGTCCATCCAAATACAAAAGAAAAAACAACATTTAATATGTGAAAAAATAAAATAAAAAAAACACAAAAGAAATGTTCCTTACAGGCCCCATAAATCCTCCAAAAGTGCAAAAGTTTGAGATCTGTAATAGTTTATTTTGCAATACTGAAAATGTAACAAAATAAAATGATAAAATTGTCACAAATTTATCCAGGATAAAAGTGGGGGGTTCTCTGCTCTTTCTATTCACTTCTTCCAGATATTTGTTTTGTAATCTAAAATGTGTAGCTATTTCTTACCCATTACCCAGTGATGCCCTAGCTAATTTATGAGTCCTGTCTAGGGGTTTCAAACTCACCAACCTTCTCACAGACATGGGATGGGGTCATCAAACAAAACCTGATGTTCTGAATGATGCTATCTGTGTGTCTCCAACGTCTCCTATCATGTCGTAACCAGGCCTGAACAGCCTCATAGAGCTCAATCTCAGGAAACCGGCTCAGACGGTCATTGTCCAAGTAGCTCTTGAGCTTTTCAAAGCTAAGGTAGGAGAGGAAGTCAGGTCTAGCCATAAGGGGAACAAAGTTTTCCAGTAGAAAGGTATCGAGTTTTTCCCTCACGCCTTCTACATCCACACTGAAATCATCTAAAAGCCTCATGATCTCTGCACAGTTGTCCAGACAAATTTTTGCCATGAGGAAAGAACAGCAAAATTTCACTACTTCTGTCAGCTGCACATACATAGCGGCCTGCAGAATTTCATGGACGGTAGCCATACTGAGGTCAATGGTCCCATAGTACATAAACTGAATGACATGACTGAAGCCTGTGGCTGTCAATCCCTTTAGGTAGATTTTGTCCTGGTCGCGTTCTCTCATGTCTGCGGTGAACATGATGCGGAAGTAGTCACTCTGTGTGGCCAGTAGAGCTTTGTGGGCTTGGAACTGGTGATCTTCTATTACTAGAGTGACATCGACCAATAAGCCTTCTTCGTATAGTGCCCTGAAGCCAGCAGAGACACTGCTATCATGGATTGAAGAAGTATACCCTTCCACGTCCCCAGCCATGAATTACCTAGGGGGAAAAAAAAATAAAAAATCATTGGTATGTAGACATAATTTATAAACAATAGTTAATATTAAAAAAAGAAGCTTGCTTGACAAAAAAGAAATGTACAGATATACACAATGTGACAGACATAATGAAGGGCAAAAAAGAGGAAGAACTAAAGGGCCACAAAAAAAAAAAAAAGTTTATAAATATAATATCAATCTACAGCTATTTAAATTAAAGCTGCCATAAGAGAGATACAGGAGCTTCTATCACTTTCCACAAGACTGTAGTTACCTTGCCATTAAGCTGACTCACTGACTTCAAAACATTTTAAATGGCTGATCAAGAGGGAAGATAAAAAAAAAAACAAAGAAAGAAAAGCCACAAGTCTATATTAGCAAGACTTAAAGCGGAGTTCCAGCCATTCACTCACCTGTCCAATGGTCCAGCGATGCGGCCGCCCGAAGCCTCGATCCTCTCCCTCTGCGCCGGCATCACTGCTGTGGGCACCCGGCTGTTACAGTTTGCGGCTTCACAGCCGGGTACCCACTGCGCATGCGCGAGTCGCGCTGCGCGCCGTGATTGGCCGGCAATCTTCTGGGACTTCTGACGTGTCCCAGAAGATTGCAGGGAGGGAGGGGGAGAGGAGAACTTCCGTTCAGGGCGCCGCGGCGCTCAGAGCGGAAGCGGGTACCTGTCAAAACTAGGTACCCGCTCCCCCCCCAAAAAATGACATGCCAAATGTGGCATGTCAGGGGGTCAGGACTCCCTAAAGCGGAAGTTCCACTTTTGGGTGGAACTCCGCTTTAAACAACTGAAACTGGAGGATCAGCATAAGAGCCCATTCAGATTAGCGCGACTTGTCAGGCGACTGGTCAGCCTGACAAGTCGCGGTCGGTCGCGGTCCATTGAGTAATACAGGACCCGTTCTAATAGGAGCCACACAAGTAGCTCTGACTTAGAAAAAGGGTCCTGTACTACTTTGGGGCGACTCCGGAGCGACTTGCATAGACTTCCATTATGTGAAGTCCCTGCAAGTCGCGCCGAAGTCGCGGGGCACAGCGGTGCATGCGACTTCACAGGTCGCCCCCCAAAGTCGGATCGCCTCAGTGTGAACCGGCTCTAACAGCCAGGCAACTAGCATATTCAGAAGAAGAAATCAGCAATGGCTTCCTCCATATTTCACATATGCAGATTTTCTTTCCTACTGCTAAAGCCTATGTATCCATGCACACCTAGGATTTTAGAAGCATTTAGAGGCAGAAAAAAACCCCGCTGCCAGTGTGTCCAGGAGCAGCAACGTTTTGGCAGAAAAATGCCTAACATGTGTGAACACATCTCAATGCATGTAAAGTGGGGTACACACTAGTAGAAAATCTGCCGAAAATTCCCGTCCGAGGTAAAATTGTACGATTTTCGGCTAGTGTGTACACAACTTTCAGCAGCCGATGCCGACATTTTCAATTCATTTTTATTTTTTTTTCAAATTCAATGTTTATTGAGGAGATAAAGGCATACAAGTCATCTATGGCAGTGAAGTGAGATACAGCCAAGTAACAAGAGAACAGCGTAACATGAGGCGTAAAGCATATAAACATAGCCGTATATGAGAAACGATAACATACAATGCATTAAGGTAGGTCTCAGGACGGTAGGTTCCCAGACCAACCCACACTCCCTCCGGCATCTGTCACATGGCCGGCACACCGGAGTGCGGGGAGCATCCGACGGGGTCACCAATCCGAGAAACCACAAGAGGTCGTAGTGTCATGCATGCCTTACATGAACGGGGGAATTTTCCAAAAAGAAAAAAGAGAGAAAAACATGAAAGAAAATTTTCAATGAAAAAAAACAAAGGGACAAACACCAAAATGTTTTTCGTCCGTCCCCAGACGACCGATTTTCGTTTAATGTGTATGCAGTACGTCTGTGAAAAATCGGATACGAAAGACCGCGCATGATCTGAAGTTGCTGACAACCCGGAAGTCTAGGAACAAATGTGCCAAAAAAAAAAAAAAAAAAAAAAAACGGACAAGAAATTTAGTGAACATTTATGCACTGTCAACTAAAAACGGTAATGAACGCTGAGAAGACAGTGAAAAATCGGAGGATATTTCGTCCGATTTTCGTCAAGTGTGTATGGCCCTTTAACGATAGGCGTGCTATAAACGTTTGAGCATTAATTGAAATTACCAAAATAAATTATTCTGGCCAAATAAACGAGCTAACACCCAAGCGCTTGATGCAGGGTTTTTTTCTGCGATAACGCGGCTGTCAGGAGGAAAAGTTGTCTAGGAGAGTGTGGGCATGAGGCCTAAAAGCCAAGCTTCTACTGGCATATACCTTTATATATTTAAGCCAAGTTCATACAGCGGGTTACATTCCACCACTGGATTACAGTGGCAAAAATGACAAAAGCGAACCGCAGTGGCCGCTCAGCCTACTAAACTGATTAGTGGCGGTTATGGATAGACGCATGTCCAAGCCTGGACGCAGTCAGGACCCCAACCACAGGTGACCGCTAGGTGTGGCTACGTGTGAACAGCGGTGGCAGCTGTTAACCTGTCATTAATTTCAATAGGCTCAGCAGATGCTGGTATTCACATGCTCGGTCCTTTCAGCTGCAAGAATCCACCAATTCTTGTTTCTGGAATCCAGCAGCTGCATGTAACTGGTCGTGTGAAAGAGGCATTATTATGTAAAATCTACTCCAGTATCAAAAATATTGGTTATTTTTAGGCCTCTTGCACATGGGAGTAAAAACAAAATACCACAGGTTTTACTGATCTAAACAAAGATGCATTGTTGTCTATGGAACAATGCACACAGCTGCGCAGAGCCAAAAAATAAAAAAGGAACATTTTATGTTTAAGGCCCCCTTCACACTTGTGCAACTTGTTCTGTGACTTGGGACTGCAAAGCCGCATGACAAGTAGCACCCCATGATTTTCAATGAGTACCGTTCATATCTGTGCGACTTTAAAGTAGTCTCTGCATGGACCTCAAGATTGCACAGGCATGCCTCAAGTCCAGTCAAAATCGTGACAAAAAAGCATGACTTTCACGTCGCACAAGTGTGAAAAGGGCCTTAGTGCAGCAATTTACACAGACATGTATAATCATGTATATGCACATATAAAGCAACATGGGTAACTAGCAGAGGATGAAGAACTCTATGCATGTTCTGTTGAGAAGCATGGTCTAAGTGCCGGTTCCCACTAGTGCGATGCCAGACATCGCATGTGATTCACCACATTGCTGTGCAGATTACATGCGATGTCTGCGCGATGTGTTTTCAGCCATTCAAAATGCATGGCTGCATTTGCACCAAAATGGTGCGGGACCCTTTTTTGGCTCACACTGGAATGAGATTGCATGGGTGTTCACACCTATGCGATCCGATTCCTGCACCATTTCACAGTTCACACTGGGATCTAATCTGGGGGGGGGGGGGGGGGGAGAGTGCAGATCTCAGTGTGAACCACTGTGCGATTCTGGTGCAATGCGGGAAGCAGCACTGATTCGCAGGGTTTCTCACATGGCACCAGTGTGAACGGGGACTAATTGAAACATTTTATTCAGGATCCTTCTCCCAGGTATAAACAGCAGTAAAATATTATGTCTATGTGCAAGAGGCCTGAGGGCCCGTTCACACCACATGCAGTCCTTTTCATTTCTTGCATCAAAAACGCATGGAAAGAAGCCGATATGGGTGCCAAACAGCATGGTTCACACCAGTGCAGTGCGTTCCAGAAGAGAAAAAAAGTACAGTATGGTGCTTTTTTCCTGCACAGAACTGTATTAGAATAAGGGTAACGCACCGGACTCCAGTACAGTGGGAAAATATGGAAAAGAAGCATCTGAAATGCATCCAGAAGTGCTTCAAAAATGCGCATGCAGAAACGCATCCAGAACGGATTGTTGTGGTATGAACAGGCACTGGCAGTAAATATTCCTAATGAAAGTGTAATGAAGGTCCTCAGACGTGAACACTTTATATGTGTGCAGAGGACAAACGATAGCAACAAATACTGAAAAAGATTTGAACCAGTGGATTTATATGATCAAATTCTTAGGCACTGTTCACACCTCAGCATTTTTTTATCTCCTAAAATGCTCAACTCTGAAGTTCCAAAAAGCCCAACAAGCAAAATCCCATTAATTTCAAAAGCCTCTGTTCACATATGGGCATTTTGTTGCCTGAAGCTCACAAAAGCACATGAGCTTCTTTTTTGGCCAATTACAAGCGTTTTTGGTCACATGTCAATGCCTTCCTCCAAACACCTGCAAAAAACCCTGAAAACTTAACACTCAGATGTGAATGGAGCCTAAAAGTGATTGTTACCCCGCCATTTTATATTTCTGATATGTGCCTGCTGCACCATGCACTTGTATGAAAAAGTATCCTGTTCCTTGTAATGCTTTCTTTATGTGAAATTCCTGGTGTTCCTGCCAGTCCTTATGCTTTCCCACTAAAAACTGACCACACTAAGCAGAACACACCGTGGTCAGTACTCTATGCTGGGAACTCAGCCTGCTCTTCTCCAATGATCAGACTTGTCCTAACCCCTCCTGCACAGCCTTTCACTAGGAAGCTCAGTGTCCTGTTGCTTCTCCTCCCGCAGCTCTTATGCAGTTGAGAACAAAGGAAACAGAGGGAATGTGATCACTTATATAAAGAAAGAAAAAAAAGGTATTTAGAATGTTTTTTTTGTTATATTGTTTTTTTCATCTATACACACGTTTTAACTTTCATTTAAATTTTAAACTGAATGGGTTGTTTTACAAGGTGATCATTTACAATCACTAAGTGTAAATATAGCCCAGATCGTTTCACTTTGGAAAGGGGGGGGGGGGGATAAAACCATGTCAAGTTTTTATGGATTTTTGGTTTCTCTTTAGGTAGATTTACCCCTCGCATAAGATTCACAGGATTTCTCCAAATGAATTCAATTAGACAAAAAAGAAAGAAAACATGGTAGGAAAACCAAAATGTTAAAACTGTCACCAGAACAAGAAGTGAGGGGAAAGCTTTCAATTGGGTCTCCTGTTGCAGCGATAGGAGAAGTTCCGCTGCTACTACTGTAACCATTGCGGGCTTCTTGACTCTATGCTGAACAGCTGACCTGCTGCAGGTAACACAGGGGGTCACTCGCTCAACAAGGATGCCATGTGAAGAACGCCTTGCACTTATCTCACAAAATGCAGAGTTTCTTAAAGCAGAGTTCCACCGAGAAGGGAAAGCTCCGCTTGTTTGCTTCTTCCCACAGCTCCGCTGCCACATTTGGCAACAAGTACCTGCTTTCACTTCCTGGCGACTTAGGACGGGGGACCAACTTCTGGGTGACTTTTCCACAGCTTTTTCCCTGCCACTGGGCTATTCACAAAGCACCCTGCAGTGCATGTGCAGTAGGGAACCGGCTGTAAAACTGCAAGGCTTCACTTACAAGAAATGGCGGCGGCAGCACCCAAGAGGCAATTAAAAAATCAGCTGGGGTGCTGACATTGCGGGATCCCTGGACAGGTAAGTGCCAGAATATTAAAGGGGACTTCATTTTTTGGTGGGGGGCTGGAGCTCCGCTTTAATTGGACGATGTGGAGAGGCGAGGCAGCATGGGTGCTGGAAGACAGTGAGGATCACCGTAGTACCGAGGTTCGGCAACGATACTCCACTCCCACAATGATCGGCTAGGTATGAAAAATGCATACCAACATTGGTCAAAGATGGACCAATTTTAAACTAGCCCAAAAAACAAAAACCCGACCATACCTGGAATTCAGTCATCTAGCTGCTGTGCATCCTTTCTAGGGTTTTACAATAGGTTCACACCTATGCATTCAGTGTGTCCTGCGTTTGCATCAATACAGAAGCCCATTCACTTGAATTGGGTGCTATAATACAGAAGCCCATTCACTTGAATTGGGTGCTATAATCATTGTGCTCTTGTACCATTCAATTTCCTGCACCCACAAACATGCTCTGTTTTTAGATGTGTGATGTGCCATTAAAAATCAATGGCACCCCCACTTTGACAGCCTGTAGACATCAGGACTTCATGCTGCACCAGTTCCTACTGGGCACAATAGAGCACCCAGATGGAAGCACAACAGGGAGACATGTGCATTGTGCAAGGGGCCTAAAATGTCATCTGAACTGACTAAATAACCTTAGCTGTTCAGCAAGGATACTAACTGCACTGGCTGACATTCCGAGAACCAGTGGTGGTAAACTTTCTTGATATGCGAGGCCTCAAGTGCGACTATCAACATCAGGAAAGGGCCACCGTGCCTCGGCCCGCCTGCCGTGCCTCTGCCAGCAACCTCGGCACGTCTCTGCCAGCAACCTCTGCCCGCCTCGCCCACAGTCTCTGCCGGCAGCCTCGGCCCGCCTGCCATGCCTCTTCCCGCCTCGCCCACAGTCTCTGCCGGCAGCCTCGGCCCGCCTTCCGTGCCTCTGCCCGCCTCGCCCACAGTCTCTGCAGGCAGCCTCGGCCCACCTGCCGTGCCTCTGCCTGCCTCGCCCACAGTCTCTGCCGGCAGCCTCTGCCCGCCGTGCCTCTGCCCGCCTCGCCCACAGTCTCTGCCGGCAGCCTCTGCCCGCCGTGCCTCTGCCCGCCTCGCCCATAGTCTCTGCCGGCAGCCTCGGCCCGCCATGCCTCTGCCCGCCTCGCCCAGTCTCTGCCGGCAGCCTCAGCCCGACGTGCCTCTGCCCGCCTCACCCACAGTCTCTGCCGGCAGCCTCAGCCCGACGTGCCTCTGCCCACCTCGCCCACAGTCTCTGCCGGCAGCCTCAGCCCGACGTGCCTCTGCCCGCCTCACCCACAGTCTCTGCCGGCAGCCTCAGCCTGACGTGTCTCTGCCCGCCTCGCCCACAGTCTCTGCCGGCAGCCTCTGCCCGTCTGCCGTGCCTCTGCCCACCTCGCCCACAGTCTCTGCCGGCAGCCTCGGCTTGCCTACCGTGCCTCTGCCCGCCTTGTGTCATTTCTACAGTCTCTGACCAAGACATGGTCGGAGACTGAGGGCATAAAACAAGTAATGGTCAGAGACTGAGGATATAATAATAGATATGGTTAGAGACCGCACACACAATACATAAAACCAACACTGTGGGTATATAACATAAGACTGTTAGAAATTAGAGGACAATAGGGAAACCCAGATCTGTGTTTGCAGAAAATGCCAGTGGGCCACAGGATGGGCACCAGACATAATGTATGAAGGAAAGTTATCTGACAGAACAAGAAAGCACATTAATCCAGACTTTCCAATTAGAAACCCAAATGACCAGAGCTGACAACACACAGCCTGCCATCCTCCTACAACTCCCAGCATCCTCTGCCCCCGGGATGGACTGCCATTGTACAGCACCCCCACACCTACATGTACACCTAGGTATCAGGCGAACACTTCACTACAAGCGATAACAGCAGGCAGGTGAATGGGATGGGGGCAGGGTGATACAACACACACAAGGTATCCCGTACTCACCTAACAGCAGACACACTGAGGGGATCGCTCCTACACCGAGTCCCGGGTAGAACATCCGGACTTATAGTCTACACATCACCACCGCCGCTCTCTGCATGTCCACACATCCCTCGCCACGCTACTCCAACGCCTTCCGTGATTTAATTACCGCTCAGACACCCAACAGCGTTCACACCAACAACCAACCTCTATGGGCCAGAGCCGGAAAGCGAGTCACCAGTTCGACAAGTCTGATTGGTCCCTCCACCTGATAGCCTCACAGGATTGGCGAACGCGTTTGCTTCCCGGTCCTCCCTTTCCGCCGCTGCCTTCCATTCCATACGTACGTTCCATTGCCCTTAACAAACATGGTTGTCAAGGCAGACTAGTCATGTTGTGGATTATGTGGAGGCTCCCTGCCTTCACCAAGAATGGAAACACTAAAGGCCATAATATTAATAATAATTATTAATTGTATTACTTTTATTATTTTATTAATAACTATTAATATGTTTTCAGCACGTTTTCAAATGCTAGGATGTCTGCTGAGATGAATTTGATGACACCTGTAGAAAAAAATATTTGAAAAACATTTTGCAATTTTGCTCTCCACCCCTTTTAACCACTTAAGCCCCGGAAGATTTTACCCCCATTCCTACCAGGGTTTTTTTTGCGATTTTTTACTGCGTGACTTTAACGAACAATTGCGCGGACGTGCGATGCTGTACCTAAACGAATTTGACGTCCTTTTTTTCCCACAAACAGAGCTTTCTTTTGGTGGTATTTGATCACCTGTGCGATTTTTTGATCATGCGCTATACACAAAAAAAGAGCGTAAATTTTGCAAAAATAACAATATTTTTCAAATTTTCGGCCAATTTGTTTTATGCTACATATGTTTGGTAAAAAAAAATCGCAAAAAGCGTATTTTGATTGGTTTGCACAAAAGTTATCGCGTTTACTAACAAAGGGAAAGATTTTTGTCATTTTTGGTGTTTTTTTTTTTAACGAGTAATGACGGCGATCTGCGATTTTTTTTGCGGGACTGCGACATTGCGGCGGACAGATCGGACCCTTGACATCGGGTCCGCCGGTCACACGCGCGGACTCCTCCGCGAACGAGCCGCGGCGGGCGGGCGCGCGCCTCAGCGCTCGCGCGCTCGCCCGCTATTGGCTCACAAACCGGTCACAGGCTAGTGACGTATATATACGTCACTTTGCCTGGCCGGGGCTGACCGCCGCAGTATATCTACTTGCGGCGGTCGGCAAGCGGTTAAGTGGTTGGGAAAATATTCTTTTTCATATTAAAGTAGAACTAAAAGCAACATTTTTTTTTTTTTTTTGGATAAAGAGGAGTTAGAACACCGATTAACCACTTCAGCTCCAGAAGGTTTTATCCCCTTCTTGACTAGGACATGTTTTGCTATACGGCACTGCGTTGCTTTAACGTAAAATTGCGCATTTGTGCGGCGCTGTACCCAAATAAAATTGCTGTTCATTTTTCCCCACAAATAGAGTTTTCTTTTGGTGGGTTTTGATCACCTCTGCAGTTTTTTTTCCCTTTTTCGCCATAAACAAAAAAAGTAAAAAATCGAATTTCTTCATCAATTTAGGCCAATATGTATTCTGCTACATGTTTTTAGTAAGAATAACAAAAATCAGAATAAGTGTATTTTGATTGGTTTGCACAAAAGTTATACCGTCTACACACTATGGGATAGATTTATGGACTCTTTTTTTTTTTTTATTGTTTTTACTAGTAATGGCGGCGAACAGCAATTTTTAGCGGGACTGCCACATTGCGGCGGACAAATCTGACACTAAGTGACACTATATGGGGACCAATGACACCAATACGGTGATCAGTGCTAAAAAAAATGCACTGTCACTGTACTAATGACACTGGCGGAGAAGGGGGTTAACATCAGGAGCAATCAAAGGGTTAACTGTGTTCCCTGGGAGTGCTTTCTTACTGTGTGAGGGATGGCTCAAAGTGGAATTCCAGTCATTTTTAGGTTTATTAAAAAACAGCAGCTACAAAAAGTGTAGCTGCTGACTTTAGATTAACACACACTCACCTGTCCCACGATCCAGCGATACGGCCACTCGAAGCCCCGCTCCTCTCTCTCACCTTGCTCCTCTCTCTTGCCTTGCTCCTCTCTTTCGCCTCTCCCCAGTGCCAGCATCACAAGTGTGGGCACCCGGCTGTAACAGCTTGTGGCTTCACAGCCGGGTGCGCACTGCGCATGTTTGAGTCCTGCTGCGCTTCCTTAGTGGCCGGGAAATCTTCTGGGACCTGTGACGTGTCCCAGAAGATTTCAGGGAGGGGGAGAGGAGAACTTCCTCTCGAGCCGCCTAGGTGGCCCGAGTGGAAGTGGGAGCAGTTACCTGTCAAAACTAGGTACCCACTCCCCTCCAAAAAACTGACATGCCAAACGTGGCATGTATGGGGGTGAGGAGTGCTTAAAGCTGAAGTTCCACTTTTGGGTGGAATTTCACTTTAACTGAAGAAAGACAGAGATCCGTGCTCCTGCTTAGCAGAAACTCAAGATCTCTGTCTTTCTTACTAGCAGAACGGCGATCTGCCTTGTGTACCTAGGCAGACTGCCGTTCTGCCTCTTTCTAAACAATCTTTGGATTGCCAGACCCGCTGATGGCTCCCGCTGTGTCCAATGATAGCGGGAGCGGGGCTCTGGAGGCACATGCGCCCCACAACCGATGAAAGGAATCACGTACAGGTACGTAATTTTGTGCTTAAGGGCCACCCTGCCACATGTATGTGGGGCGGTCCTCAAGCGGTTAACCTCTTGGCGCCAACAGTTTGCATATATGCGGCCTCTCCACAGGTGGGCCTTAACGCCGAGCGGACGCATTTCTGTGGCCCTATGTAAACAACGTACCGTGCTGAGAGAGTGCTTCCAGCATGGTAGCCAGCAGGGATTGGTAAGCTCCAAAGGCATACTTGAGATCGGGAGCTTTCTGATCATATGACCTCAGTGACAGCCAATCACAGTGGGCACATGACCTAAATGTGTAGAAAAATTATAACCCGCGCTTAAAATTATCGATAAACAGTGTTTTGCAGCTGCTGTTCACTAGGTAAAAACCAAGAGAAATATGTATAAAATGCCAAAACAGCGTTTTGGCATTTTATACATTTTTATAAAATGCCAAAACAGTGTAAATATCAAAAAAGGGGTAAGTATAAAAAACATCAATTAATAAAGGTAGGTATTCATATAGTGCAAAGTACAATAGTGCTATACCAAATAATAACAACAAATGCCATCAATTAATGAAAAAATTAAAGTGCAATGGTGCCAGAACTAAGTCACAATATTCTTGTGCATAAAGTGCAATATTGCTAGATGCAAAATACAATAACTGGTGCTAAGGTGCAGAAAGTGATATGAAAATTAGGTAAACAGTCCCACTCAAAGTGCAACTTCAATAAGGTGCTGAAGTCTAAAAAGAAGGTGCTTAATGTGCTCCACACAGTGGAAAGGAGCTTCAAAAACCCTTTTGGGGTTCCACTCACTAGAACTAAATGGTTAATGGGCCTTGAAAACCAGTGGTCTTCCAGCACAGTAGTATGTCCCCTTCTGGGGTTACCCAAAGCATAGATGAGCCTCTGAATTAAGTGGGTCAATAAATCTCCAATAATGTGAAACCATCCGATGACACTCAAAAGGAGGGAATGGACCAAAATAGTGAAGCCCGCAAAGTATTTTTTTATTTAAATACAAGATAAAAAATACTCACACATAATACGGGGTTAAAGCGTATGAAAACAACAATAGAACAAACTAACACTGTCTCCGCCGGCGTGCGTTCCACGAGATAAAGGATGTGACATTGTGTGGTTGCCGTCTGCCAGAAGTGCATCAACGCATTTCGCCCGCCTACAAAGGGGCGTTATCAAAGATGACCTAAATGCCCGCCTCCCGGCTTTTTAGAACTCTTAAAGGGCTGGGAGGCAGTTGGTGCCAAGGAGTTACGTTTTTATTGCTGTCTGTGCCCCTTTAGAGTCGGTTCACACTAAGGCGGCACGACTCTGTACTACTTCGGGGGCGACTTGTGCATTGCTATGCACCACGACTTCGGAACGACTTGCAGGGACTTCACATAATGGAAGTCTATGCAAGTCGCTCCGAGGTCGCCCCGAAGTAGCACAGGACCCTTTTTCTAAGCGACTTGTGTCGCTCCTATTAGAACGGGTCCTGTAGCAGTCAATGGACCGCGAGGGAGTGCGACTTGTCAGGCTGACAAGTCGCCTGACAAGTCGCGCTAGTGTGGACCGGGTCTTAGGGAGATTCATCCTCTCTGTTTGTTTTGTTTACCATTATCATTGAAAGTGAAAGTAAAAGAGAATCCCAAATTTTTGGGTTGTCCCCAGAACAGTAATAGAGGGGAAATTTTCCAATGGGTACACTTGTTCTGGTGACCTGAGGTCCCTTATTTTTTAGGGATATCCTCTTACTTCCTATTTTGGCTATGAGACAGGTAATGAAGGGACAAAGATGGCAAAAAAAAATGTTTTGCCCTATAGTTCTACTTTAAAGAAAGTTATCCAGCTCCGCAAAGAGTTTAAACACTATTATTTACAAGTATTTATATAGCGCAGACAATTTGCGCAGATCTTTACATACTGTACATTCACACCAGTCTCTGCCCTTAAAGAGCTTACATTCTAAGGTCCTTTTCTCACATACATACACTTCTTTTTTTTTTTTTTGCTTGGTCAAATATTTTATTGGAAAGAAGGACAAGATATAATGAACATGTCACTTTCAAATATTGTGCCACAAGAAGATAGCTACAATCAACTTACTTTGAAATGAGAATAGTAACAACCATAACATCAGTACAATGTAATGAAGCGATAACAAAAAGAACAGTTTGATCAGAATTCGTTATGCAAGTGGTGCCCAAATAGTGGAGTAATTCAAAGTAGTATGTAGCACCCTCCTAGTCAGGTTCTAGGTAAAAGCATTGGGTTGCTTTCCTGCTTATCAGGGAGCAGGATTTCTAGTTAGGCCTGTTACATGTGTCCAGGTGTGATTTACCTGGTCTGAGGGAGTGTCCCCACTGTATCCAATAGGGGAGCCTGTTGGACAGTGGAGGAAACCCAGCCAGTGACACACTGGTTTTTGTGGCAGTCCCAGTGGGAGGACACAACAGTGGTGCATCCTGGGAATGACCATAAAAGCCAAAGGCACATGTGACAGGGTGTCTTTGGGCAGGAAGCCAAGTCCCAGAAGGAGTGCACGGCTGTGTCTCCTTCTGCAGCTGGGAAAGGTGGTCACAAGCAGTCGGCCTGGTGAACCTGAAGGTGTTGCTGAATGCAGAGGTCCATTGGATACTGACAAGAGGAGTTTGGGGGCAACAGTGACTCTGGAAAAACAGTGTCTGTGAGTACAGAGGAACTTGCCCAGGGGTTTGCCAGGAAGGGGACCACTCTGGAAGCTAGGGTCAGCGGACAGGTGTCAGCACACCAGCATTAAGAGTAAAGGGGGTGCCAGTTTCAGAACCCTGAAGAGAGTAACTAAAACAGGAGCTTTACTAAACATCTTCACCATAGTGGCAGGGCGAAGCAGCGGCCTTGCCGCACACACTACAGCTAGTTGTCCCGAAAATTGTGCATAGTTCATAGTTAGAGTATCCCACTAATCCCTTCTCCTATTCCAGTTCCAAATAAAATACACAAAAAAACAAATCCCCTGGACTGTTTACTGACTGAGCCAAGGACTTCAAGTGTTAAGAATTTGCCAGCTGTTTCTAAGGGTAACCCAGGGGAACCCGCTTCAAGCAGCTCCCAAGGGAGTAGTGCTACAAGTTGAAAACATAACCAGTTAGAACAATAATCTGGTGAAGTCTGGGAGTTAAGTGGAAAGAGAAATACGGTGGATGCTCCTAACTTTAAGTGGCATGGAAGCCCAAAAATTGTGTGGAATATGTCAATCTTAAGGATGACTGGATATGGGATGCATAAGGGCTTCGGTAAACCATAAAAGAGAAGGAAAGGACATATGCAATATTATTGAGTACATAGGAAAAGAGCATAGGTGGAGAAAAGTGGAGTGTTAAAAGAACCTGACCAAAACACCACATGCCCTTTCTCCTAAGATGTTTTTTTCCAAAACAGTGAGTTTATTGAACAAAAAAAAAACACAAATTTTTTTACAACAACATTTGTAAGGACTGTGCGTACACAATACATTTGTGGCTAAATACAGCATACATAATTAGTGGTATCAGTAAAACAATACATGCAGTTAAGGCAAATAGTGCGAAGAAGCGGTTGCGAAAATTCCAAGTGGTATAAGGTAGAGATCAACTGCAAGTGTCGGATCTTTGTATCCAACGATCCCATATTTTATTAAATTTAGTGGGGTTACCCCTATGCTTATACATAAGTCTATGATAAGGTAAGATGCCATTAAACTCCGCCACCCACTCACTCAGCTCCGGGGGGGCACTCCCGCATCCACTTCCTGGCAATCAGTTTTCTAGCCAAGAAGAGTGTGGTGTGCATAAAGGAGAGAAGGGATTTGGGCATGTCTTCATCTGGGTAGTCTCCCAGAAGACACTGCTTAGGGCAGGGCTTGACAATTTTGCCTGAAATCTAGGAGCCAGCTAAAAAAGTTAGGAGCCAGTTTTTTTTTTTTTTTTTTAAACAAACAACCAAGCTTTATTTCCAAAAAAATAACATACTAAATTTACACATAAAGATGACTAGAACCCCACTCTCCTCTATAGCGCAATCGGATGGAAACAGACTGTCTGTCTGTTTCCATCCGATGCCATCTGATCCAATCCATGGGATGGATAGAAAATAGAACCACCATCCGTCTGTTTTTGGCAGACAGGATCAGATGGCGGCAGATTACTGCTCCATAGAGGAGACTGAAGGGTCCGATCAGGTCTGCCTGAAAAACTGATCAGACAGCCCGTGTGAAAGGGGCCTTCTGCTGTGGCATGGAGATGAGGAAAAAAAAAAAAGATATATTATTATATAATATATAATTTTTTTTATAATAATTGAAAAAAAATAGAATAAATTATTTTTTATTTATTTTTTATAATTGAAAAAAGAAAAATAAATTTTTTAATAATAATAAAAAAAAGAAAAATAATATTTTTTTTTTTTTAATAATTAAAAAAAATAAATTAATAATAATTAATAATAATAATAATAATAACCACACTTCCAGTCCACTTACCTTTTAAGCAAAGGTAAGTGGACAGGGAGATGAAGCCTGTAAAAACTTCCCTCTCAACTCCTCTTGGGGAAGGAGATGGATAGGCATTGAGGACAGGCAGTGAAAACAGCCATTAGTTACTGCTTGTCAAACTCCTGGCCACCACAAGAGGGCGCCAGTTTCCTGTTCTCTCACTGTAGAAGGCCGAAAAGCCGCGGCCTCAATTTTCAGACGGCGCGGAAGTCTGTGCACTCCGTGAGTGGTTGGGGGGGGGGGGGCGCAAAAGGAACAGGACACCTCTTGCAGTGCACCCCAGGCGCCAGGTCGCTAATTCTAGTCGCCAATGCGACCTGGCGCCCGGGGTTTTTCGAGCCCTGGCTTAGGGTCTAGTTGTACAGGGGAACCCATCCTGTCATGCAGGAAGGCTACCACCTGTTTCCAGTAGCCCTGGACAATGGGGCAGCTCCAGAGCAAGTGGAAAAAGGTGCCCACTGTTGCGTGGCACATCGGGCAGTCTGGGGAAACCACAGGCCGGTATCAAGTTCAAGGACCTTTACCCTACTACAGGCGGTCCCTGGGTTACAAACATCTGACTTACAAATGGCTCCTACTTACAAATGGAGGGAGACAACAGGAAGTGAGAGGAAATCTCCCCCTAGGAAGGTAAATTCACTCCTGTAAGAGTTATCATGGGAAATAGGTGTCTCCCCTGGAGCTGTATCACCCATCCTTGTTTCCACCACAACCCAAATTTTTCAAATCCAATTGTCATAGGGACAGAAAGTGAGATGAAATCTTCTGAATAGGGGCACAGACAGCAAAACAAACGTTACAGGAGTGCTAACCCTTCCCTATGCTGTCCAAAAAACATAAAAAATATTTTTTTGGCTTGAGCTACACTAAAAAAATGTACGTGTCCCTGACTTACAAACAAATTCAACTTAAGAACAAACCTAAAGACCCTATCTTGTTTGTAACCCAGGGACCGCCTACAGTTGGGAGTGAGTAAAGTGCTATATGCTGTACAAATGTAAAAACAAGGATGGGGTTAAGGGCTTCAGGTGCTGATATGTAATAAAATGGCTGGCCTTCCAGCTGGTATAAAGTTTTCTCCAGTACCAGCCAAAAGGCCCAGCCCCAGAGGCAGGAGTGAACAAAGCACGCACTGGGTAATGTGGCAAAGTTGCCATACTAATAACAAAGTGAGTCACCCCACCATGAATTTTTGGCATCCCTAGGCTGTCACTCCAGGGGCACAAGCACCACTTTTCTCTCACATACACACACACACTAGGCCAGTTTAAACAGGAGTGAATAAACCTACCCGCATGTCTTTGTAGTATGGGAGGAAACTGGGATACTTAGAGGAAACCCACAAGCACAGGGAGAACATGCAAACTCCATGCAGATAGTATCCTCACCAGGATTCTATCTGAGGTGCTGCAAGGCAGGAGGGCTAGCAACTAAGCAGCAAGGTGTAACACTCCTATGAAAGAAAATACATTTGCTGAAAAACAGAGTGTATAAAACCCAATGGCGCAATTTTTTCCCCCTTCTTCTCCTCAAGTTTTGGGCCTCATTCCCACGGACACTGAGCTACGTACACTGTGAATATACAAGTTTGCCAGAATGTTATGGGGTAGAATGTTTGTAAAGCTCAACCTACATCTGGTCTAACAGGGTATCATCCCAGCATATATAGAGTACAATTAAACCTGTTTAAATGGGACCACAATAAATATACCACTGTTGACGATCAAATATAGTAAAAATTAACATGCATATATATATAAAATACCACTTTTTTTGTATATAGATTAAAATGTGTAGTTGTCAGGGCCTGGACTTAAACCTGTGACCTCTGTTGTGCTTGGCAATGACTCTGCTTGCTGAGCCACCTGGAATATTGGACAATTCTCAGGACAAGCCCCTGAATGATCCTGCCTTAAATCTTGTTTTTCCTAAACCTTGAATGCTTAGCTCTTCCCATGGACTTCCTGATTTAAGCCATATTTCTGCACTTTCTGGTTGCCAGATTATTGTGCCCTCTCCAGCCAATATCTCGCTTGCGTCTCTCCTGCTCCCTCTGTATCTTCGTTATCATTTATTCACGACCTTTGGCTTGTTCCTCGACTACACTTCTACTTAATCCAACCTGCAACTATTCATCACTGACCTTTGGCTTGTTCCTCGACTACACTTCTTCTTGATTCCTATCTGCTACTGGACTCCGGCATACTCACCTCCTGGTGGGGCAATCCTGAGGTTCGTGACCTGGTACTAACATGCAGTGAAGCCCATCTCCACCATCAGGAGCTCTTGTGAATACCGGTTAATACTTAGACCCCTGCACCTCAGGTGAATCTGTGTCATCAGCCAGGGTGACCTGTGTGAATATCTGTCACATTTGAAAGTGGGTGCAGCTACACTACTATAGCTACTGGCCTCCGAGCCTGACTCCTGACCGGGACACTAGTATAACATTTTAGAAAACATGTAAAAATGTTGTTACAACAAAATTAATTATTCTTGGTGTAAATCCTTAGAAGAGGTCTACGAATTTCGCGTATTGACCGCTTCCTCTGGACCAATAAGAATTTATACATTCAATCATCATAGTCATAACCACTTTTACAAAAGAAGGGATAGAAATTAGTCATATACATAAACAAGGTGTCTGTACATATATTACCCACACCTGTGTGACATCCAATATACATATAGATCTCATAATGCTACATATCTCACCCTCAGACATTTTGGGGGCAAGAAGAGGTAAGGAGATAGAGAGTAGTTGCTGTTGACTGAATGCACCCTCCGGCTTCACAACGTATGGTGCATGGTTTTTAATCCTGTACATGGAGGAGGAGAGCGCGTGACCGAGGCCCGAAACACCTTAGAGAGGCGGCGGTGCTGGACCAGTCGCATAAATAGAGGGAACAGTACACTGATGAGCCAGGAACAAATTAACTATTACACCTTATCCCTGCACCCTTTGGCTAAACAAGCATTTATGCCTTGCAATGCGCCAAGGGGGGAGTGGATGTCCAGAGCGTCATTCGATTTTGCTAATTCAGTTAGCGAGTTCAGCTTTATTGCACCTATGGGTTCAATAATCCATCAATAAATGTATTGTTTTAAATGCAAGCAGTGTAAGCACTTGAATCTGGCTTGGTATCAGCCTCTTGCAGTCCCCTTACAACTGAGCTCAGACTGGAGGAGGGGAAAGCAGCACAAAGCCAATCGGTTGTTCTGCAGTAAAAAGGAGCAAAGCAGAGAGAGCAGAGTGACACAGGGAGGAGGTCATCAGTGTGCTGTTTCTTCTTACACTGTCCAGTGACAGGATGGGGGGACCAAGCTGTAAGTTATACTGAGCTGCAGCAGAAAAAAAAAACATCTTATTCCCTACACCACATGACTCTGCTTTATGTAAATATCAGGACTGGATGGACAGAAGCATCAATTATTTGACAGGTAAAACAACTCTAATATTTGTATTTCATGTGTGAATTTACTGTAATACACACATTTTTTTTCTTGACCTTCAGTCATAATGTGACAACGCTCTCTTGACGTCTCTCTCTTACTGACGGAAGCAGAAGCAGTGTTGCCACCTAAAGATGCCTGCTTTCTGATGCACTGCATGCCAGTGCCTACAAAGTGGAATCCACAGCAAGTGCAAGGCATCATGTCCATGTCCATGAAGGGAGAAGTGTAAGACTTGTACAGGTTGCTTCTTTATTCACTGCACATCAGCATGCAACTAACTTCAGCCACACCCAGCTCCCAGACATATACATAATTGTAACATTTTGCAGACAGCAACTTAACCCGTTGCTTACCATACTACATTCCCTCCTCTCTTTGAATAAAACATAACATGCACAACGTATTAATAAGATTAACAAAATGCATGGATGAACAACTAAAAATTTAAACTATAAACTCCTGACTATACACATAGTCCTTAAGGTAGGCCGGTGGATTTGTTGCTCGTTTTTCTCTCGGCCATTCCGATGTGGATGGTTGTGGATTGAAGTCTGGATCACTGGCAGTATCATCACTACTCTTTGCCTGTTCGCCATCTTCCGATACTTGACCTTCTGACTCAATAAATTTCTTCACAAATGAGGAATTACGCACTTTTGTGTGACCATCTAAATCCTCTAAAACCACTTGAGTACCTCTTTTCTCCTTTACAACATAAGGCTCAGGTTCAAAGGATGGAGCCAGTTTGTTAAACCGATCACTTTGAAGCAACACCCTATCACCCTGTTGAAGGCCACTAGGTTGACAATGGCGGCGGTGGTTTGCATACTGTTCAGCCCGGATCTTCCTTTCCTCATCAATATGCCGAAAAGGTTTCTGACTTGTAGGAGGACCCCCAATGTCTGGCAATTTTGTCCTGAATTTGCGACCACAAAGAAGTTCCGCAGGACTAACGCCAGTGACAGTATGCGGAGTTTTGCGATAAGCCAAAAGAAAACGCCACAGTTCCTTTCTCCAGTCTCTTCGGGGGCGTGGCGAATATATCACTTCCAGAGGCTTGTGGTCTGTGATGATTTCAAAATCAAGGCCGTAGAGATAGGTGTGAAACCTTTCACATCCCCAAACAACAGCCAAAGCTTCTTTCTCGGTCTGAGAATAACGTCTCTCTACATCAGTGAGGGATCTGCTTGCATACTGAATAGGCCTGTAATCGCCTGTGCATTGTCTCTGAACCAAGATGGCGCCTAACCCCACAGGGCTAGCATCGACAATAACTTGGGTGTGTGCAGTAGGATTGAAATAAGCCAAAGTTGTGGCGCAAGTCAGCCGTCTCTTAAGTTCATCAAATGCACCTTGTTCCAAAAAGCCCCACTTCCAAGGGACTGCTTTGCGAGTCAACACTCTCAAAGGTTCACTGAAAGTCGCCATATCTGGAATAAACTGGGCACAGTAATTCACTAGCCCAAGAAAACTGCGTACTTCTGCAGGGTTTTCAGGATTTCTGGCATCAGACACAGCTTTAATTTTACAGTCCTCCGGACCAATGCCCCTGTCAGACAGCACATGGCCCATAAAAGTCATTTTATTCATTTGAAATGTGCATTTCTTCTCATTTAATGTCAACCCTTTCTCCTTCAAGCGATTTAGCACTGCACGGAGACGTTCATCGTGCTCCTGTGTGTTTGTTCCCCACACAATTATATCATCAGAAATGTTATGCGTGCCTTCACAACCATGTAGCACTTGCTGAATCACATGTTGATAGGCCTCCGGTGCGGACGATACGCCAAACATCAACCTCTTGTATCTAAAAAGACGTTTATGGCTTGCAAATGTAGTGATGACTCTAGATGCTGGGGTCAATTCAATCTGATGATAACCCCATTTCAAATCCAGTTTACTGAAGACACTTGCCCCATTCATTGCATGTAGAACATCTTCAATAGTGGGAATTGGATGTCTCTCTCTCTGCACAGCTTGGTTAGCACATCTCATGTCCACACAAATCCGAATATCTGTGCCCTTTGGTACAACAACTAACGGCGATACCCACGGAGTGGGCCCTTCCACAGGTTCAATAATGTCAAGGTCTAGCAGCTCTACCAGTTTGTGCTCAACAGGTGATCTCAGGCTATAAGGAAGTCTGCGTACTGGCTGTGCAATAGGCTTTACATGTGGATCAATGTGAAGCTCCAACTGAAAATCCTTTAATTTTCCAAACCCAGAGAAGCAATCTTTAAATTCCTCTTTCAATGCAGAAATAGCAGGAGACACCATATTCACTCTTGCGCTGCCTACATCACGGCCAATCTGTAACACCCCTAGTGCCATTGCGGTTTGACGACCAAGCAGAGGCGACCCTGTGCCATCTACAACATAGAATTCGGTCTGCAATGGAGGACCAGTCTCATGTGTTTGAACAGAGGTATAAAATTTGCCTTTAAGTTGCAGTGGTGTACTGGAGCCATAAGTATAAATCTGTTTAGTGGTGTTACACAATTTAAGGTGATTTTCTCTGCCATTAAGACTGTGCCAAGAAGCTAAGTCCATAACATTGCATGTAGCTCCAGAGTCAATCAACACTGACACATCCGTATTTCCAATCTTAATGGTTAATGTCCCGGCTTGCAGAGAACACAGGGAGAATATAAATTCACAGTCAGGAGCACTCTCTTTATCCTCAGCTATAACATGTACTTGTGCAGATTGTCCTTTGGTTTTGTTATCTCTGGTTGTACCTCTACACACAGCTGCAAAATGACCTGTCTTTCCACAAGCAAAGCACATTTTATTCTGTACCACAGTGCAGTCCTGACTTGTGTGTCCCGCCCTGCCACATTTATTGCAGGTGATATGTAAAGTCCTCTGTGGAAAACTCTCTTTTCTACTCCAGATATTCCTATTATTATAGGTAGGTTTGGAGACTGTATTGACAGATGCAGTGTTCTTGGTTTCAATATGCAGAGCCTGGAGCTCAGACAGTTCAATGGCTCTTGCAATCTCCTGCAGACTAGTAAGTGTGAGACTAGGTTCTCTCAATAATCTCCTCCTGAGGTGCACAGATGTGCATTTCTCTATGACCTGATCTCTGATTATCTCCTCAGTTACAGTCCCAAAATCACAAGACTTTGCCAGATATTTCAGCCTAGTCACATAACTGTCTGTGGTTTCTCCCAGTTCTTGCACAGCCTGTCTAAACTTATATCTTTCATAGGGAATATTTTTCTTTGGCTCAAAGTACTCACTCAGTCTATTCATAGCTGTCTCATAGTCTGAATCTTCCCCTGTTGCTCCCAGGGTTTCAAAAATGTCCTGAACTTGAGGTCCAGCTAGATGCAGCAGCATGGCTCTCTTCTGAGCAGGTGCAGTCACTCCTGTGGCTATAACATAGAGCTGAAATCCCTTCTTCCACTTGTCCCAGCGCTGTGAGAGACTAGTGTGGTCTCCAGACACATCAAACGGTCCGATAGCCGGTAAATCCAGAAAGCTAGCCATCCTCGTCGCCAAAATGTAGTGTATTAACACAGACAGGCTTGTACAGGTTGCTTCTTTATTCACTGCACATCAGCATGCAACTAACTTCAGCCACACCCAGCTCCCAGACATATAAATAATTGTAACATTTTGCAGACAGCAACTTAACCCGTTGCTTACCATACTACAAAGTGGCTAGGAGGAACAAGGTGAATAGACAGGTTATGCAGACTTATAAAGAAAAAAAAAAAATACATATTAAGGTATGCTGAAAAAAAAACATAATTATTTTTTTTCAACATTTGTTTTCCAATTGCTATGTGGAATTTATCAACATGTGCACATAGTAATATTTATACTACTAACACTAGTATTTATTTAAAAAAATAATACAGAAAGTAGTGAATCATGAAAATACTGCATTATGGTCATTAGATGAAGCTGATGATGGAGCTAAAGAGCATAATAAATAAGTATCTATCTCCTATGAACATAAGCTCCATCTAGTGGCCATAAAGCAGTAGTTTTCTGATTCACTCTATTTTTTATTTTATTTGCTGGCACACTTAAGTTGGTAACCATATATTCTGCGCTGAGAAAGATACATTGTATACAGCTTGTCAGCTTCCATAAATTGTTTAGGCTCCGTTCACATCTTGGCGTTGCTATTACAGGCGTTTTTTCAGGCGTTTTTATGGGCGTTTTTGCAGGCGTTTTACAGGCGTTTTTACAGGCGTTTTTTGTGCAGGCATTTTTAGATTGACTAGAGACCAATGGAAAACGCCTGTAATCTGCCCAAAAAGAAGCTCAAGTACTTTTTTGAACCTTGGGCGTTTTGCTCACAGTGTCAAAACGCACAGATGTGAACAGGGGCCATTGAAATGAATAGGATTTGTCTTGTTGGGCGTTTTGAGAGCTGATCCTAGAGCAGAAAAACTCCCCAAAACACCTACATGTGAACGGAGCCTTAGAGAACAGAAAGCCTATTTTAAGCTTGTTATTGTAAATTTATTGCATATCCTGAAGGAGCAAAAAAGCAGCATAAATGAATATTAATGGCTCTATTTTTCTATTTTTAATGAATGAATACTAATTTGACTAAGAGAGAACATAATCTAGTAAGATTTGATTTTGCCCCCTTTTGCACAGAACAAATGTACAGTAAATTGCTATTCACAGTTGTATTAAAGGAGAAGTGCGGGATTTAAAATAAACAAACCTACATACTACATACTCACTTTTATGGATGCAGCATTGGTCCTGTCTGGCCTTCGCACACGGCAGCTTCTACAGAGGAGCCGCCCCCTCTCTCCGGGACCCCACTCACCAGCTGAAGATCCAGCATGCATGAGACACTTTCCTCTGCCAATCTCCAGGGCTGTAACAATGCCTGTGCCCTCACTTGTCAGGTTTCCTCCCACTGTCCAATATGCCTCCCTATTGGACCAGTGTGAAACATTCAGACAAGCTGAGCAGCACCTGAGCACCATGAGCATACCCTACTAATGGATCCTGCTCCCTGGTAGGCAGAGAGCACTATATATTTACCTGGCAAGCTTCCTGGTAAACAGAAAGACCCAAAAATGATTTCTCTACTAGCACCTACCTAGGAGGGTGCTACATCCACCCTCCCACCAAACCAAGCCATGTCCTCATTGACTCTTGTGACTGTAAATCCCTATCTGCTACTGAACTCCGGCATACTCACCTCCTGGTGGGGCAATCCTGAGGACTGTGACCTGGTACTAACATGCAGCGAAGCCCATCTCCACAATCAGGAGCTCTTGTGAATACCGGTTAGTACCCTGGCTTTAACAGGAGAAGTCCTCTGTGGCAGACGTTCTTTTCTCCCAGGTGTTGAAACAATGGCAGTTGCAATGATCCCCTCCTTCATTTGCAAGGATAGAAGGGAAGGGGCATTTGGGAAAAGGGCCTCTAGTCCTAATAGCAACATTTCAACTGTGTTAATTCTTCCGCCTCAACAACCCCTTTGTAACATACAACTCTTCTATACAGACCAAGAACTCGGTGTACCTCAGTAGTAATGGCCAGGATGAGGTATACAAACAATCTTGCCTTCAGGACTCAAGATGCTGATGGCCCAAGCTTGGCCTTTCTTGTCTGGATGGTTGACTTCTACTCGATCAATGTATACTGAACAAAATTATAAACGCCACACTTTTGTTTTTGCCCTCATTTTTCACGAGCTGAACTCGAAGATCTAAGACTTTTTCTATGTACACAAAAGGCCTAGTTCTCTCAAATATTGTTCACAAATCTGGCTAAATCTGTGTTAGTGAGCACTTCTCCTTTGCTGAGATATTCCATCCACCTCACAGGTGTGGCATATTAAGATGCTGATTAGACAGCATGATTATTGCACAAGTGTGCCTTAGGCTGGCCACAATAAAAGGCCACTCTAAAATGTGCAGTTTTATCACACAGCACAATGGCACAGATGTCGCAAGTTTTGAGGGAGCGTGCATTTGGCATGCTGACTGCAGGAATCTCCACCAGAGCTGTTGCCAGTGAACTGAATGTTCATTTCTCTACCATAAACCGTCTCCAAAGGCGTTTCAGAAAATTTGGCAGTACATCCAACCAGCCTGACAACCGCAGACCACGTGTAACCACACCAGCCCAGGACCTCCACATCCAGCATCTTCACCTCTAAGATCGTCTGAGACCAGCCACACACACAGCTGCTGCAACAATCGGTTTACATAACCAAAGAATTTCTGCACAAACTGTCAGAAACCGTCTCAGGGAAGCTCATCTGCATGCTCGTCGTCCTCATCGGGGTCTCAACCTGACTGCAGTTTGTCATCGTAACTGACTTGAGTGGGCAAATGCTCACATTCAATGGTGTCCGGCACTTTGGAGAGGTGTTCTCTTCACGGATGAATCCCAGTTTTCACTGTACAGGGCAGATGGCAGACAGCATTTATGGCATTGTGTGGGTGAGCAGTTTGCTGATGTCAACATTGTGGATCGAGTGGCCCATGGTGGCGGTGGCGTTATGGTATTGGCAGGTGTATGTTATAGACAACGAACACAGGTACATTTTATTGATGGCATTTTGAATACACAGAGATACCGTGATGAGATCCTGAGGCCTATTGTTGTGCCATTCATCCCCGACCATCACTTCATGTTGCAGCATGATAATGCACGGCCCCATGTTGCAAGGATCTGTACACAATTTCTGCAGGCTGAAAACATCCCAGTTCTTGCATGGCCAGTATACTCACAGGACATGTCACCCACTGAGCATGTTTGCGATGCTCCGGATCGGCTTATACGACAGCGTGTTCCAGGTCCTGCCAATATCCAGCAACTTCGCACAGCCATTGAAGAGGAGTGGACCAACATTCCACAGGCCACAATCAACAACCTGATCAACTCTGTGTGAAGGAATGTGTTGCGCTGCGTGAGGCAAATGGTGGTCACCAGATACTGTACTGACTTGTTTTCTGACCCCCCCCCGGACCCCCAATACAGTAAAACTGCACATTTTAGAGTGACCTTTATTGTGGCCAGCCTAAGGCACACCTGTGCAATAATCATGCTGTCTTGATATGCCACACCTGTGAGGTGGATGGATTATCTCGGCAAAGGAGAAGTGCTCACTACCACAGATTTAGCCAGATTTGTGAGAAATAGGCCTTTTGTGTACATAGAAAGAGTCTTAGATCTTTGAGTTCAGTTTATGAAAAAAGATTCCTCGCACACCTCATGCAAATGACCGCTGCCTCTAATTCTTCACTAAGTGAACTGGAACTTGGAGGACTTCCTCTTCCCTCAGTTCCCCAGTCTCACTCAGTCTCCACATCTGATTCACATTCACCGATTCCCTTTTACAGAGATTCAAATCGGAACTTAAAGCTGGGTGACCCCACATCAATAATCCCTTCCTCCTCCTCAGTAGATGAACTGTAGAACCCCAGCTTCTGGATCCATCTCCACCCCTCCCATGAGGCAGTGGTGATGGGGGGGATAGGGATAACATCAGTAGCGGTGGTGGTGGGGAGGTGGGGATAGGGATGACATCAGTGGCAATGGTGGTGAGGATAGGGATGACATCAGTGGCAGTGAACAATGTCATTTCTATCCCCACCACCACTGCCACTGATGTCATTCTTATCCCCACCAACACTGCCACTGATGGTATCCCTATCCTTACCACTACTCCCACTGATGTCAACCCTAGCCTCAACACTGATGTTATCTCTATCCCAACCACCACTGATGTCAACGCTATCCCCACCACCACCACCACTGATGTCATCCCTATCCCCACCACTGCCACTGATGTCATCCCAATCCCCACTGCCACTGATGTCATTCCTATTCCCACTGCCACTGATGTCATTCCTATTCCCACTGCCACTGATGTCATTCCTATTCCCACTGCCACTGATGTAACCCCTATCCCCACCACCACTGCCACTGATGTCACCCCTATCCCCACTGCCACTGATGTCATTCCTATTCCCACTGCCACTGATGTAACCCCTATCCCCACCACCACTGCCACTGATGTCACCCCTATCCCCACTGCCACTGATGTCACCCCCTATCCCCACTGCCACTGAGGTCATTCCTATTGCCACTGATGTAACCCCTATCCCCACCACCACTGCCACTGATGTAACTCCTATCCCCACCACCGCTGCCACTGATGTCACCCCTATCCCCACCACCAATGTCACCCCTATCACCACCACTGCCACTGATGTCACCCCTATCCCCACCACCAATGTCACCCCTTTCCTCACCACCACTGCCACTGATGTAACCCCTATCCCCACCACTGCCACTGATGTCATCCCAATCCCCACTGCCACTGATGTCATTCCTATTCCCACTGCCACTGATGCCATTCCTATTCCCACTGCCACTGATGTAACCCCTATCCCCACCACCACTGCCACTGATGTCACCCCTATCCCCACCACCACTGATGTCACCCCCTATCCCCACCACCACTGCCACTGATGTCATCCCAATCCCCACTACCACTGCCACTGATGTCATCCCAATCCCCACTACCACTGCTACTGATGTCATCCCTATCCCACCACCACCATACGAAACTACATACAAATTTTGGGGGCGCCTGTGAACAAAAACCTTGATTTTACTACACGTGTAATATATGACCCTGCACACTGGAATGAGAGCAATAATTATAGGATCATTATTCATGGTTAACTCTGAACTGATGACCTCTATGATCTTTAATACGTAGCTTTGCCTATAGAAAATATAGGGTACTGAAATGTGTTGCTATTTTCGGGCATGCATAGTTTTAAGGTTTGACATATTGGGTATTTATGTACTTGACACAAACTCATCTTTTATATTTTACCCAAAAATTGGGTAATATATTTTTAATGTACCCTAAAATTACCTGTTATCTCTTAGCCTGGGTTCACACTAAATGCAGACTTCATCTAAATAGCAACCCGTCCATGCAAACAGATTGTGGAGTGTATGTAAGGTTAACGACACTCCGCAATCAGTTTCCAAAACGCAGCGCGATTTGCAGAATCGGATCGCATGGGTGTTCAGGCTAAATATAACTAAAAAACATAGAGAAACCGGTAGTTGTTCATCATTGGTCATTTTGTTAAAAAAAAAAAAAATGGGCTGCTCAGCCTAAAATGCCCGGACCTATTTTTTGTCCCAGTCCGGGCCTGCTCCTGCTGCTGTGATCGCAACCAATGCACCTTGTGGCCACTGCCCGGCCCTCACAACTTGTGTGCATTGCATCTCTGAAATGTGGGTCTCTCTTGTTTGGCAGATGGTTGTGTGGGTCTGCACCACTGGTCCCGGGCCCCAGCGGTGTTCTCGGCAATCCCTGTCCTCTTTCAAAGGGAATAGCCTCTACTGGTGTCAGAAGTTCAGAGGTGATCTCTACCTCCCAGCTCACCTATAGCCTGCTGGGCTGGCAATCACTGTGCTCCAAATTCAGCAACATGTCACTGCAGTGCCCACACTGGCTTCATGCTCACAGCCACATGGATACATTCAAGCATCTGCCACATACCAGCCCAAGATGCTCCGTGTCCCCTCCGCTGCACAATGCCAGACTTCCCTTGGCAATCAATCGGACTCATGTATCCAACACGGTCAGATTCCGCATCTTAGACTGCTCTGCAGGATCTCTGCCAACACATGGGATAGCCTCCGCGCTCTGGCTCACTCCGGCATCCGCCATCTTGCTCCTCCACACGTGTCTTCTCCTCAGCTACACCCAACGGCGGAAGTGATGTCTCAGCTCCCTTCCTTCGTTCGGATTGGCGGCCTGCGGACGGTGACTCCGCCCCCATCCCCAGATTCTCTGGCGGTGGCTCCTCCTGCTAGGCAGATCTCTTTGGCGCGCTCTCTCCCACGCAGTATAGTAACCCCTTCTCTGCTGCCTTAACACCGCTCAGCCTGCACGAATGGTACTGCAATGCAGATTGTGTTCCCTGCCACAAACACACATACATCTGCCTCTTGTGTCTTTACTTGAGCTCTGATTACACCTTTTCATTCACATGTCAACCGAACTCCCCCACTGCTGCTGAAAATTGTCCTGCTGTTACCGACTGCGCAGCAGGTATTTTCTTCTACAGCACATGTAATGACACAACCCCTGAGGCCCCAATCCCAACATCCGAGGTTACTGCTTTCTTGACCATAACTTGAAAGCACACTTGCACTGATTACTGTTAAGCAGATAGTACTTTCTTCCACAGTACAACACATCCTTTCTTCACTGACACTACAGCATTTACATAGGAAGACATGGCGTTTCTTTGGTATCTATCCGATTGTTGCCGGTAGCAACCACTGCCGTAATTAAGAGGAAAATCTCGGATTACACCCCCAAATGCAGCACTGTCCCCATAGGGGACTTCTTAGGCCTCTCTTTGATTACCTGCAGACAGTTGCTGGGGGTTTTTCACTTTTCCCCCCTTACTCCCATTTGCTCGTTACTCAATAAACAGTCCAGGGTATTTTGTTTTAATATTTATTGAGGAACTTGGATGGAAGAACAGAATAGTGGGATACTCCAACTGAACTATTCACAGTAGATAAGGACAACTTTCACTTGGCCTCACCCGATTACTTGTGGAAGGAGACACACTGCTTTGACCATACTGCCACTTGTATGAAAGAATTAGGTCTTCAAGTTCTTGCTCTCTCTAGCAGCAGACTTGATGCACCTACTTTATCTTCAGGACACTCTCTAGCATCCCTTTGACTGACACCCGTCCACTGACTCTTCTACTGAAGGGATGGTTCTCACAGGACAGGCCCCATGACACAGATCTGTACTCACTTTAGGCAGATTCAGATCCTTTCCAGTGTCTCCCTTCCAGTCAGCTCTGCAGGAGATCTGGGTTCAGCTCTCAGGTCGACTACCCAAGGCCGCATGGCAGCTTCTACAGAGGAAGGGCAGCTGCCCCCTCCCCCTGGGACCCTGCTCTCCAGCCTAAGACCCTGAACACATGTGCCCCTGGCATTTATACAGTCACCCAGCATGAACTAAAGAACTTTTCTAACTATAGATTTACCTGGCAATCTTCCTAGTAAGCAGAAAGACCTAAGGGTGCCATATATATATATATATATATATATATATATATATATATATATATATATATATATAAAATTAAAATAGAAAAAAGCAAAGAAACTTGTACAAAATACATTGCAATGCATGAAAATAAGTGGCGCATGCCAGATTCTGTGGGACTGTCTAAAAATATCAACTAAATCCTGTCCTCCATGCAGGTTCTCCCACTGTCCAATATGCCTCCTTATTGGACCAGTGTGAAACATTCAGACAGGCTGCGCAGCGCTGCCCCTAAGCACCATGAACAGACCCTACCAATTGATCCTGCTCCCTGGTGGGCAGAGAGCACTATAGATTTACCTGGCAATCTTCCTTGTAAGCAAAAAGACCCAAGGGTGCTACATATATATATATATATATATATATATATTGTAACAGGAAGTCAGCTAAATCTGGGAATGTAGTCACAGGAAGGAGATACATTTCTACCTGATTTAGAAAGTCCATTAATTAATTTAGGGTGTTGGCTACAGAGCTAGCCAGCAGGAAGTTGAAAGGCCTTCACCTGTTCAGAATGAGGGAGTTAAGGCTCTATAATTTGTTCAGAGAAATTCCTATTGTTTGCTGCCTCCAGAAGCTGCATCCTGAAGCCATGTGGGCTGGGAGCAGGAGGACAGTCAGCGTGTGCCTCCCGACAGGATGTGTGGGCCTGGGAGAAGACCCCCCGGAGTGATGTGTGCCCGGGACGGTAACCAAGGGTGAATACGTCTCAAAGGTGAGAAGACGAAGTGTTTCTGTGTGAAAGAAACAAAAGGACTGTGTTGCCCTGTGAAGCTATTATAAAAGGACTATTGAGTGTCCGCTGTAGGACAAGGAAGTCTGCCCGACGGTAGGTTGGAGACAGACACTTAGGCAGGTTCCAGTTGTGAGAAGGTAGCCGCCCACAGAGGCCAGGATTTATTTTCTGTTTTGTTTTATTTTGGATGTTTTGCTGCATACAGCCTGGTGAAGAAAACACCATTTAATAAACCACACTGTTTGTTTGCAAGCACTTGTCGGCTACCTCTCTGGGAAAACGCACCCCCCAAGGGGTCATCCACACCCGCCACCGAGCTAATCCCTCACATATGGTGGAGGATGCGGGCATAAGCAGAGATCCCTGCAAGGAAGTGCAAATGTTTGATGAACTTTATCTGGTGCATGAGATTGCACAATCTATGTGTGCAGGAGAGAAGATCCTGACAGAAAAAAAAAAAAAAAAAAGTGTTTTAAAGAGACAGCGGTCTCAAAATTATTTGATGAACTTTGTTGTGTCTGGTGCAAGTGACTGCACAAACTGTGTGTGCAGGAAAAGAGATCTTGCAAGAGAGAGAGAAAAACTACATGTGTTAAAGAGACAGTGGTCTGAAAATTGTTTGCTGGACTGTGAAAAATTTGTTTGTGGAGTTATTGAAGATGGGGCGTTCAAAACGCCTGAAGAATGCAAAGATAGATGAAATGAGAGACCGGATTCTATGGATGGAGGGGATGTTGCCGTCTGAACCAGCCCCATCCATGCCTAAAGAGAGTCTACTAAAGAGGAAGGTTGTTGTCCCTAGCAACACTGATGAAACCGCTATGGAGACGCAGTGTGCTCAGATGAAAAGTAAACTCAAAATGGAGGAGATGTTGAAACATCTGATTATATCAAATGCAGCTCAACAGCAAGCAAATGCAGCTCAACAGCAGGCAAATGCGGATTTTCAGCAGAGCTTTGCAGCTCAACAAAAGGCTCATCAAGAGAGCATGGCAGGCTGGAAACAGAGACGCCAGCAGCCAATGGAGGCCATCGGTTTGGAGGAAACCGAGTATGTGTGCAGGGCTGAGTTGGATGCCTTGCAACGGAAAATGGAAGAAAAGGAACAAGCCTTGGAATTGCTTAAAATGGAGCATAGAAACTTGCAGGAAACGAATGAACTACTCAAGTCTCATGTGTCACAGTGGGAAGAATCCACTGCTCTTCTTTTGGTCGAGTTGCAAAAACGCAGAGAGACTATAATGGAGAAAGATACCATCCTCATGGAAAAGGAAAGTGAAATTCAGACTTTGCAGAAGCAAAGTATGGTTGATATGTTGGAGTTGCGGATTCAGCTGGAAAAAAGTCTTCAGTGTTTGGAAGTTACAAAAATAGACCTGCAGGAGTCGCAGGAACAGAATGTCGCTCTGAAAACGACATTGTCTCTCAGCGACAACGAGAAAAGTGAAAGAGAGGCTAAATTACTGAGTACTGTGTATGAGCTCACCACTTTGAGCAATGTGGTAGATGAATTACGTGCAGACTGTGAAAGTTGGAAAGGGGAAGCCCAACGTGTCCAGCAGCAGTTAAAGGAGAAAGAAGCCTGTGTGGCAGAATTACATTCTTATTCCCAGAAACTAGCCAATGAGGTGAAGGCTGTTATGCAGGGAAAAGGAGATTGTGAACATAAGAGGGAAAAAGTAGAGGCACAGCTTCTGGAATCGCAAGTCAAGGTGTCAGAAGGTGACCGATTGTGTGCTAAGCTGTCAGAGAAGGCAAACCGACTGCAGGTTGAGCTGGACAATGTTATAAATCAGCTTTCTCAAGCAGACAGCAAATCTAGAGAAATTGCGGAAGATTTTTCTATCTTGGAATCGCAGCTGCAAGACACGCAGGAACTCTTACAGGAAGAGAGGTGTCAAAGGCTGAGTTTTAGCACAAAGCTCAAACAAATGGAAGATGAGAAAAATGGCTTCCTGGAACAATTAAAAGAGGAGGCGGAAGCAAAGAAAAACCTATCAGAGCAAGTCGCAACATTGCAAGCTCAGATAGCGGATATGAAAAAACGCATGGAAGAAAGCGTTGGTTCATTACAGTGTGTTGAAGATGTGAAAAAGAAGTTTGATCAGATGCTTGGTGAAGAGAAGACTGTGTCTGCAAAATATGCAGAAGAACGCGCACGTGCAGAAACGGAGGTGCGTGATAACGAGAGCAAAGCCCTGTTCTTGGCTCGCTCTTTGGAGGAAGCTCTAGAGTGTAAGGCTGAACTAGAAAGTGTTAAACAGCTGCGTACAGAAATGGAAGAATTGGTCAGCTCCAAGGATGATGTTGTGAAAAGCGTTCAGGAGCTAGAAAAGTCTAAGCGAGCCTTAGAACAGCAAGTAGAAGAGATGAAGATTCCGTTGCAGGAACTGGAAGAGGAATTCCAGGCAACAGAGGATCTGTCCCAAAGAGGGGATAGTGTGCCTGATGCAGTTTTTAAAAGGATCAGTGTTTTGGGGTCTGTCCTGAGTGAGCCTCAGAAATGTGACGACATGTGGCTTGAATCACCCCTTTGGAATAAACCGTTCCTTCAAAAACTTCAAGCATTGGAAAATGTATCATTAGAACTTCAGCAAACAAAGGAGCTGAGTAAGAAATGTGGTGATTTCTCAGTTCAGGCTGAAAACCTAGTGGAGAAAACTAAGGCTGTTGGTGAAAACGTGAAGCAAATGAATAAGTGCCTTTCAGGGAGTGTTTCCAAAATGGAACTGGTGAAAGACGGGTGGCAGAAGTTTGATCGTGATCTTGAGATGCATTCCATGTGGAATTCAGATAGAGAAAAAGAACTAGGTGACCTTGAGCGGTCAAATAGTTCAGCAGAAAGTGCATTGAAGAAACCTGTAAAAGAATGTGTTGCAGTTCCATGCTTCTTCACTGATGCAGAGAGGAGGTCTATAATGGATACCACCCAGATCGCTGGGTTCAACTGTGTTGTTGCCTTTAACCCCTATGTTGGTGGAAGGAAAGTTGATGATGTTCTGGTTGGCTACTTCTGTGAAGAGTTTGGCAAGAAATATAAACTGAATATCAAATCAAATAGTAGGCCTTTACTGCGACTCGCTCAGGAGGGCGACAAGTTTAAGAAGTTGATGAGTGCAAATGCTTCAGATCTGCCTATGAATATGAAATGTTTGGTGAATGATATTGATATCTCTGGGAAAAGGAACAGGGGTCACTTTGAAGAAATGTGTGACAGCCTGTTGTCTCAATTGGAAAATCCTCTGCACAGCATCTTAGAGCAAGCAAAGCTCAAGAAGGAAGATCATTCCCTTTTACAACAAAAAGTCAATGATTGTGTACAGCTGTATGGAGAGGCAACTCAAGTCACAGAGGGATGTCAAGAGTCCCTACTTGGAACAAAGCTTAGTGAAGCAAAGGTTCTCAAAGTTTTGTGGAAAACATTTATGGATTGCAGAGAGAGGCGTCTTAAGAATGTTGAAGACATTAAGACTAGCCCAATTGAGTTGCCTATGGATCACGGTCCTCCATGGTGGATTGGACAGACGGTTATGAGGGACAAGCTGTCTGACATTTATGAGAAAGCTGTCAATGAAGATGACAGAAACGAGAAGGAGCGAAATGATGCCAAAAATGCAGTTGAAGAATGTGTATATGAGATGAGAGACAAACTGTGTGGCATTTATGAGAAATCCGTCAATGAAGATGACAAAACAGTTTCATCCGGAAGCTTGAGGATAATAGGAGGCTTATCAGTGAGTCAGCAGTGCCTGACACATGCGTGCCTGGAAATCTGTGTCCCAACCCTAGGGTTGAAACAAGAGGGGGGGGTATGTAACAGGAAGTCAGCTAAATCTGGGAATGTAGTCACAGGAAGGAGATACATTTCTACCTGATTTAGAAAGTCCATTAATTAATTTAGGGTGTTGGCTACAGAGCTAGCCAGCAGGAAGTTGAAAGGCCTTCACCTGTTCAGAATGAGGGAGTTAAGGCTCTATAATTTGTTCAGAGAAATTCCTATTGTTTGCTGCCTCCAGAAGCTGCATCCTGAAGCCATGTGGGCTGGGAGCAGGAGGACAGTCAGCGTGTGCCTCCCGACAGGATGTGTGGGCCTGGGAGAAGACCCCCCGGAGTGATGTGTGCCCGGGACGGTAACCAAGGGTGAATACGTCTCAAAGGTGAGAAGACGAAGTGTTTCTGTGTGAAAGAAACAAAAGGACTGTGTTGCCCTGTGAAGCTATTATAAAAGGACTATTGAGTGTCCGCTGTAGGACAAGGAAGTCTGCCCGACGGTAGGTTGGAGACAGACACTTAGGCAGGTTCCAGTTGTGAGAAGGTAGCCGCCCACAGAGGCCAGGATTTATTTTCTGTTTTGTTTTATTTTGGATGTTTTGCTGCATACAGCCTGGTGAAGAAAACACCATTTAATAAACCACACTGTTTGTTTGCAAGCACTTGTCGGCTACCTCTCTGGGAAAACGCACCCCCCAAGGGGTCATCCACACCCGCCACCGAGCTAATCCCTCACAATATATATATATATATATATATATATATATATATATATATATATAAATTAAAATGGAAAAAAGCAAAGAAACTTGTACAAAATGCATTGCAATGCATGAAAAAATTTGGTGCATCCCAGATTTTGTGGGACTGGCTCAAAATATCAACTAAATCCTTTCCTCCTGCAGGTCATGTCTGAAGTCCCAGAACCCAGAGCAGGTACAAGTTCCAGCATTTTGCTCCGCTAATTTACCTCAATCTATTATTGTGACAGGCAGGCGGCGGGGATAGCTGATGGCTGCCTGTCACAATAATACACGTCTGAGTCAAGGGAAGCTTTCTCTAGGTTCCTCCTCATCTGACATTATCTTCCAGAGCAGGAGAAGGGATGTCCCTTTGGATGGAATTGTGCTGTAATGGAGATCAGAGATTTACAATGGGGGGAGCGCACTGTCAGGAGTACACTGAGGGAGGGAAGAGGATTTATGCTGGGTGGGATTGTGCTAGAAGAGGGGAGAGGCTTTGTGTTGGAAGGGGGATTTCTGCCGGGAGAAGGATTTCGGCAGTGAAGAGCATTTGTTCTTTGAGGAAGATTGGAGTGTGGGGGGGGGGGGTATTGTGCTATAAATGGGGGGATGATTTGCGCTAGGAGGGGAGATTTGGGGAAGAAGAGTTTGTGTTAGCTGACAAGAGAGAATATTGTACTGTAATAAGGGGCTGTGCTGCTGGGATTTGTGGTGGGGAAGGGAAGTACTTGTGCTCAGAGGAGGAAGGATTTATGCTGGGGGGGGGGGGGCACTGGGGGAAGAGGATTTGTTCTTAGAAGGGAGTTTGGGGGGAAGAGCATTTGTTCTTGGGGAGGGGGGATTGGAGGGCAAGAGAATTTTTACTAGAAGGGAGATTTGGGGTGAGAGGATTTGGTTTGGTACTCCGGACCCATACTGTGCATTACATACTCCTTACCCAGCTCTCTATGTGTTTATATTCCTAAATCTGACACTGACTGTGCATTACATACTCCTGTCCCTTGCACTCTGTACATTACACAGCTCTCTATGTGTTTATATTCCTAAGTCTGACACTGAATGTGCATTACATACTCCTGACCCTTGCAGACATTACACACCGCTTGACCCCAGAACTTTGCCTTGCAGACTCCTACACTAAATTCTACAATAAATACCACTCACCAAAATGTTCATTGTCTCAACAGTTGGTGGTTGCTAAGCAGTCCCTGACTTCTTTAACCACTTCCTGTCCGGCGACTGCATTTAAATGGCTGAGCAGGGCAAGTAGCCATCTGGGGGCATACCTGTAGGGTTGCCAGTCATTGAGGTATTTACCATTGAATCCAAATGGACTCTAATTTTAGTAAACCCCTACATCAGTACAACCCTGCCCCCCTGAACAGTCATATAAAAACTATAATAATCTAATAACTGCTTCAATTACTATTTTTTCTAATGATAGTGGTTTACACTGCGTTTTATAGTTATAATGATTTCAGTTATTATATGAACGTTCAGGTGGTGCAAAACAGACTGGGGATAATAAACAGACTGGGGGTAATAAACAGACCAGAGGGTAATAAACAGACCAGCGGGTAGTACACATACTGGGGGGTAATAAACAGACTGGTGGGTATTATACAGACTGGGGTGGGGGGTAGTCAGGGGCAGACTGGCAACTTTCGACCCAGGAGGCAAGTACAAACCAGAGGCCCATGGTGCAGCGACTCAGTCCCCCTCCCACTCGTCCTTCTCCTGACCCCCATTCCAGGCTAAAGCTCTGCTCCAGGTACTCTCTACTCACCGGCTGAATCTGGGGTTCCCAACCTGGCCAGAAGGAGGCAGTTGGGGGGAGCTGGGACAGCTTGGTTGGGGCTGGCCAGGGGAGAAGAGTCTCCAGTGGGGCATGGAACCAGCCTCTGCTCAGACACAGTTTGCACCATCCATGCTGGGGGGGGGGGGGGGGGACATGCGCTCAGTCCTGGTCTTCATCCCGCACTCAGTAGGTCAGTGGCGGGGACTTTTTACTTCTCTTCACCAGGAATCCTTTAGGCATGTCTGTGGCAGAAGCAGTGCAGCCTTTTTACAGGACATGAGAGCGGCCCAGGGGGCAACTGCCCCCCTACCCCCTGGCCCAGTCCTCCCCTGGGGGTAGTATATAGACTGGGTCTTATAGACAGACTGGTGGGTAGTTCATAGGCGGGGGTAATAGACAGATTGGTAGGTAGTATATAGACTGTGGGTAATAGACAGACTGGTGGGTAGTATATAGACTGGGGGTGGTAGGAGGTGTGTCTAAAAATTGTGATGAATGTTCCGATATCTCAACGGCAACATGGGCCAGGTGCGTGCACATGCACATGGCTATCAAGAGACAGGTTGAGAAGTGCTACCTAATGTGGAGTACACTGTCTGACCACTGGGGTAAACCTGCTGCAGGCAGCCAAACATAGTCAACGTGAGAGGTAGGATCACAGTGCAATGGAGCAATGAGTGAACATCAAGTTCTGCTACAAATTGGGGAAGACCACGACTGGTGGGTAATATACAGACGGGGGGGGGAGTATATAGACTAGGTCTAATAGACAGACTGGTGGGTAGTAAACAAATTGGTGGGTAGCATATTGACAAGGGGTAAATGACAGACTGCTAGGTAGTATATAGACTGGTGGGTAGTGTGGTGGAGTGAAAAACTGATGGTTTGGATTGCTTCAAATGGGGTCCGTATTTACAAGTGATACTAATGTGTATTGTACTTCAGTGTCAGACAGGCTCTCCCTATTGTTTGTGTTTTGAGATGGAATGTGTATTGTGTCTACCTGTCCCATTGTTAAATGTTAATGACCTCACATTGTTATGTCCAGATGGCTAGATAATTAGTTTAGGTTAATTCTGTTCCTGTATACAATATCATCTGCATATGATAATGAAATCAGAAAGAGGGGAGGGATTGTGTACACTGTATTGGAGTGTAAAACTCTGTTTTTATTGGATTGTGAATTTCATGACCTGTTCCCCACAAGGTCCACCTGGGCGGTAACCTTGTGGGGGAAAACTGTATAAAAGAGCAGCTGTACCATTAACCACTTCCTACCCACCCTATAGGGAATTGACGGTGGGAAGGTGGTTGTGTTATCCTGACACGCCGTCATATGACACACAGCATATCTGATCTCGGTAAAGAGCCTACTGACGTAGGCTCTTTACCATGTGACCAGCTGTGTCCAATCACAGCTGGTCACATAGTAAATAGGAAGTGCCATTGATCGGCTTTCCTCAGTTCGTGCCTGAAAGGTACGAGTAGAGGAGAGCCGATCTGCGGCTCTCCTGACAGGGGGGGTCTGCACTGGTAATCAGTGCATTGATTACCAGTGCAGACCCTTGGGGGGGGTGCCACTAGAGCCACCAGGGATGCCCACCCATGACCCCCGGGATGCCCACCGTGGCCACCAGGGATGGCAATCAGTGCTCAGAGAGCCTGCCAGTGCCCTCCCCATCAGTGCCCATCATTGCCATCTATCAGTGTCGCCCACCAGTGCCCATTATTGCCCACCAGTGCCGCCTATCAGTGCCACCTATCAGTGCCTATCAGTTCCCATCAGTGCCACCTATCAGTGCCCATCAATCCCGCCTATCAGTGCCCATCAGTGCCGCCTATCAGTGCCCACCAATGCTGCATATCCATGTTACCTATCAGTGCCACATATCAGTGTCCATCAGAGCCGCATATTAGTGCCACCCCATCAGTGCCTCCTCATCAGTGCTTGTCAGTGCAGCCTTATCAGTGCTCATCAGTGCAGGAAAAAAACTTATCTATTTACAAAATTTTATAACATAAACAAAAAACTTTTTTTTTTTTTTCGAACTTTTCGGTCTTTTTTTATTTGTTTAGCAAAAAAGAATACCACCTAAAGAACGCTCTATTTGTGGGAAAAAAAATGACAAATTTGGTTTAGGTACAGTGTTGCATGACCACGCAATTGTCATTCAAAATGCAACAGCGCCAAAAGCTATAAATTAGCCTGGGCGGGAAAGGGGAAAAGTGCCCGGTATTGAAGTGGTTAAACCTTGAGTTCTATTTCACCCTCAATCTAGAGTCCTGTCTCTTATTGGGGGAATCTGCTACAAGTGATTGCTATGCTCTTTATACTCCCTTGAATAATCACTAAGCTCTTGTAAGAGCTTGTTCCTGTTCCTGCTGCACTCTCCGGGGAAAGAGAGGTTCACCCACTGGAACCTGGAGCATTGTCATAGGTCCAAGGTGGGTAGGAGACGGCGAGACCCCAACCAAGTTGCGGCGGTTCGTGGGGTCTGAGGTGGTTATGGTGTCTGGTGGAGTGCTTGGAGCCCTCAGGAAGCACTAGAAGCATCCGTCAACGGAGGTACCCAGTCGGGGTGTCGGTTGATCCGTTACAGGTAGTATATAGACTGAGGGGTACATGGGCAAGGTGCGCACGCATGCACATGGCTATCCAGGGACATGTCAAGAAGTGCCACCTAGCATGGAGTACATGTGACCATCGTGGTAAGCCTGCTACGGGCAGCCGAACATAGTCAGTGTGAGAGGTAGGGTCAAAGTGCAATAAAGCAATGAGTGAACACCATGTTCTGCTATAAATTGGGGAAAACGGCGACAAAGATGCATGACATGCTGGTGCAAGTGTACCGGACGGAAGTCATGACCAGAAAATGTGTTTACGGCTGGTTCAAACACTTTTACGATGGGAAGGAAATGACTGAGGATGAGCCACGTTCGGGTCGGCCGTCAACAAGCAGTACACCAGACATGATCGAGCGAGTGCGACAAAAGCTGGCATCAGATTGACAACTGACGATTGATGGCGGAGGAATTGGGCATTAGCAAGGACATGGTGCACGCCATCGTCCCCGAAAGATCTGTTCCCGGTTTGTGCTGTACAAGCTGACAGACAAACAGAAAGCAAAATGGATGGAAACCTCTGTAGATTTCATTACCATGTGTGACTAGGGTCCATCCTTTCTGTGAACCATTATCACAGGGGATGAGACCTGGTGCTACCAATTCCATCTGGAGTCCAAGCGGCAATCGATGAAATCTCATTCACCATCTTCCCCTGGCACCTGCGGGCTTCTTTCTGTTTCCCCGCCTGAAGAGCGTCATGAAAAGCGCACATTTTGCAGACGTGATGGCAATCCAAGAATGTGTGACAGTGGTTCAGTGACTGATTGCTAAAGAGGCCTTGGCTGACAGTTTCAAGAAGCTTTATGAACGTTCCCAAAAGTGTGTTGTGAAGGGTGGCAATTATTTTGAAGGCCAATAAGCCAGTAGCTCCGACTTTAAAAGGGGTTCCTGCACTACTTTTGGGCGACTTTAACACGACTTGCATTGACTTCTGTTAACCACTTAAGCCCCGAAAGATTTTACCCCCTTCCTGACCAGGGGGTATTTTGCGATTTGGCACTGCATGACTTTAACGGACAATTGCGCGGTCGTGCGATGCTGTACCTAAACAAATTTGACGTCCTTTTTTTCCCACAAACAGAGCTTTCTTTTGGTGGTATTTGATCACATGTGTGATTTTTTGATCATGCGCTATAAACAAAAAAAGAGCGTCAATTTTGCAAAAATAACAATATTTTTCACATTTTTTATATGAAATTCCCCCAAAAAAATGTAAAAATCAAAATGTTTTAACATTTTAGGCCAATTTGTTTTATGTTACATATGTTTGGTAAAAAAAAATCGCAAAAAGCGTATTTTGATTGGTTTGCGCAAAAGTTATTGCGTTTACTAACTAAGGGAAAGATTTTTGTCATATTTGTTGGTTTTTTTTTTGAACGCGTAATGACGATTTTTTTTTTTTTTGTGGGACTGCGACATTGCGGCGGACAGATCGGACCCTTGACTGACATTTTTGGGGTTACCAGTGACATGACTACAGTAATCAGTGCTATACATATGCACTGTTACTGTAAAACGACACTGGTAGTGAAGGGGTTAACTTTATTTGAGAGGGAGGGGTTATGTGTGCCCCTAGGGGCGTGATTCTTACTGTGATTGGCTGTGGCTTGAGGTGTAGGAACAGTGATCAACGGTCCTACATAGTAGAACCGTATGATCACTGTTCTTACACAGGGGAGAATGACAGGCGGCTTGTTTACATCAGCCGCCTGCCTTTCTCCAGCTGTTACGGACGATCACGAGTGCCCGACGGACATCGAGTCCGCCGGGCACACGCGCGGGGGGGGGTCCGTGACCGAGCGGGAGCGCGCATCCGGTGGCGCGCGCTCGCTCCCCAGAGCCTCACAGGCTAGTGACGTACCCATACGTCACTTTGCCTGTGAGGGGCTGACCGCCGCAGTATATGTACTTGCGGCGGTCGGCAAGTGGTTAAAGCTGGGATGAAGTCACGCAGGGATGTCGGCTTCAATGCCGCACTAGTGTTTACTGTTACTTAAAGAGGAAGTAAAGCTTCCTCTGTAACTTGTACCTATAGGCAATCCTATGATAAGATTTACCTGTAGGTACTGTAAATATCTCGGAAACTTGCACCGTTCAGGAGATATTTACCTTACATGCAGCCAGTGACATCACCGGGGCATGCACTCTGAAGGAATGGCTGCCCGTACCATTCCTTTAGAGCCCTGTGCTGTGAACAGCAGCTCCTACGCTCATGTGCGGGACTCCAGAGTGACGCCATCGCGGTTCCAGCCAATCAGATGCCCGGAGGATGGGAACCCAGAAGGAAGACGGGTGAACATGTCGGCTGTGTCAGCAGGGAGCGGGCACTGCTGTGGGGGCTTCGTTCTAAGGTAAGTATTTCATATTGAGCTAGTATTCATTATGCCTTTGTCTTTCAGGTTCCTATTTTTTGGAGATTGACAACCACTTTAGGGAATTTGTATCTTCTGTTTTGTTTTCTGGTACCATTCACCAAACTTTTTAGACACACCTTGTATTTACATTGGGGGGAGGTAATAGCAAGTCACATGGTTCATTGGTCTGGAGCCTTTCCCCTGAGGTGAGTGTAGGGTTAACTAATGCCCCGCCCCTTCCCTGATATCCTCAGCTCCTCCCCCCTACTCTCAGGCAGTACGTGTCTTTTCTCCCGCTGCTTAGGAGGATGGAGGTTCGGTGTTGTGTTCGCGCTCTCTTGCTCGCCGTATTCCTAGTCTATACGGCCGCTGAAGAGAAGGAGCAGCCCCGGGCCGGCCGGGCTCACCAGGACGGCGAGTGTCACTTCTACGCCGGGGGGCAGGTGTACCCCGGGGAGGCCACCCGTGTGCCCGTGTCCGACCACTCCCTGCATCTGAGCAAGGCCAAAAGTGAGTGAGAACCCCGGAAACTGGGCGGGGACCCCCCCCCTGCATAGCGACGGGTACCCCACCCCCTAGTGCTTAGCTGGCCTGGGCTTCTCTTATTGGTGGAGATGTTCTTTCCTCAACATCTGTCATCCTCCGCTCTGCTCTCTATAGAGGCAGGACACTGTCCCCTGGACTTGGGGGGGGCATACTGTCCCCTGGACTTGGGGGGGGGGGGGCATACTGTCACCTGGGCTTGGGGGGGGGGCATATTGTCACATGGGCTTGGGGGGGGCATAGTGTCACTTGGGGGGGGGGGAGAGATATTGTCACCTGGACTAGGAGGAGGGGGGGGGAGAGATACTGTCACCTGGACTAGGAGGAGGGGGGGGGAGAGATACTGTCACCTGGACTAGGAGGAGGGGGGGGGAGAGATACTGTCACCTGGACTAGGAGGAGGGGGGGGGAGAGATACTGTCACCTGGACTAGGAGGAGGGGGGGGGGAGAGATACTGTCACCTGGACTAGGAGGAGGGGGGGGGGAGAGATACTGTCACCTGGACTAGGAGGAGGGGGGGGGGAGAGATACTGTCACCTGGACTAGGAGGAGGGGGGGGGGAGAGATACTGTCACCTGGACTAGGAGGAGGGGGGGGGGGAGAGATACTGTCACCTGGACTAGGAGGAGGGGGGGGGGGAGAGATACTGTCACCTGGACTAGGAGGAGGGGGGGGGGAGAGATACTGTCACCTGGACTAGGAGGAGGGGGGGGGGAGAGATACTGTCACCTGGACTAGGAGGAGGGGGGGGGGAGAGATACTGTCACCTGGACTAGGAGGAGGGGGGGGGGAGAGATACTGTCACCTGGACTAGGAGGAGGGGGGGGGGGAGAGATACTGTCACCTGGACTAGGAGGAGGGGGGGGGGAGAGATACTGTCACCTGGACTAGGAGGAGGGGGGGGGGAGAGATACTGTCACCTGGACTAGGAGGAGGGGGGGGGAGAGATACTGTCACCTGGACTAGGAGGAGGGGGGGGGGAGAGATACTGTCACCTGGACTAGGAGGAGGGGGGGGGGAGAGATACTGTCACCTGGACTAGGAGGAGGGGGGGGGAGAGATACTGTCACCTGGACTAGGAGGAGGGGGGGGGAGAGATACTGTCACCTGGACTAGGAGGAGGGGGGGGGAGAGATACTGTCACCTGGACTAGGAGGAGGGGGGGGGGAGAGATACTGTCACCTGGACTAGGAGGAGGGGGGGGGGAGAGATACTGTCACCTGGACTAGGAGGAGGGGGGGGGGAGAGATACTGTCACCTGGACTAGGAGGAGGGGGGGGGGAGAGATACTGTCACCTGGACTAGGAGGAGGGGGGGGGGGAGATACTGTCACCTGGACTAGGAGGAGGGGGGGGGGAGATACTGTCACCTGGACTAGGAGGAGGGGGGGGGGAGAGAGATACTGTCACCTGGACTAGGAGGAGGGGGGGGGGAGAGAGATACTGTCACCTGGACTAGGAGGAGGGGGGGGGGGAGAGAGATACTGTCACCTGGACTAGGAGGAGGGGGGGGGGAGAGAGATACTGTCACCTGGACTAGGAGGAGGGGGGGGGGAGAGAGATACTGTCACCTGGACTAGGAGGAGGGGGGGGGGAGAGAGATACTGTCACCTGGACTAGGAGGAGGGGGGGGGGAGAGAGATACTGTCACCTGGACTAGGAGGAGGGGGGGGGGAGAGAGATACTGTCACCTGGACTAGGAGGAGGGGGGGGGGGAGAGAGATACTGTCACCTGGACTAGGAGGAGGGGGGGGGGAGAGAGATACTGTCACCTGGACTAGGAGGAGGGGGGGGGAGAGAGATACTGTCACCTGGACTAGGAGGAGGGGGGGGGAGAGAGATACTGTCACCTGGACTAGGAGGAGGGGGGGGGGGAGAGAGATACTGTCACCTGGACTAGGAGGAGGGGGGGGAGAGAGATACTGTCACCTGGACTAGGAGGAGGGGGGGGGGAGAGAGATACTGTCACCTGGACTAGGAGGGTAGGGAGTGGGCGTCATCGATTGTCAGTCTGAAACCGGCCTTAGCATCTACATGTGCAGCCTGAAACCTCGAATTATGGTTATCACAAATAGACTCGCCTCTCTGCGAGAGATCAGATCGTTTAATCTTTCCCACTCCTGTTTTGGGCAGTAGGTTTCCTGCCTGATTCCTCTGCCGAGTCAGGATGGCAGCTAGGACCTCTGCCTAAACAATTCGGCCAGGAGAAGCCTCTGGTTTAAGAAATGGTCAGGTGACTCCTCTTCCAAGTTGCGCCTGTGTGGTTTTCCCCTGTCAGGCAATCATCTGTTTGGCCCTGGCTTACAGAAGCACTGGAGTGCATGGCTGACAGGAAGTAGCTTCCAAAAAAGAAACCGGCTGTATGTATGTGTGTATATGAGACCCCCAAACGTTGGACAGGGCACAAAGGCAGAGGTGGGGTGATCTTTTTTAACCCTCCTCCACAACCAAGTAGCAATGACTCCTACTGCCCAGTGGGAGAAAGATTGAGGGCCTTTCTCTCACAGTGGGCAGCATTACAACATTACAGCTGTAGCATACCTCAACAAGCAGGGGAGTATGAGAAGTAATTTTCTAACTTATAGCCCAGAAAATGTTACTGTGGGCCAAAGTAAATCTGGCCTCCATTTCAGCAGTTCACCTAAATGGGACTCAAAACAGTTTGGCAGATTACTTCAGCTGCCACCAGGTATGTCTGGACAATTGGTCCCTCCACCTGAAGATTTTTGCAGAAATTACCAGCAGGTGGGGATCGCCGAAAGTGGATCCCTTTGCAAGCCAAATAAACAGCAAGACGGAAAAATTATTTTCCCTGAATCCAGCGGATTAGTCTCTGGGGATCGATGCTCTTACGAATCCCTGGTCATTCAGCCTCTTCTACGCCTTTCTTCCTATAAGGCTAATCTTAGAAGTCCCCCAGAAGTTTCTTCTTCGGTTAAGTCCCCTTTTGGCACAAAAGGCTGTGGTTTTCACTCCAAGCCCTGGCCTCAGAGCCCACAGTCACTCTCCCAATGAGACAGGACAATGTATCCTCAGGTGGCATCTTTAAACTTAACGGTTTAGGCCCCTTTCACACATGCTGTCTGTTTGTCATCCATCTGTTGACGGATGAAAAACGGACATCAATGCATCTCTATGTAAAAACGGATGACAATGGATGATCATCCGTTAACATCCGTTTTCATCCGCTTCTGTCAATGTCTGTTTTTTTGAACGGATGAATGCCCTATTTTTCATCCGTCAAAAAAACAGATCGGATGACAACTGACGAAAAATGGATGGAAAACTGATACATTTTGACGTGACTGAACTGAAGAACTGAACGAACTGAACGGACCGTATGTGTGACAGGGGCCTTAAGCCCCGTACACACGTACCGATTGTCGGCCGAACGATCGGCCTTCTTTTGTCCAGTGCTGTCGTGTTGCTTGAAAAGTGCTCTAGACTGCACACAAATTTTGTCGGCCAACAACAACCAACTTCAGAAGTGATGTCATGTGATGGTTAACTTTCCGTGTTTTTTCTTCTCTGAGCATGCCCAGTCTTGCTCATCTGGCTTTTGTCGGCTGAAATCTGTACTGACTGACGAACAATCAGCCGTTCTGGTGACGGCCAACAAAAATTTTATAGCATGCAGCCCAGATTTTGTTCGGCCGAAAAGTCGCAGTCGGTTGTCGGAAGCATCATACTAACAAGCTGACAATCGGCCGATCTGACGTTGGCCGAACATTTACGGCCGACAATCGGTACGTGTGTACGGGGCTTTAGTATCTGAAGAGCAGATATTGAGCCCCCAGGGATTCTAAAAGTTGTCAAAACCCTGGTTAATTGCCGGAAGCCTATTACAAGAACTACAGCTGCAAGAAAAAGTATGTGAACCCTTTGGAATGATATGGATTTCTGCACAAATTTGTCATAAAATGTGATCTGATCTAAGTCACAACAATATACAATCAGTCTGGTTAAACTAATAACACACACAGAATGAAATCTTGCCATGTGTTTATTGAACACACCAACATTCACAGTGCTGGTGGAGTGGAAATAGTATGTCAACCCCTAGACTGACATCTCCAAGAGCTAATTGGAGTGAGATGTCAGCCAACTGGAGTCCAATCAATGAGATGAGGTTGGAGGTGTTGGTTACAGCTGCTCTGCTCTATAAAAACACACACCAGTTCTGGGTTTGCCTTTCACAATAAGCATTGCCTGATGTGAATGGTGCCTCGCACAAAAGAGCTCTCAGAAGACCTACGATTAAGAATTGTTGACTTGCATAAAACTGGAAAGAATTTTAAAAGTATCCCCAAAAGCCTTGCTGTTCATCAGTCCACTGTAAGACAAATTGTCTATAAATAGAGAAATTTCAGCACTGCTGCTACTCTCCCTAGGAGTGGCCGTCCTGTAAAGATGACTGCAAGAGCACAGTGCAGACTGCTCGATGAGGTGAAGAATCCTGGCAAAATACTCTGTGGACAGATGAAACCAAAGTTGAGTTGTTTGGAAGAAACACGCAACACTATGTGTGGCGAAAAAGAGGCACAGCACACCAACATCAAAACCTCATCCCAACTGTGAAGTATGGTGGTGGGTGCATCATGGTTTGGGTCTCCTTTGCTGCATCAGGGCCTGGACGGATTGCTATAGAAGGAAAAATAAATTCCCAAGTTTATCGAGACATTTTGCAGGAGAACTTGGGCAGGCCATCTGTCTACCAGCTGAAGCTCAACAGACGATGGGTGTTGCAACAGGACAATGACCCAAAGCATATAAGTAAATCAACAGAATGGCTTAGGGCTCTTTCACACGGTCCGCCTCCGTAGGCGGATCCATGCTGCTCAGCGGGGATCGATCCACAATCCCCGCTGAGCCGGCGGATGACAGCTCGTCTCCGCTTGCAGTGCGGAGAGGGAGGTGTCACAGCCCCTGCTGCTTTCTATGGGGAATCGGATGAGAGCGGACCGCCTGTCTGCTCTCATCCGATCCCCAGGACGGATGGAAAATAGGGTTTCCGTCCAGATTTCACGGACAGGATTGGATGCAGGTGTCAGCGGACATCTGCTGCTCCATAGGGCTGAATGGGGCATCCGATCAGATCCGCCTAAAAAAACTGACACGCGGATCTGATCGGACCGCCCATGTGAAAGAGCCCTTAAACAGAAGAAAATACGCTTTCTGAAGTGGCCCAGTCAGTCCTGACCTCAACCCGATTGAGATGCTGTGGCATGACCTCAAGAAAGTGATTCACACCAGACATCCCAAGAATATTGCTGAACTAAAACAGTTCTGTAAAGAGGAATGGTCAAGAATTACTCCTGACCGTTGTGCACGTCTGATCTGCAACTACAGGAAATGTTTGGTTGAGTTATTGCTGCCAAAGGAGGTTCAACCAGTTATTAAATCCAAGGGTTCACATACTTTTTCCACCTGCACTGCGAATGTTTACATGACCGTTCAATAAAAACATGGCAACATTTCATTCTTTGTGTGTTATTAGTTTAAGCAGACTGTCTATTGTGACTTAGATGATCAGATCACATTTTATGACCAATTTGTGTAGAAATCCATATAATTCCATTCACATACTTTTTCTTGCAGCTGTATATACTCAAGGGTTGTAAAAAAATGTAACTCTTGGTTATCTGAAAATCAGATTTTTCTCACGATGTTCGTCTACTTTGGAATTTTTTTAAGCGTGCTGACAAGGGTCTAAACTTTTTTAGTACTTTAAATGCCGCTGCTAGGTTTTTTCCTTCCGTATTCGCTTTTGAAAAATCCTGTTATAGCAAGATTTGTTTTTGTTTGTGTGCGACTTCAACTGACAATTGCGCGGTCGTGCGACGCCGTACCCAAACGAAATTTACGTCCTTTTTTTTCCACAAACAGAGCTTTCTTTTGGTGGTATTTGATCACCTGTGCGATTTTTACTTTTTGCGCTATAAACAAAAAGAGCGTTTATTTTGAAAAAATAACAATATTTTTAACATTTTTTTATATGAAATTCCCCCCCCAAAAAGATGTAAAAACCTATTTTTTAAAAAATTTTTGGCCAATTTGTTTTCTGCTACCTATGTTTGGTAAAAAAAATCGCAATAAGCGTATTTTGATTGGTTTGCGCAAAAGTTATTGCGTTTACTAACAAAGGGAAAGATTTGTCATTTTTGGTGTTTTTTTTTTTTTAACGCGTAATGGCGGCGATCTGCGGTTTTTTTTTTTTTTTGTGGGACTGCGACATTGCGGCGGACAGATCGGACCCTTGACTGACATTTTTGACACTTTTGGGGGTACCAGTGACATTACTGCAGTAATCAGTGCTATATATATGCACTGTTACTGTAAAAATGACACTGGCAGGGAAGGGGTTAATTTTATTGGAGAGGGAGGGGTTAATGTATGCCTGGTGCTTACTGACGTGTAGGGGGGGAGGTGACTGAGTGAGTCATGGACAGATCGGATGTCCAGCTATGCTGAACAGTCCGATCTGTCACTCCCTGTCACTATGGAGATCCGTCCGCTTGTGTTTACACAGGCGGGCGGATCTCCACACTAGATCCCCGGCGATCGGGGCAGAGCAGCGGCGATCGCCGCTGCTCCTCCCCTGGCCCGACTCCCGCTGTGAATGAAAACAGCGGGAGCCAGCCTCCGGCAGCGCGCAAGCGCCGCCCAGAAGGGGGAGTGTCTGACGACGTTAATACTACGTCGTCAGACGATAACGAACCACTCTGCCGCAGTAGTATTACTGTGAGCAGACGTAAAGTGGTTAAACCGCTAGGTCAAAACTGGTTGTCGGAGCATGTCCTACCTGGCACCTGTCTCCAGTTCTACAAGCTTTAGTGAGTCCCTTTTGGGCCTCTGAAGGATTTGTCAGTGAAATTGCGCTAAAAATTTCCTGGTTGTATTTGTCAGCTCGGAGGGTCAGTGAATTGCAGACTCTTTTAGAGAACCTTTCCTCACGATTTGTGACGGAGTGATGTTAAAACTGACCTGGGATTTTTACCGAAGGTAGCCTCTTTTCATAGATCCCAGGATATTGTGCTACCAACTTTTTTCAGTTCACCTAAGAATGAGCGGGAAGAATTTTTTTCCTAGATATCAGTAGAATTCTCATCTACCTAGAAGTTACCAAAAGCTTTAGGAAATCGTATGCCTTTTTTTTTTTTCTGGGTCCCACAAAGGTAACAGAGCTTCTAAGGCCACCATAGCCCGGTGGAAAAAGCAGGCAATTGCTGAAGCCTATAGTTATGAAGGTTTCGCTGCCATTTGTCAACGTGCATTCAACAAGAGCTTTTTCCGCGTCCTGGGCCAATAGGGCTGGAGCCTCACTGGAACAAATATATAAAGCAGCCACCTGGTCCAATTTTATTGCCTGGACCTCTCCTCCCCAGGAGCAGGCGTTTTTAGTCCAAAAGGTCCTCCAGGCAGTGGTCTCTCCCTAGACAGGTGTGTTCTGGCTTATCTCATGGGCTGTCCTGGAAGATGACCTGAGAAAAGCGGGGGGGGCGGGGGGGGGGGACTTACCGGTAACTCCTTTTCTGAGAGTCTTCCAGGACAGCCGGGTTCCTACCCGGTTGTCTTGTATTGTGCATATGTTTTGCAGGAACGTCTTACAGTTCTTGAGCACTGTAGGGCAGTCCAAGAGGACCGTTTATCTGGTGGGGTTAACTTGTTTACTGTCCTGGTAGGATCCCTTGGTCTCATGAGCTGTCTTGGAAGACTCTCAGAAATGGGGTTTCCGGTAAGCCTTAATCCGCTTTTTTCCTGGCACAGGGATGCACAGGTTCTGCATGCATCCCCATGTTGGCGTTCCATTCATTTCTATTGGTTCATACAGTATGCATTCAGGGACCCTCACCTGCATGTCATCGGAGGAACATAGCGGTTATGTCTGCAGCCTCGTGTCCTAATAGAAATTAATGGGACTTGCACCAAAGGCACATGTGCTGCTGCGTATCTGTACATTGGGGTACCATTGTAAATGACTGGCACTGCAGTGTTCTGCAGAGAAGGTCTGTTGCCATGCCTTGAGGTAAACCACATTACTCCAAAACCTAGGTCTGAAAGGAGCCTAAAGGTTTTGTATACTTGAGATAACTTGATTCTAATGACTGCCTCTCCATTCTAACTAAACAACCTGGCACTTGTACCCTAGATAACGGGTAATGCAGCACAGGAGCTTACACCATATCCAATGATGCTCAGTCCAAGAAGCCTGCATGCCTAAAAGTAGACTGTTCTTGCATTTGGACCTGTGAAGAACCAAGTTCCATGGCACATTGCATTTCCCTCCCACCCAGCACCCCCTCTACACCACTGTCTCTGAAACTTCCTGACACTGCACCCCAAGACATCGGACACCACGCCTTTTTTGCCAGCCAGCACCATCCTCCCACCACCCATACACCACTACTGCTCCCTCTGTCCCTGTTAACCTCCTGTCACTGCCTAATCTTGTCACCTTTGCAGGGACATGTAAAGAGGTGAATCTGAGCCTGGAGTTTCTAGGCTCTGCCCATTAGTGTTCATCTCTACCCACTCTTGGAGATATTGCCTCCTCCACAGTGCAGGCTGTAGGTGCAGGGCTTCTCAGTACTTGAAAGATGTTTCAATTAGGGATAGACCAATATGGTTTCTTCAGGGCCGATACTGATAATTTTGGTCACAACATATCGGTATCGGCCGATATTTTGTACATATAAAGTTTTGAAAAATAAAGACCATTTTTGTCACAAATCTGGTACTGAACATGTTAATTTTTGTTTAGTGCGTAATGGCTGGCTGGCACCCTGCGGTGGGTGGCTGGCTGGCACCCTGCAGTGGGTGGCTAGCACAGGGGCTGTGGTGGGTGGCTGGCCCTCTGTGGTGGGTGGCTGGCTGGCACCCTGTGGTGGGTGGGTAGCACAGGGTCTGTGGGTTTGTGGCTGGCAGGCACAGGGGCTGTGGGTGGCAGGTACAGGGCCTGTGGGTGGCTGACTGGCTCGATGGTACTCTGCCCGTGGCTGGCTGCTACAGGGCCTGTGGATGTGGGTGGCTGGCACCGGGCTGCTGTGGGTGGGTATATGGCTGTGATACACTCCTGCGAGACTAGTCCCAACTCCAGACGAGGCTGTCCCAGGCGAGGGAGGCGGCCTAAGACTAAGAAGGCTGAATGACGTCACAAAAATTTTGGCCAGTTCTGGGGCAGATGCCTATATATCGAGAAAAATGCATATTGGCTGCCGATATTTCGGCCTTGCCGATAATCGGTCTATTCCTAGTTTCAACCACCTGTAAACCTGGGGGGGGGGGGGGGGGGAGAAGAGAGAAACTGACAACCAGTTATCTCCTGAATTTTTCTGGCTAAAATTACAACTATGCCTCTATTAAGCAATCGGTCTTCAGGGGGTGCTGTGTATGTGGGAGGGGGTGGAGTTGCACACTTTGGACTGAGTGGAAGAAGGAAGTCAAAAATAAGTTGTAAACCCTTCCATTGCTACTACTACTAGGGGACCCTTTCAATGTGGAAATCATGTAGACAAGTCCAATATGCACGTTTCTTTTTTTATACGGTTTATTTTTAAAGTCAAGCATTTTAACTGGAATAAAGATATGTCAACCCCCCCCCCCCCCTCAATTATTGAACATTCATTAGTTTTATAGTAGTATTGATCAGGTCCAGTTTACCATCTGTATTTTGTACTTTTTAATGAAGTATAGGGAGATATGTAACTTGCCCTGTCTTCTATCCAGTTTCCAAGCCTGCCCCATACTGGGAAGGAACAGCTGTGATAAATGGAGAATTTAAAGAGTTGAAGCTCACAGATTACAAAGGAAAATACTTGGTTTTCTTCTTCTATCCTCTGGACTTGTAAGTATATCTCCATGCAGTTCGCATATGTGGCTGGAGTTTGTTTTTATTTTAATGTCTTTATTTTAGACTCTCTACAAGAGAACTGTAGTGGGCATTTGCCTGTCAACTTTACATTTATAGTAAAACCTATGGGTCCAAAACAAACACGCGTGATGTAGATCTCCCATTGCTTGACTATTAGTGTCCGAGACCCTTGCTTGTTTTCTGGAAATCACTGGCCGGCAGGCAGGTGCGCTTAGGCCGGTTTTGCCTTCGAGTGCTCGTTCACACTATAGCGATGTCGGACATTGCATGTGACTCGCACAGCACTGCTTTGCAAATCACATGCTATGTCTGTGTGATGCAAATTCAGCCATACAGATTGTATGGCTGAATTTGCATTGCATTTGAACAAAAGTTGTGCAGGACCTTTTTTTTTTTTTTTTTTTTTTTTTTTTATCTGATTCCTGTCCGAATTTACAGTTCGCACTGCAATATGCAAGAAACGGAGGCCTTGATAAGCAGCCCTCAGCTCTGAGCGTGTAGCCTTGCTTTCCAGTCCCACAGACTTTGTTCAGGACTCTCCGCCCTGTACCGGTGACGTCCTTTCCGCTTCTGCGTTATACGCTGGCCAAGCGTGGAAGCACCATGGAGGAATACCAGCCCTTCGGCCCCAGTGACATTGGAGCGAATTAAGTCCTCCAGGATGCAGCAGTATGAGATGGGCATCTCTAGGAGTAGGAGTGCGGTCTGTCATTCCTTACCCTTTTGTAAGTGTTTTAAATCTTTTGCAATAAACGCATTTCTTCTAATACTGCACTTAGTGGCGCCACCCCCCTTTCTTCTCCCTCGCACTGCGATATGCAAACTAATCTGGGGGTATCATTAAAGCGGAGTTCCACCCTGGATTTTTTTTTTTTTTTTTTTTAATACCCCCGGGACAGTCAGGGCTAGTGCATTCCACAATGGCTAGCCTCTGATCTGTCCCGGGTTGCACTTACCTGTTAGGACAAATACTTACCTTGCAAACGTCTTGTCCAGCGCTGTCATCTCAGATGTGGGCAGCTTGAAGCCAGCGCGTCCTCTTCGGCGTCTTCTTCCGCCTTCTTTGGTCCCACGATGCTCTGCGCCGGCCCCGACGTCACTTCCGGGTCGCTCGCGTCATCCCTCCACAGCTTCTGGGCATGCCCAGAAGCTGTTTAGAAGGGGATGACGCGCGCGACCCGGAACTGACGTTGGGGCCGGTGCAGGCGCAATGATTCCTGGGAGCTATGACGTCCAGCTCCCAGGAATCATTGCAGAGCCAGGAAGTGACGACGGGCCGCGGCCGAGGAAGAAGGAAGTAAGGTAAGTATATTTTCTTCGCTACGAGGTAAGTAAAAAAAAAAAAATGCGATTATCCATTTCTTTTTCAGGTGACCCGGAGCGAGAAGATGGAGGTAAGTATAAAAATAGGGTGGAACTCCACTTTAACTTTGTATTGACACTCCCAGCAGTTCACATAGAACAGTGTGAACTGCTTAAAAGTCTGGTGCGATGCGGGAACCCACAGTGGATTTGCAAGGTTCCCGCATCACACCAATGTGAACCGGCACTGAAAGTCACAGAAAATAAAATACATTTTACAGCATAGGGTGCCATAAATACAAATTACTTTATTCGGCTGGCTAGTTTTTTTTTTTTTTTTTTTTTTTTCCCTTTTCTTTCTTGAATCTGTGGTGGTGCACAAAAAACAAAACGCCAAAGTGAACCAGAAAGGTGCAAATGGCCCTTTGGACCTCCTTATGATCAGCTGAAGCAGAGTACTGAGTGGGAGGCCCTCTCGAAGGGCAGGAAGGAACCTGATGGCCACATATCCTCAGTGCCCCCCCCCCCCCTGACTTTAGGGCAGGCCCAAAGACTCTCACACCCTAAGAACCTGAAAAAGTGACACCTGGAGAAAAAAAGTGCCAATTTGCATGACAGTGGTTAGGCCTTGCGGCTTGCAAAAAAAAAAAAATTGCCATAGTCTTGGCCAAAAGGCCTAGTTCATGAGGTGTTGTGCAGGACGAAAAAAACTGGTGGTGTGGTCAAGTGCCCTTTCTCATGGTGGGGTCCCACACCCATAATGATACTCGGTGCACCCCAGGATGCCACTCCCAGGGGGCACTTAACATGGAAGGCTCTCTGCCATCCCAACCCCTGGCCAAAGCAGGTAGTAGTTTTCAATTGGGAGGCTTTGTATGATAACTCAGTTGCCATCTGCTTTACCATTTACATGAAAGTAGATTGACATCATTCTGACTAGGGTTGCCAGTCCCCCACAAACTATCTTAATAGCAGTTCACTTTTTTTTTTTTTTTTTTTTTTGGACAAGCTGAAATGACCAGCTCATCTTCCAAACACAATATAATAGATATTTAAAGCTGAACTCCAGGCAATGTAAAAATACTTTCAGTGGATGCATGGGTTAATAGCTTGCTTCTCTATCGTCCATTGACAGATGCAGCTCTTGTGCTTCTTAGACCATTGGTGCTATGCTGCCCCCTACAGGAGTAGGCAGGAAAAAAGTTTACCACGCCTACGGGGGGCTGTCCCTATAGGCATAACCCCATACACCCTGTTCCAGCATACCAGTTTATTTCTGCCTAGTGAAGGAGTAGGGCTTAGGTTTCCTGCTGGGACTTTGGTCTGTTTTTTTTTTTTTTTTTTTTTTTTTTTTTTTTTTATAAATATTTAGTTTTCTTTACTCCTGCTAGTTAGTGTTGGGATTCCTCCTGGTGAACTACAAGCAATAGTCGGCTGAGGTTTCGCACTGGATAATCTAGATCCTTAAGGTCTCCCAGCCTGGCCTATGAGCGTGAGCAAGTTATAGTCCCACACTAGGCCTCGCCAGGACAGAGCCCATTTTTGGATGGGAACGAGTCTGCGAGTGGATGTCTCGCTGGGTCGTGAGGACCTGGAACTCCGAGTCACAGCATACCCCTCGGCTGGCGGCACCCCTACTCTGTGTGGAAGGTGTGGTGGGGGAGAGACGTGGGCCCTCTCCTGGTGGGGGGTTGGAAATTGTTTTTTTCCTGCTTGGTCTGGTTGTAGATCCCTTGTGGCCTCCAAATTGGGGTCCCCTGACGGCATGGTGCGCCGTGGGAGCTGCCATCTTTAGTATGGGCAATTAAAATTTTTTTTTCCCATTTGACTTGTATGGGGCAGCCGTTTTCCCTGTGTTTCCCATTGGCTTGCATTGGCAGCCATTTTAGTGTAGCCCTATTGAGCAGCGTGACTTTTCACATACCAGGCTGTTGTCATATCCTGTAACTCTTCCTATTGCACAGACCGGTTCAGGAGGTTTTTTCTGAAGTTGGTAATGTACTGGGGTCTCTGTGGGCATATCCCTGTGTACTTAATCTGTATATATTTAAGGGGGGACTCCGTAGTGATCGGCCCCTTTAAAGGGACATTACTCCTTTTTTTTTTTTTTTTTTTTGTTGCATTACTTATGGAGTTCCAGGCAGTGATTTCGCCTTCAGACCCCCTTAATGTGACTACCGGACCTTCCGGATCGCATTTGCTGGCTGTGATTTCAGCAGCACTGGAAAACCTGGCGACCAAGGTACGGTAGGTGTTGTGTTTTTTTTTTTTTTTTTTTTGTGTCATGAAAATTAATAGCCGAAAACGAACGCAGCCTTCACCATCATCGGTGGGGTCCTCTTCTTCAGAGAGTGATATGGTCGTCCCGGACGCCCCCCTCCTTGAGGGATCGCTGTCTTCGCAATCAGATGGTTTAAAGGACCTGTCTTCAGCTGCAGCGTGGGGATGCGCTTTGGTGAAAGCCCTGATTGTTTCAGTAAGAGAAACTTTAAAAATAAAACATGGCCCACCCCGTCAGGGACACGAGTGTCTTTTTGGCTCCCGCAAAACCAAAAAATCGGGCAAGGTTTTCCCTTGTTCCGAGAATTTTCATGATATTGGTAATAAACACTGGCGTTGCCTAAGTGCTTTAAACGCCGTTATCCCTTTGCAGAGACTGTTTCGAACCATTGGATGGTACCGCCGAAGGTGGATCACCCTGTATCTAGGTTGAACAAACCTACTATAATGCCTGCGGAAGATTCCGCGGTGTTTATGGACCCAGTGGACAGACGGGGGCAATCCCTTTCCCGCCACTTTGTGTTGGGGGGGTTCAATCCAGGAACAGATTTTTGTGTCTGTTCTGGTATCAGACTGTTAAGGAATGGTTAAGGGTTTTTGGTAAACCTAGATGCTGACTTAGTTTTTTCCAGACCAGATGGCCCAGGCCCTGGTGTTCCTGTGAGATGCGTCTTTGGATGCGGCTCCCTTGTTGGCCAGAGTGTCTGCTGTGAAGATTGCCTTAAGACTCATGGTGTGGCTGAAGAGCTGGTCGGCAGACCAGGCTTCCAAGAAGGCCTTAACAGATCTCCCTTTCCTGGGAGAGCGATTATTTGGCGACTCGCTGGTTGAGTTGCTCAAAGGTCTAACTGGTGGGAAGAGTACTAGTCTTCCTCAATCTTCCAAAGGTAAGGCACCCCGTAGTAAGGCCTTCTTTCACTGCTCATAGGCAAAGAAAAAGGTAAGCTGTTCAGGGCTTCAGGAGGGGCTAAAAAGCCATGGTCAGGAATTTTCTGGCCTTCATCGATATCAAAGATGCGTATCTACACACCCCCCCCCCCATCTACGGGGGACACCAGCAATTTCTCCGCTTTGCGGTGGCAGAGGAGCACTTTCAATTTGTGGCGTTTACCCTTTGGTCTCGCCTCCGCTCCCAGAGTCTTTACCAAGATACTGGCCCCGGTATTGACTTTGTTGTGCCAAAAGGGATTGCGATCAATCCTGGGATATCTGGACGATCTCCTATTGAGAGCGGACTCTCACTCGGCTCTGTTGGGCGACCTGTCAATTAGTTCAGACCCTTAAGAAATTCGGGTGGAATATCAATTTAAAAGCAATCTGCTCTGACGCCTTCAGTGAGGTGGATTATCTGGGGCTGACTCTAGATTCCACCTTGGCGAGGGGCTTTCTCCCCCCCCCCTGGAAAAACTTCAGAAGTTGCAGGGAGCGATCCGGTTGCTGTTGGGAAACCGATCTGTACTCACTATGTGCTTGCATGAGAGCCCTGCATCTGATGGTATCAACCTTAGAGGAGGTCCTGTTTGCTCAGTATCACTCGAGACCTCTGCAAAATGATTCTTGCCAAGTGGAACAGGGATCCATAGTCTTTAGGAAAAATTATACACTTGAGCCGACTCACGAGGTCTGCTCTATCCTGGTGGATCCAGTCACCAGCATCGTCAGGGTAAGTCCTTCCTACCACTGTTTTGGACAGTAGTCCCCACGGATGCCAGCCTGTCAGGCTGGGGTGGAGTGCTGGGTTCTCCGGTTTGGATCCAATCGGACAATGCCACCTCTGTGGCTTACATCAATCAAGGGGGCACCAAGAGTGTCCTGACTGCCAAGGAGGTGGCCTGAGATTCTGGTATGGGCGGAAGACAATGTTCTGTCTTTTTCCGCAGTCCACATTTCGAGTGTGGAGAATTGGCAAGCGGATTACCTGAGTCGTCAGGTGCTAGATCAAGGGGAATGGTCCCTTCGTCCGGAGGTGTTATCTTCTATGTGTCCGGTGGGGAACTCTGGAGGTAGACCTGTTTGCGTCTTGGCTCAACACAGTCCAGAGGTTTGTGGCCAGGTCTTGGGATCCTCTGGCCAATGCCACAGACTGAGGTAGCTCCTTGGAGCCAGTATCGGCTGATCTATACCTTCCCTCTGATAAAACTCTTGTCAAGGCTTCCACTCCTGTAGGGGGCAGCATAGCCCCAATGGTCTAAAGCAGTAATGGCAAACCTTTTTTGAGCCCGAGTGCCCAGACTGCGACACAAAACCAACTTCTTTATTTTAAAGTGCCATCATCCATCGCCATGCAGCACATCGCACATCTCCATCACACTGTTAAAATCTTCTAGTAAATTTTATGTATTGCCCTTCACAACTCTGTCCAGCCACATCTCATCAGTGAGCTACACATTACACATCGTCATGTAACTCATAGCACCCCCTTTCACCATGCATCACACCCCTCCATACAGCTCATGGCACACTTTCCTCTCCATCACACATCTGGTCCCCGCTCTGCAGCTCACCACCCCTCCCCCGCTGTGGTACGGCAGTGGTGGTGACACTCATGTAGCCCATCATGCTCCCTCTGCCCGCACAGAACACGATCACATGGCACAGCTCATTACCAGCAGCTCCAGACTCATCTCTGGGCTTTCTCCCCAATGGAACGAAGTGGCTGCATTCAGCAACCCCCGGGCAAATAAACGCCCACTTCTCCTCCCATGCTTGTGGATTGGCTATTCATTCCCTGGATGAGGGAGGTGATTTGCCGCCCAGTCGATTGGCTGTTCATCCCATGGCTGGGGGAGGTGATTGGCCGCCCTTCCTGCCGGTCTGTGAGTTGGTCCCGCAGCGTTTTCTCCAAAGATGTGTATTCGGAGTATAAGTGCTGTGGGTGATCTGGAGGAGCAAGGGCTGTGCTGGGACAGTGCGTGGACACTGGGCGCTATTTCCTCCCAGTGAATTTTGTGGAGCTTTGGTGTGCCTGGAACTGCTCAGAAGACTATAACTTGCGTGCCCATGGAGAGGGCTCTGTGTGCCATAGGTTCGCCATCACTGGTCTAAAGCATAAGAGCTGCTTCGATCAATGGAATTCAGAGAAAAGGATTTTACGGTAAGTTCTTAAAAATGTTTTGCACTAGGGCAGGGCTCTTCACATGTTGTGAAAAGTGCCAGTTTACTTCCCTTTAGACCTTAAAGGGGCTGCACTGTCACCCGTGGGAGTAGAAAATGTTATCCAGGAAAAGAGTGCCTCGTCATTTTGTCTGTGGGGAGGAAGTGTCCCAATGGCCTGATAAAGGCATGCAAAGGGCCACATTTGTGCCCCAGCCACAGTTAAGAGGCCACTGGTCTAGGGGAACAAGGATTTACTAACCCAGTCCTAATCTCCTTCCCACGGCTAGACTGGTCCCTGCAGCTTTTGCCCCTCCATGTTCAATTCGTGTAAGAGTCCTGACGTAATTCAGACCAGAGGAGTCCATAGCCCTGTATTGGACAAGATGATTGAGGGACAAGATGATTGAGGGACAGTCTGCCAAAATGGGGATGGGCAGGCGTGCACATCTGCTGGGGAGCAGAGGATTGGGTAGTAAATCTGTTGTATTGCGGTTTACCATTTCTTGGATGTGATGGCTGCGTTCATTTTTTCTTTTCATCTGGTGATCCAACCAAAAAAAAGTTTTCTAAAAGACTATCCGAGAGGAGACTAGTAATTTACCAAAGACAGAAGTGCATACAGTGGTCAGCTTATATGTATGATCAGTTAAACGGCAAACTTTTTTTTTTTTTTTTTCCCTTTTTGGAATTAAAAATCAAAGTATTAGCTGGAGTTCAGTTGCAATTAGTGTATCTACATCTGCTAGTACTTCGAACACTTCCCTACTCAAGATTTGACAATGCTACTGCCCAAAGCTGCGGTGCCACCTCTGCTCCTCCATCCAGATTGGAGCACTCTAATAAAGGATGCGTGTTACTGACCAGCTCACCAGGTGAAAACTGGAAGAGAAGCCTAAACTAATGCAACTACCTCATGTAATGACTGGTCAAACAAGGTAAGTGTGTTCTTGCATTCAAAGTCTGTAAAGGTGCAGGAAGTAATTCCAACCTCCCAAAAACGGCCCCAAAGTTTCCAATGGGACAGGAGGAAATTTGAATACTTACGGGACCGCCATGGCCATATCGGACCAGAAGTGCTTAAGTGTTTATAAATCAAGAAAAAGCTTTGAGAAAAATTCACACCATTTCATTCAATAAAAGAAACATTGTCGGATGACAACAGCAAACCATAAACAATGCCTAGGCCACACCATGCCAACCCCCCCCCCCCCCAAGTTTATCGTATATTAATACAATTCAATCCATATAAAAGAAAGAGTATACGGAAATGCAAGAAACTCTCCCAACCCCGTCAAGTGAACCAAAAATTAACAATTAACCCGAGTGCCACCTCCAGGAATGATAATAACAAACGGTCCAGAACTAGATCCTCAGGGGCCATGCCCGGACTATTTAACCATGCACCCCATACCTTAGAGAATTTGAGGCACCCCCCTATGTTGGTATACAACCTTCTCCATACGTAAAGTGGAAGCCATCTGTTCCAGCCACATCCTATACGTAGGTGCTTCATGTGCTATCCAATGTCTTAGGATAAGTAAACCGGCCTGAAAGAGCGCCTGAGTGGCGGCCTCTCTCAGAAACCTATCCTCCACTATCGACTCCAACATCCCAAGAATAGTGTCTGGGATCTCTAGGGATATCCACCCCCAGAGCCCCGTTAATGGCAGATATCACCGTGGACCAGTACCTATGTAACTTTGGACATCTCCACACCAAGTGAATCAAATCCCCCGTTTCTCTCCGGCATCGTCCACAGAGATCATTATCGCGAAGACCCATGGCATGTAGCTTCAGGGGGGTGTGATGCACTCTAAGTAGGATGTAAAGCTGCGACACCTGATGAGACGTTGAGAGAGCAGCTACGAACCACCTCCAAAGCCTCCTCCCACAGCTCTCCTGGGATCTCTCCCACATCCTCGCTCCAATGGTTACAAGCCGAACTCAGGTATTTTTCCAAGAACATCCCCAGAAGAGAGGCATAGCAGCCAGAAATGAAGCCCTTGGTGTCTGTATACTGTTGCATAAGGAAGAAGACAGGGGTCGGGGATAGGAAAAGCTGTCCCTGGACCGCCTGCATCACGTGCCGCAATTGAAAGTAATAAAACCACATACTGTCCGGCAACGAGAAGCGCTCCCACAGGAGAAGTTTATTTCAGCTTTTTTTTTTTTTCTCTTGCTCCAGTCGCACAGCAACAGGATATGTCAAACCAAAGCTCAATGTAGTATATCAATTAAAATAAAAAAAAGTTTTTCTTGGACGGGCCTAACATGCATAGGAGAAAGTTGTGCTGCAACTTTATTATTATGGTGGTCTGCTACCTATTTAGAATGCGCTACTTTTTATTTTAGTAAACATTTTGTTAGTCCATATACTGCGCTATGAGCTTTGGTTTATTTACACATCCTGTTGCTGTGTGAGTGGAGCGGGATTAAAAAAGCTGGAAAATACCATGTCCTGTGGGCATTTGTGATTTATCCCTTAAGTGCTTTTAGTGACTCAGTGGTAGTGTCATGGCCATAGTGGTCTGGTAAGCATTCCATTTACTCCTATCCCTATTGGAAACCTTGGGGCTGTTTTTGGAGATTGGAATCCCTTTCTACACCTTTTATGGATTTTTTTGAACAGACGCACTTGTAACTATGGACCCTTACCTTGTTTGTCACTATTTGGAATATTTGTGACTCTCATTTTAGATTTTCTCAGATTTTTTTTTTTTTTTTTACCTACATTGATAGAGCTGGCTTTACAGTAAAAATGTCAAAGCATGACCACATGTGAGCATAAAAGCCTCGGGAATCCAGGGATAAAACAAAAACTAGTTCTGAGGCGCACACACCTAGATTTTGTCTAAATAGGAGGGGCCTAAAGGGGATGATTAAACTGTGCCTAGTCGCTGTATACACTGCACACATACTACAGTCCTTATTCCTGCAAAATACTCCTAATTACTGTGCCATAACTGACAAAACTCAGGACAAAGGATCATTTAAAATAATTTGTTTCCTTTACATATGTTTTTTGCACAGATATTGCTTCATACATTTTAACCTAGCTTAAAGTGGTTGTAAACCTCAGACATGAAACATGAAAAAAGCATATCCCTCTAGACCAGGGGTAGGCAACCTTAAAGGGGGGGATCTACCTTAAAACCATGGGAGAGGTCAAAGATCACCAGCACATTGTTGCCTCCTCACACCAGATCTGGAATGTATGCAGTGCTTCACTTTTTCCACATTTTTTTACAGCCTTATTCCAAAAGATATAACTTTTTTTTTTTTTTTTTTCCATAAAATTCTACAATTGCCATAAAGACAACGTGAAACGTTTGTTTGAAGTCTTTGAAAATGTATTAATATAAAAAAATAGAAATCATATGTACATAAGTATTCGCAGCCTTTAAACAAAAAGGAATGACCGCACTTCCGATGAATTTTCAAAGAAAGGAGTATCTTTATTCCACATCAATCAAATGGCAGGTACAGTACACACTGTGAATGCAGGACAATCGGTGGACGCGTTTCACGACTGGATATGTCGCTTATTCATGATGAAGAAGCGACAGGCAGGTACAGTACATTCATGATAATAAGCGACATATCCAGTCGTGAAACGCGTCCACCGATTGTCCTGCATTCACAGTGTGTACTGTACTTGCCATTTGATTGATGTGGAATAAAGATACTCCTTTCTTTGAAAATTCATCGAGTGTGGTCATTCCTTTTTGTTTGAAGTTATCCTGGATTGCGGATCCGACCAGCACCTGATCCCAGTCTCACCTTGAGCGGTCTACCCTGCTTGGACTTTGCTTATTCGCAGCCTTTGCCATGGCACTCAAAATTGAACTCGGGTGCATCCTGTTTCCACTGATCATCCTTGAGATGTTTTCTACAACTTGTTAGAAAATTCAGTTGATTGGATATGATTTGGAAAGGCACACACCTGTCTAAGGTCCCACAGTTAACTGTACATGTAAGAGCACAAACCAAGCCATGAAGTCCAAGGAATTGCCTGTAGACCTCTGAGGCAGCATTGTATTGAGGCACAGAACTGTGGAAGGGTACAGAAACATTTCTTCAGCATTGAAGGTCTCAATGAGCACAGTGGCCTCCATCCGTAAATGGAAGAAGTTTGGAACCACCAGGACTTTCTAGAGTGGGCCGCCCGGCCAAACTGAGCGATCTTGTGAGGAGGGCCTTAATCAGGGAGGTGACAAGAATCTTGATGGTCACTGACCAGAGCTCCAGTGTTTCTGTGGAGAGAACCTTTAAGAAGAACCATCTCTACAGCACTCCACCAATCGGACCTGTCTGGTCAATGATTGAGGGAAAGATGAATGCAGCAATGTAGACATCCTTGATAAAAACCTGCTCCAGGGCACTCTGGACCTCATACCTTCCTGTCAGAAGGTTTATCTTCCAACAGTACCATGACCCTAAGTGCACAGCCAAGATAACAAAGGAGTGGCTACAGGACAACTCTTTGAATGTACTTGAGTGGTCCAGCCAGAGCCCAGACTTGAACCCCATTGAACATCTCTGGAGAGATCTGAAAATTGCTGTGCACTGATGCTCCCCATCCAACCTGATGGCTCTTGAGAGGTTCTGCAAAGCATCAGAGAAACTGCCCAAAAATAGGTGTTCCAAGATAGTAGCATCATACTCCAAAAGACTTGAGGCTGTAATTGGTGCCAAAGGTGCTTCAATAAAGTATTGAGCAAAGGCTGTGAATACTTGGGTACATGTGTTTTTTTTTTTTTTTTTCTTTTATTTGCAAAGATTTCAAACATATGCTGTCATTATGGGGTATTATTTGTAGAATTTTGAGGAAAAGAATTGAATCCATTTTAGAATAGGGCTGTAACTCAAAATTTGAAAAAATCACAATTGCGTACAGTGCATGGCAATCATGGGTTTAAATCGGGTGGTGAGGCAACACATAGGCTCCTCACCACCTGTCAAACACACTTAAATAACTTTTCAGAGGCGCAGCCCTGCCTGCTGCACTCGTAAATTAGCCCTTAGTTCCATTCGGCAGGGGCACCCTTAAGGCTTGTTGACACGTAAAATTGGGGGGGGGTTGAATTGCTGTTTTACCAACCCAATCCCTACCCCCTTAGCTGCTGAGGTAGCAGCCAAAGGTGTGCACATGCCACAGCAGGAATTAAACTCCCTGTTCCTTTTGGTGGGTGCTACTGCCTGCCAATCGCAACCCATTCAAGTATATAGGGCAATTTTTGCAAGCGCTCCACATCTTCGGAGTCCAAGGGGTTAAAGCAGATGCTAAGAAAGCAACACAATGCTGCCTGCTTGAACCCCTTATTTGCTGTACTGTACAAGGTTGGAAGAGCGACATCATTCACTTGAATGGACCATGCTTGGCAGAAGCGCTACGCCTGCCAACCATGACCAGGCATAGAACTCCTTCTGTGACATGTATGCACCCCTGGCCACTGCAGCTAAAGGGTGTGTGTGTTTGGGGTGGGGGTGTTAAAAAAACAAACCAAAAAGAAACTATGCGGCCCCCCCCCCCCCCCAAAACTACAAAGGTAAATAAACACTTAAGCCCTTTTCAGACGGGCTTTCTGATCAGGTCTCCCTATTTTTCCATCCTTCTGGAGGATCAGATGAAAACTGACAGGCAGTCCGTTATCATCCGATCTCTCATAGAGGAGAGCGGGGATCTGACAGGTCTGTCTCTGCAAAGTAGGCAGAGACGGACCGATTATCCGCTTGCTCAGGGGGGGGGATCAGCAGATGGATTCCCCCGCTGAGCAAAACAGTCCGCCCAGTGAAGAGCCTGTGTGAAATGAAAGGACCCACCCTAACTGGTCAGTCCAAGGTTGCTTTCACACTGTTCTGCGGTTTACCTGCCCTGGGTTAGCTCTGCTATAGATTTCTATTATCCTGCAGGTGTGGTGCACTTTCTGCAAGCGCACCAAAGCTCCCCTTTCAGAAGGTGCACCAAATAAGTCTATGGCTAAGCACAGGTAACCTGCAGGAAAGCTGCAGGTGCACTGCATTTGCATGTGGGTAAACCACAGCACATCAGTGTGAAAGCAGCCCTATATTCCCAGTGTATTGCTTCACACATTTGACCTGGAAGATTTCTTCTTTCCTGCTGCTGGCACCACTCTAGAGACCATTAGCCGGGATAAGAGGTGGAGTGCAGTTGGTATCGCTCTGCATGGGACAAGAGCCAGCACTACAGAGGAGGTATTGGCTTATGCGGCTCTTGCTTCAACTTTAAAAGTAGTCCCTCTGCATTGCACGGTTTGATACTCTGGAATGGTGGGTCAGCAAGCCCAGACTGTAATCTACCAGTTATCTGGCCACGATCTACAGGTAGATCGCTATACCTGGGTTGCTGCCCCCCCCCCCCCCTTGCTGTACAGTGTACTTGTCTCAAAGCAGTTGTAAACTGGCTGAGAGGGAAAAAAAAAAGCCTGCAAGATAAAGGCATCAAGTGCATAATAAAGCACATTATGAGATCCTCCCCTTAGTACGAAGCCCCTGCAGTGGTGCCCTGTTCATCCGGTATCACGGGTGCTTTAAGATGAGATCGCGCATGCGTGTGGGAGCCTTTGGTTCTGGGAAGAATTTCGGTAACTAGTTCAGTTTGTCTTCCTGAGAATAGTATTGATTTATGCTTTGTTCTAACATACTTTTTTTATTTATTTATTTTTATGCAGCACATTTGTATGTCCAACAGAAATTATTGCGTTTGGAGACCGCATAGAAGAATTCAGATCCATAAATACTGAAGTTGTAGCTTGTTCGGTGGACTCTCAATTCACCCATTTGGCATGGTCTGTACTTTTTTTTTTTTTTTTGTTTTATGCATATAGTTTTTAATAAAATTTGTTATGTAAGAAAATGGCAGGGTTTGTCAGTAGGACATGTCAGCAGAAAGGTTTTAGGGTAAGGGGGATAAAAATTGACCCACTCCTGTAGATAAACTTTTCATGGCTACTAGAAACACTTATCGGCTGTTCCAAATCTGAAAACCATGGAATCTCCAGTCAAATCCTGTAGATAGGTGGGCGGAAGATATGCCAATCGGAACAAGTTAGCTAAACCTGCATCTGTATCAAGTACATATGGTTACCCAATGTACATATGTAATTAGAAGCTATACACGGAAACAAGGTCACTTTTAAAATGCATTAAAGTGAATATTTACTTTTTTTTTTTTTTTTTTTTTTTTTTTTTTTTTTAGGCTGGTTTTTCATAAATCGATTTTAAAGTATTGCCTGATGAAAAGCATCTGAGGGGTTTTCCTTTCATTTCTGTTGTATCTCAAGGACTAGAAGGGAAATCTCCCCAGTGGGACCCAGCAATACTAATGCCTGACCATTTCTTAATTTTAAACTTAAAATAAAATTTGAGCTGTAGACTTTAATTGTTTAATGACGGAGTATGGGACTGTATTGCTGACCTGCTTTTGAGAATACTTCTTTCCGGTTTGATTTACTGGCTTCTGTACATCCTGAATCTCTATATAAAAAAAGATCACATACAACTATTTTTTTTTTTTTTTTGACACATTTTGATTAATTTGTGGGGAAAATAAAATCTGCATCAGATTGTACTTGAAAACACTGGAGCTGACCACTCTGGATTACTTGGCATGTACGGTAAATGTGTTCCAGATACTTTGAAAAAAGGAATTGGGAGCATGTGATGTCAACTAGTCTTAATGGTGGACTGTTTCCTTCGTTTTTTTTTTCCCCAGCCATGGATGTTTTGAATCCTCAGCCTGTTAAGCAGAGACTGGCTCAGATTTGATCCATCTATGTTTCAGGCTGATTGTACCTAAATCGATCCATTTTTTTTTTTTTTGCAGGGGACTATAGCCACTAGTATTAATCAATTGGTTCTCTTGGCAGGGAGAAAACCATAGTTCCACGGTTGATATTTGCCCATCAACACAGACTGTGATTGGGGAATCAAGCAACTTTTTTTCTTTCTTGCAACCCATTGTTGCAGGAAACTAAATCTCCTCCTCCTAATCTGTGGACTTTAGGGTGCAGCAGCTCTACACTTCTATGCAGAGGGATTCCCATTAAAAAAATCCTTTCATGTTGACATTGTATTTTTTATGCATCTTTGCAATTTGCTATAAGGTGCAGAGGAAGAAACACTTTTTTTTTTTTTTTTTTTTTGTAGGATAAATACACCGCGAAAGCAAGGAGGACTTGGTCCAATGAAAATTCCTCTGCTTTCTGACCTAACTCACCAGATCTCAAAGGATTATGGCGTATACCTGGAGGACCAAGGTCACACTCTAAGGTTTGTAGATAAATCAGAAGCTGGGACATAGTGAAGGAACTGTAGCAAAACACAAACTCGGAAATAAGTATTTAAAATGATTTTAACCACTTACCCACTGGGCACTTAAACCCCCTTCCTAACCAGACCAATTTTCAGCTTTCAGTGCTCACATTTTGAATGACAATTACTCAATCATGCACCACTGTACCCATATGAAATTTTTTTTTTCTTTTTCACACAAACCGCTTTCTTTTGGTGGTATTTAATCATAATTGGGTTTTTTATTTGCGCTATAAATGAGAAGACCGAAAAATTTGTATAAAGTCTTTTTGGTTTTTAAAATTTTGCAAATTTAGTAATTTTTCTTCATAAATTTATATTGCTACATATCTTCAGTAAAAACAACCCAAATAAGTATACATTTTTGGTCTTTTGTGAAGGTTAGAGTCTATAAGCTATGGTGCCAATCATTGAAAATTGATCACACCTGATGTACTGACGGCCTATCTAATTTCTTGAGACCCTAAGGCTCCATTCACACTGGTACAACTTGTCAGGCGACTTGGTCAGCCTGACAAGTCACGCACAGTCGCATCCCATAGTGTAGTACAGGAACTGGTCTAATAGGAGCAACAAGTAGCTCCGACTTAGAAAAAGGGTCCTGTACTACTTCGGAGTGACTTGCATAGACATTCATTTTATGAAGTCCGTGCAAGTCGTGCCGAAATCGCGGTGCACGCGACTTCACAGGTCGCCCCGAAAGTCGTGCCGCTGCAGTGTCAACCGGCACTTACAAGTCAGTAAAGTACAAATACTCCGCAAATGACCCCACAGCCTGGCAACATACAGAGGCCCAACATCCAAGTAGCACCGTCAGGTGTTCTAGAAGCAAAAATTACACATTTCCTGACAATCTATCACTTTTGAAAGCCCTGAAGCACCAGGACAATGGAAACCCCCATAAAATGACCCCATCTTGGAAAGAACACCCAACACCTTTTAGGCATAATGTGTCTTTTGAACATGTTTCCACAAGTTTTTGTAAAATGTGTTAAGAATAAAAACTTTTTTTTTTTTTTTCTCATTTATAAGATATTTCTAACACATAGCATGTACATAGCAAAAAATGACACCCCAAAATACATTCTGCTACTCCTGAGTATGGCGATACCCCATGTGTGACACTTTTTTCCACAGCCTAGCCACATACCCAACATGCAGGGAGCACCGTCATTTCCTGACTACCCATTACAATTTTGTGAGACACTGTAGGGCACTGATGGGCATGGACTAGCCTGCACCATAAATGCATCACTCTGCTTGATTTTGTTGACCTTCTTCTTTTTTTTTTTTTTTTTTTTTTTTTTTTTAATCCGCTTTGTCATGTGGTGACTTCATGCACGTCATTGCACAGCAACACTGCTGCATTTTTCTGCACTGCATATCACAGCGATGTTGTGGGGTGAACAGGGCACATAGAATGTGCCTTAGTGGTGGTCGCTTTACCCAGTGTGGGGGAAAATGCTGGTCGCCACTTAAGCCCTAAGTTTGATATCTCTTATTTGAGAAATTTCTTCAGGGAAGCTGAGAGGGTAAATGCCTCATATCTGAACCCCTGTGGGTAGGCCAGTCATCGTTTATCTTGTCTGGGATTTTAGAAGGGCTTTTTAGGGTTGCGATACAAAGGCAACTTTAAGAGAGCCTGTTCACACAGGTACTAAATGGGTAGCAAGGGTTGGCCACTTTTTGAGGCTGTTGTGAATGTTTGATTTTATGTGATTTTGTTATAGAGGGCTATTCATCATAGATGACAAAGGAGTCCTCCGACAGATTACTATGAATGATCTTCCTGTTGGGCGATCTGTAGATGAGACCCTTCGTCTTGTGCAAGCATTCCAGTACACAGACAAACATGGTGAAGGTGAGTGATGACCAGATGCCGCTTCCTTCTTTCTAATTTGTATATTTTATGTATTGCCTAAGCTTTGGTTTATGCAAGAATGTGTTTTTTTTTTTTTTTTTTTTTTTTTTTTCACTCCAGAGGATTGAAATATTGCATAGCGGGTTTTTGTTGCATGCATTCGCAAATACATGTGCAGTTATGCTACAGCATCAAGGCACACCATAATTGTGCTCCCTAACTAACAAGTGCCCTTGTGCTAACACGCAAAAGGCGAGCGTACGTGTCGGTCGCACATGCAAACAGTGATTCTCCCACACTTTGGGTATCACTGCGAACATCAGATCATGAGCAGTAATTCTAGCATTAGACCTCTGACTCTAAAGCGGTAACCTGTAAAGGCTTTTAAAGCATTGGTTATGGATAGTAAAAATTGTCGCCGTTGCATGGGGGTGCACAATTTTAAAGCATGACCTCTTTGGCATGGATTTACTCGGTATAACATCTTTTTTATATTTTACAAAAAATGAGTTATATAGCTGGAAATATTTTATATTTTTTTAATTCAATTTGAGAAACCGCTGCACGAATACAGTGACATTAAATTGCACCACCCACCAATTCTTTATTCTCTATTTGGGGGTTCTAACTAAGTTTCTAGAAAAAAATCGATTTACATGTGCAAAGTATCAAAGGCCTAGAGCTGAAGTAGTATTTCTCTATCATCCATTGACAGACGCAGCTCTTATACTACTTAGACCGTCGAGTTATGCTGTCCCTGCAGGAGTAGTACTAGGCAGGAAAAAAAGCAATTCACCACGCCCACAGGGATGTCCCTATAGGCATAACCCCACACACCCTGCTCCAGCAAAACGGTTTGTTTCTGCCTAGTGAAGGAGTAGGACCTAGGTATCCTGCTGGGACTTCGGTCTCAGTTTTTATATTTATTTTTATTTTTTTTTCTTTACTCACTTGCTAGTTAGTGTTTAGGGGGATCCTCCTGGTGATCTACGAGCAATACCGACTGAGGTTTCACACTTCATGATCTAGATGCCTACGACCGTGGGCAGGTTATAGTCCCGCGCTAGGCCTCGCAATGACAGAGCCCCTTTTTGTATCGGGATGAGCCTGCGAGTGGAGTCGCAGCACCCCCACTCCGGGTGGGAGGTGGTTTGTCAGGAGCGGAAACCCACCCGGTCCACGGTATGGTGAGTAAATGCAGCCCCCCTTGGTCTTGGGGGGGGGGGGGGGGGGGGGGGGGGGGTCGGTGTCGGTGGAAGTGGGCCCTCTCCTGGGAATAATGGGACCTGGACTTCCTAAAAGATCCCCATGGCCTGTCAGGCTGCTCTCCTCTCCCGCCCCTGGGGGGTGCAATTTTTGCAGCACCTGGTGCCCTCGAGGGGGGGGGGGGGGGGAGGGGGTGTGGGTGGAAATGTACTTTTTTTTTTTTCCTGCTGGGTTTTGTTGATCTCTTGTGGCCTTCATATTGGGGTCCCTGACCACATGGTGCGCCATGGGCGCTGCCATCTTTACTGTGGGCAATAGAACTGTTTTTCCTATTTGACTTGTATGGGACAGCCTTTTTCCCTGTGCTTTCCATAGACTTGCATTGGCAGCCATTTTTGTGTAGCCTTATTGAGCTACACAGGCAGTGTGACCTGTCGCATACCAGGCTGATGTCATTTCCTGTGACTCTCCTGCTGCAGATTGATTCAGGAGGTTTTCTCTGTAGGTGGTAAAGTACTGGCGTCTTTGTGGGCATATCACTGCGCACTCTGATAGATATAGATATAGATATATAGATATAATTTTTAATGGGCACTCTGCAGGCCGCGGTGATCAGCAGTGGGGACTGCGATCTGCGCTTTTAAAGTGTCAGTACTCAGTCAGTTTTTTTTTTCTTTTCTGTGAATTACTAGAGTTCTCAGGTGGTGATTTCACCCTTAGACCCCCCTTAGTGAGACTACCGGACCTTGCTGATTGCAGTCGCTGGCCGCAATTTCAGCAGCACTGGAAAGCCGGTGACCAAGGTCTATTTTGTAATGAAAAAGGTTACTAGCCAAAAACGGCTGCTGCCTTCACCATCATTGGTGGGGTCCTCTGATTCAGAAACTGATATGGTCGCCACGGACACCCCCCCCCTACCTAAGGGGTCACTGTCCTCGCAATCGGATGGTGAAGAGGACCTGTCTTCTTCAGCTGCAGCGCGGGAACCGCTTTGGTGGAAGCCTGATTGTTTCAGTAAGGGTAACATTAAAAATGGCAGATGAGCCCATGCTGGCAGGTATACGGGTGTCTTTTCACTCCCGCAAGACCCTAAAAATCGAGCAAGGTTTTTCCTTGTCCCAAAAATTTGCATGTTATTTCCCAATGGTGACACATCAAGCACATGTTAGTAGTGCCTAAGCACTTTAAACTTTGTTATCCCTTTTTGCTGAGACGTTTTCCAACCGTTGGATGGTACCACCTAAGGTGGATCATCCTGTTTCCAGGTTGAACAAATTTACTATAGTGCCTGTGGAAGATTCCCCAGTTTTTACAGATCCGGTGGACAGGCGGGTGAAATCCCTTTCCTGACATGTGGTGGGCTCTATCCTGAAACTGGTTTTTGTCTTTTTTATTACAGATGGTTACGGAATGGGTGAAGGTTCTGAAGAAGCACTTGGATCCTGACATAGTTCCCCCGGAGATGATGAAACTTATGGACCAGATGGCTCAGGCTCTGGTTTTCTGCGTGATGCGTCCTTGAATGCGGCTCCCCTGGTGGCTATAGTGTCGGCTGTGGGGGATTGACTTTTAAGACTTATGGTTTGGCTGAAGAGCTGGTTGGCTGACCAGACTTCTAAGAAGGCCTTAACAGATCTTCCTTTTCTGGGAGAGTGATTATTTGGCGACTGGCTGCATGATTTGATCAAGGGTCTGACTGGTGGGAAGAGTACTACTTCCTCAATCCCCCAAAGGTAAAGCACCCCGTAATAAGCGGGGGGCTTCCTTCACCGCTCATAGAACGTTTTTTCATGCCTCCGGGGCGTAAGAAAAAGGTAAGCCATTCAGAGCTTCAGGAGGGACTAAGAAGCCCTGGGGCAAGACCAGTCAGCCTGGTTCTGCGGACAAGTACTGTTCAGCATAAAGGGGTGCCCTCACCTGTTTCTGTGGTCGGGGACGTCTGCGCTTCTTTCAGGAACCCTGGACTGCCTTCATTTAAGACAAATGGGGTCACAAACTGATTAGTTCCAGGTACAAGATTGAATTTCGGTCCCGGCCAGTGGACAGGTTCTTTCAGTCAAATCTTCGCCTGTCTCCGGATTTTTTGCAGGATCTCCTTGCTCCAAGGAGTGATTGTGCTGGTTCCTTCGCAGGAATGTTTTCAAGGTTTCTATTCAAACCTGTTCATGGTGCCCAGAAAGTAGGGCAAGGTGCTTCCAATCCTGAACCACAAGGCTCTGAACCGCTTTGTGCGGGTGCAGAAGTTTTGAATGGAGTCCATTCGGTCAGTGGTGGTATCTTGAATCGGATTTTCTGGCCTCCATCGATATCAAAGATGCGTATTTGCACGTCCATCTTCGAGGGACACCAGCGATTCCTCCGCTTTGTGGTGGCAGAGGAGCATTTTCAATTTGTGGCGTTGCCCTTTGGTCTCTCCTCCGCTCTCAGAGTTTTTTTTACCAAGGTCCTGGTCCCAGTGTTGGCCTTGTTACGTCAGAGGGATTGCGATCTTGGGATATCTGGACGATCTCCTATTATGAGCAGACTCTCATTTGGATCTGTTGGGTGGACGATCAATTTAAAAACTGCTCGGGTGACTTCTGGGGCTGACTCTCTCTCAAAGGTCTTTCTCCCCTTGGAAAAGCTTCAGAAGTTGCAAGGGGGTGATCAGGTTGCTGTTGGAAACCGATGGGTCTTTCCTACGGACTTGCATGAGAGCCCTGGGTCTGATGGTATCAACCTTTGAGGCAGTTCCATTTGCTGAGTCTCACTCGAGGCCTCTGCAAAAAGATTCTTGTGAAATGGGACAGGGATCCACGGCCGTTGGGCCAGAAGATACATTTGAGCCGTCTCACGAGGTTGGCTCTAACCTGGTGGATCCAGGTTGGCTCTATCCTGGTGGATCCAGTCGCCATGTTTGTGCCAGGGCAAGTCCTTCCTTGCCACTATTCTGGAAGGTGGTCACCACGGACCCCAGCCTGTCAGGCTGGGGTGGAGTGCTATGGAAGCTCTGTGCCCAGGCGACTTTGTCGACAGTCTTTCTTGCTGATCAATATTCTGGAGCTCAGAGCGATCAAGCTTTCCTGTTTCACTGGACGAATCGGCTACATGGTTCTCTGGTTCAGATTCAATCGGACAATGCCACGGCTGTGGCCTAAATCAGTCATCAAGGGGGCACCAAGAGTGTGCTGGCGGCCAAGATCCAGTCCTGGCAGCTAAGGAGGTGGCTAAGATCTGGTATGGGTGGAAGACAATGTTCTGGCTCTTTCTGCAGTCCACATTCTGGGTGTGGAGCATTGGAAAGCAGATTACCTGAGTCGTCAGGTGCTGGATCAAGGTGAATGGTCCCTTCATCCGGAGAGTTTAATCTCTTGTGTGTCCGGTGGGGGAGTCCGGAGGTGGATCTGTATGTGTCTCTCCTCAACAGAAAAGTCCAGAGGTTTGTGGCCAGATCTCGGGATCCTCTGGCCGACGCCACAGACGCTTGATGGCTCCTTGGAGTCAGTATCGGCTGATCTATGCCTTCCCTCTGCTCAAACTCCTGCCGAGGTTTCTTTGCAGGGTGGCAGTGGAAGGAATTCTGGTCGTTTTGGTGGCCCCAGACTGGCCTCATCTGTCTTGGTACATAGACCTAGTAAAAATGGTCACCGATCCTCCGTGGAGACTTCCTCTGCGGGAGGATCTGCTGTCCAAGGGACCGATCTTAAATCCTGCTTTAACGGCATGGCTGTTGAAAGCAAGGTTTTAAGGGATAGGTCTTTCTGACTCGGTGATTCCTACACTTTTGAAGGCCAGGAAGTTGACACCTAGGAAGATCTTTAATCGTATGTGTAAATCGTACATTTCATGGTATGAATCACTACAGCTGTACCGTCTCTTGTTCTCTATAGCTAGGGTTTTGGCCTTTTTTTACAAAATGGGTTGAGCAGCGGCTGGCTTTGGGCACTAAACCATGATCAATGATATTGTGGCAAGACTTGCATATCAGTCTTTAGTAAATACCTTGCTGTAGGTCTTTGATTTGTTGGCTTTTTCGGATGCTTCCTTTTGGCCGCCAGGGTTTGCAGGCTGCTGTTTCATAACAATCGTTTTTTTTTTTTTCGGTTTTAGGAGTTTTTTTTCTTTCTTGGGTGAGCTCCTGTTCCTGGCTGAGCTTTGTTACCCAGTTGGCTAAGTTTAGCCTTTGGAGTTAACATTTACTGTCTGATCGCGTTCTCCCCACCCCTCATGCCTATAGTGCTTTGGGACGTCCCAACGGTCTAAGAAGTTTAAGAGCTGCGTTTGTCAGACGATAGAGAACTGGATTTTTGTAAGAATTTGCAATAAAATCCTCGAGTCAATTGACAGACTCAACGCCTGCCCCTCTGATTTGGGGATGGTTTTGTCTTTCACTGCTTGCAACGAAACTGGTGTGCTGGAGCAGGGTGTGTGGGGTTATGCCTATAGGGACAGCCTCGTGGGTGTGGTGTAATTGCTTTTTTCTCTTACGTCCTCCGACAGTCGCCGCCTCTTCATATTCGTCACATATGGGGTATTAGACTTTGCTCCGAAGGAGTAGCTAGGCAACAGAATATGTTAACAATAAAGCTTTAACATATCCCACCCTCAAGGGGTGGTCCCCTCAGTCAATACCCTCCTACTTCCTGCAACCATATCTCAGTTTTAATGTCTAGCTTGTCAGGAGTGGCTGGCTCTCTCTGTGCTGGGACTTTTTGTCCCAGACTCTTTCTTCTTTTTGATATTTTGTTTGAGTTTTCTCTCTACCTTTACTTAGCTGTTATTTTTGTCAGCATTAGTTAGTTCTTCGGACGAAGAGGATCATGCGGACTGGGTCTCGGGCTGATCCCCCTGGTCGCAGGTCGTGGGTCAGTGGCTTCCCAGTCTGCCATCGAGCGTTCAGCCAGGTAACGCTCCTGGCACGGTGAACGACCCATCCCTGTTCGGTGCAGGGATGATTGGTGAGGTGGCTACCTCACCGGACGCTGTGCGGTTTCTGAACCGCCATTGTGTGCGTCTTGGATTGCGACTCTCCCTGCCTCATGTGCAGCGGCTTGTTCGCCTGTGCGGGTTCCCCACGCCATGTGAGGTAAGTGTATCTATGTGGGGACCTGTCTGTCTGGGGGGGGTCTCAGTCTGGGACTGTGTAACCTGCCTTTAATCACACTGCTTGTCTCCCTATATCTCGGCTGCATGCTGTGGGCTGCAAGGGGGGGGGGAGCTGTATGACACTGAGTATGTCAGGCTGGGCAGTGTGAGGAGCTGTGTGCTGTGGGGCATGTTTTTAATGGCATGTTGGGGCATATACAGCGATCGCTGCGGCGATCTAACATGTATCCATATAATGGGATAATATTGTGTGTGATTTTGTGCACTGTGGAGCGGCGATTTCGGCGCCAAACGGCGCCATTTTACCGGCGCCCGCTCCGGCCGCATGGTTTACATGCACGGCGGCCATTTTCTTGTAGCCTCCATAGGCTTACATAGAGCGCCCTGGCAGCATCACTTCCTCTCTCCTGGAAGCACCGATCGAGGCAGCAGCAGCAGCGGAGTCTCCTCAGGTTTTATCCTTCTATTCCTGTGTTCCATTGCCTGTATTCAGTCTGTATATTCCCTGTGGGGGTCTCATTGTGCCTGAGTGTGGTGCGGTGGGCTGCGCTTGCCGCGCTTGCTGTAAGGGGGCAGTTAACCCTTGGTTGTCTGGCATACAGGGGCAAATGGATTCTCAGGAGGGCAAGTTTCCCACAGTATTGGTGGAAAGCCAGGGGACCGCTGTTTCCCCCCCAGGGGGGGATTTGGCCACGATTGTGGCTGGCCTTGCTGCACAGGTGCAAATGCTGGTGGCTGCTCAATCTACTAAACGGCCCAGAGTTGCTCTGTCCTCTGATTCTGAGGGTGAAGGTGATGGGGCTGTTCTGGCGGGGACCCCCCTATCGGGGTCCCGCTCCTCTCTTGATCTAGTGGGGTCTGAGGTGGAGGCTGAAGTTGAGGGGGTTGATAATTCTCCCCCTGGCTCGCCTGAAGAGCTTGCAATCATGGATGAGTTGATTGCTTCCATTAAGCAGACGCTACGTTTGCAGGACGAGGTGTGTCCCCCAGCTGCCTTGGCGGCTTATGGGACGCAGAGAAAACGCAGGACGCCGCAGGTTTTTCCCTGCAATGCTGATTTTCAGCGCGCTGTTAAAGACCAATGGCGCGATTTGCGCAAGCCTTTTGCGGTACCAAGTAAATTTAAGCTGCGTTATCCTTTCTCGCCTGCCACTGATGAACGGTGGTGTGTGCCTCCGCCAGTGGATCATGCTATTGCGGTTTTGAACAAAGCCACTGCGATCCCTGCAGAGGGATCCCCTGTTTTCCGTGATGCCACGGATAGGAGACTGGAGTCTCTTGCCCGTCATACTTATTCTGTTACGGGTTCTATGCTTAAGGCTCTGTTTGCTTCTCTCATGGCGGCCCAGGCGATCGCAAGTTGGACGCAGATGCTTAGGCGCGTCCTAGTGGCCGATTCGGCCTCGGCGGCGACCCTGGATATGGTGGATCAGATCCACCAGGGTGTCATGTATCTGTGTGATGCGGACCTGGACCTGATTCCGTTGGCCGCGCGTGTGCACAGCGTGGCGGTGTTGTCTCGCCGCCTGGTTTGGTTGAAATGTTGGTCGGTGGACCAATCTTCACGTAAAACCTTAGCCAATCTGCCTTATGATGGGTCTCGCCTTTTTGGGGAGTCCCTGGATGTGTTGATTAAGGGGATTACCGGGGGTAAGAGCACTCTCTTGCCCCATTTCCCCAAGGCTAAGGGGGCTTCTGGGAAGAAGCATGCTCATTTTCGGCCCCCTCAGGGGTCCTTTCGTGCCTTTCGGCCGCACTACAAGGGCAAACCGTTCAAGGGCCAGGGCTCTCAGAAGAAACCCTGGTCTGGGAAACAGAAGTCCGGCCAATCCGGACCTGCGGCCCATAACAGTTCGGCCTGAAGGGGCGCCCTCACCCAGTTTTGGGGTGGGGGGACGCTTGCTCGGTTTTCTTCAGCCCTGGTTGGCCCGTGTGCGGGACAGATGGGTTCTGGAAATCGTTCGATCTGGTTACAAGATCGAGTTTCTCTCTCGGCCAGAGAGCAGATTTTTTCCCTCAAATCTACAACTGTCTCCAGAGCGCCTGCGGGATCTGCACCTGGCGGTGCGGGACCTGAGGGCTCAGGGAGTGGTGGTTCCGGTGCCTCATCGGGACAGATTTCGGGGGTTTTATTCCAATCTGTTCACCGTGCCCAGAAAGGAGGGCAAGGTTCGTCCTATTCTGGACTTGAAAGCTCTGAACCGCTCTGTGCGGGTTCGCAAGTTCCGCATGGAATCCCTGCGCTCGGTGGTGGCTGCCCTGGTTCCGGGGGAATTCATGGCCTCCATCGATTTGAAGGATGCGTATCTTCACATCCCCATATTCGAGGGTCATCAGAGATACCTTCGATTTGCCATTGCGGAGGATCATTACCAGTTCGTGGCGTTGCCCTTTGGGCTCGCCTCGGCTCCGCGGGTCTTCACCAAGGTGCTTGCACCGGTTCTGGCATTATTGAGAGCCCAGGGCATTTCTGTCCTGGGGTATCTGGACGACATTCTGATTCGGTCTGCGACCAGTCAGGGTCTGGAGAAGGACCTGTCTGTCACGATGCAAACTCTGCAGGAGTTCGGTTGGACGATAAATGTTCCAAAGTCGACACTGAGTCCGTCGGTTCGTCTTCCCTATCTGGGAATGATACTGGACTCGGTGCAGGCGAAGGTCTTCCTGCCGGAGGACAAACTCAGGACTCTTCAGGAGGAAGTCAGGTCCCTCAGGGACGTTCCGAACTCGTCTCTGCGGACGTGTATGAGATGTCTGGGATTGATGGTCTCGGCTTTCGAGGCGATTCCTTTCGCGCAGTTTCACACGCGGGGTCTCCAGGCGGAGATCTTGTCCAAGTGGGACGGGCGACCTCAATCTCTGGATCTTCAGATCTCGTTGAGTCATCGCACCAGGGAAAACCTTCTGTGGTGGCTCCAGTCCCCGTTGGTGTCCGGGGGCAAGTCGTTTCGTCCGATCTCGTGGACGATAATCACCACGGATGCCAGCCTGTCGGGCTGGGGTGGTGTTCTGGGCGTTCTGTCCGCCCAGGGGACCTGGTCGGAGGGGGAGTCTTCCCTCCCGATCAACATTCTGGAATTGCGTGCGATAAGGCTCTGTCTTCATCGCTGGACGGACCGGCTGCAGGGCTGCCCGGTTCGGGTGCAGACGGACAATGCCACGGCGGTGGCCTACATCAACCACCAAGGGGGCACCAGGAGTGCCCGAGCGGCTCGAGAAGTGGCCGACATTCTGTCTTGGGCCGAGACTCATGTCCCGGCGATAACGGCGGTTCACATTCCGGGAGTGGAGAACTGGCAGGCGGACTATCTGAGTCGCCAGACCCTGGATCAGGGGGAATGGTCTCTCCACCCGGCTGTCTTCCAGATGTTGTGCGCGAAGTGGGGTCTTCCAGATGTGGACCTGTTCGCGTCTCGCCTCAACTACAAGGTGAAGAGGTTCGTGGCAAGGACGCGCGACCCTCGGGCAGACGCGTCGGACGCGTTAGTGGCCCCGTGGCATCAGTACAGGCTGATGTACGCGTTTCCACCGATTCAGTTGCTGTCCCGGTTCCTTCGCAGGTTACACTCGGAACGCAGCACGGTGATTCTTGTGGCACCGGACTGGCCTCGCCGGTCCTGGTACGCAGACCTCGTGAATCTGGCGGTCGACGCCCCCTGGCGTCTGCCTCTTCGGGACGATCTACTGTCTCAAGGACCGATTTACCATCCTGCTTTACAGTCGCTGGCTTTGACGGCCTGGCTGTTGAGACCGAGGTCCTGAAGGAGAAGGGTCTCTCTCCAGAGGTTGTTCATACCTTGATCAACGCGAGGAAGTCTTCCTCGGGAAAGGTTTATTACCGTACTTGGAAGGCCTATTTTGCCTGGTGTGAGTCCAGGGGGTTTTCACCCCGCACGTACTCGGTTTCCCGTGTGCTGTCTTTCCTTCAGACGGGTGTCGATCAGCGTTTGGCGCTGGCTACGATAAAGGGTCAGGTGTCTGCGCTGGCCGTTCTGTTTCAACGTCCCGTGGCTTCCAACTCCTTGGTTGGCACTTTTATTCAGGGTGTGCGGCATCTGGTTCCTCCTAGGAGGGATCCTTTGCCCCCTTGGGACTTGAATCTAGTCCTGTCTGTGTTACAACGTGCTCCTTTTGAACAGATCAGGGAGATATCGTTGTCTATGTTGTCCAAAAAGGTCGCCTTTTTGGTGGCGATCACTTCGGCTCGCAGAGTGTCGGAACTGGCGGCTTTGTCCTGCAAGTCTCCGTACCTGGTTGTTCATTTGGATAAGGTGGTCTTGCGACCTAATCCTTCTTTTCTGCCGAAACGAGTTTCGGAATTCCATCTTAACGAGGATATTGTTTTGCCTTCGTTGTGCACGAAGCCTAAACATCCAAAGGAGGTGAGACTACATTCTCTGGATGTTGTTCGGGCGATTAGGGTTTACCTTAAATCGACTGAGTCTTTTCGAAAAACGGACTCCTTGTTTGTTCTTCCAGAGGGTCCTCGGAAGGGCATGGCGGCTTCCGCCTCTACCATTGCCAAATGGATCAGGCAGACCATTGAACAGGCCTATGCCTTGCAGGGGAAGGTTCCCCCTGTGCCTGTGAAGGCGCACTCTACTAGATCTCTGAGTACGTCTTGGGCCTGTCGTCATGGGGCTTCTGTAGCCCAGGTGTGTAAGGCGGCGACTTGGTCGACCGTACACACTTTCACAAAATTCTACAAAGTAGATGTTCAGGCATCGGCGGATGCTTCCTTTGGCCGCAAGGTTCTTAGTGCGGCTGTTCCCTAGGGTCCCTTGTTGGGGACTCCTGGCTGTTGGGATAAGTTTTGTATCCCCTGGTTTTTTGTCTTTTCCTGGGTTGTTGCTCCTGTTGAGCACTTATTTTTGCTGTTGCCCAGCTGGTTTCCTTCCTTTGGTAAGGTTCCTTTCTTTGATGTGGAGACTGCGTTGCCTTTCGGCGCGGATGCGTTTCCCACCCCTCATGTTTGCACTGCTTTGGGACGTCCCCATATGTGACGAATATGAAGAGGCGGCGACTGTCGGAGGACGTAAGAGAAAACGGAATTTTTGTAAAATCTTACCTGTAAAATTCCTTTCTCTGAGTCCTCCGACAGTCGCCGCCCCCGCCCCTCTTTTGGGGTTTGAATGTATACTCTACTGCTATTCCACTAAAACTGAGATATGGTTGCAGGAAGTAGGAGGGTATTGACTGAGGGGACCACCCCTTGAGGGTGGGATATGTTAAAGCTTTATTGTTAACATATTCTGTTGCCTAGCTACTCCTTCGGAGCAAAGTCTAATACCCCATATGTGACGAATATGAAGAGGCGGCGACTGTCGGAGGACTCAGAGAAAGGAATTTTACAGGTAAGATTTTACAAAAATTCCGTTTTTCCTGCCTATTACTACTCCTGCAGGGGCAGCATAACCCAACAGTATAAGAGCTGCGTCTGTCAATAGACTCAAAGGATTTTACGGTAAGTTCTTACAAAAATCCTGTGTTCTTGCTTTCTATTTTCAGAGTATACTGCTAGGAACATAGTAACAACTCACGTCCTTAAATGACGACAATGCTCATTCATACTGATCAATGGAGGAGCACTGTAGTTGCCCTAACTGTTCACTCAATTCAGTTCTCAATCTGTTTTTGCGGACTAAGCTAAAATAAGCTGGGCAATAACTTCACATCGGGATAGAAATCTTACAGAATGACCTGAACAAAATAATGGTGTGGGCAACTGCATGGCAAATGAGGTTTAATGTGGAGAAATGTAAGGTAATGCACTTGGGGGCTAAAAACAAATGCAAACTACTCACTGGGGGAATAAAGAATGGAGAAAGATCTGGGGGTTCTAGTGGAAGACCGACTGAGGAATAGCATGCAATGTCAAGCGGCAGCTGCCAAATCGGGCAGAATATTGGCATGTATAAAGAAAGGGATGTACTCTAACTATAATCCTGCCACTTTACAGAACTCTGGTCTGGCCACATCTGGAGTATTCAATCCAGTTCTGGTCACCAATCCTCAGAAGGAATGTGCTGGAGAGGGTCCAAAGAAGGGCAATGAAAATAGTTAGGGGATAGGAGGACCTTTCATTTCGAGGAGCGACTGCAAGCATTAAACTTATTCTCGTTGGAAAAGACTCTGAGGGGACATGATGGCAATTTACAAATACCTCAATGGTGATTCCAGGTAGGAAAAACTATTCACTGTTAGGGAGTGTAAGATGATACATGGCCACACAATGAGATTGCAGGAGAAGCGACTTAACCTTAAGCTACGTAGGGAGTTTTTCACTGTCTGGGTGATGAGAATGTGGAACTTTTCCACAATTGGTATCGGTGGGAAGTATGGCTACTTATTGCTCTCGGATGTGCATCTCCAAAAACACAATATACAGGGATATGGGAAATGATTGTCACTGACACACACCTACACATGTTGAACTGGATGTACAAGTCTTTATTTAAACTTGCCTACTATGCTACATTGTTCACCCCTGTGTTTTTAGTGTTTTGCGGAAATGCACTTATGTCCATTTAACATGGTTTCCTATGGATCTAGTTCACATCTGTGTGCGTTTTGAGCGGGTGACTTTTTTGCAGCAGATTGCGTTTTGCGTGTGAGACTTCAACGGACCGCACCAAGAATGCAAGTGTCACATTTTTTGTGTGGAGGGAGCCGGCGATTTTTTTTTTTGTTCTCGAATAGGAAAATGGGACTTTTCATGTGATTTGACTTTGTGACTTTACACTGTGGCTCTCGGTAGCATCAGTCTCATTAAAGTAGTACAGAAACCTTTGTCTGAAGTCGCATGTTAAGGTTTAGGGCTAGGACCAAGTTAAGGGGCAAGGGTTAAAGGTTAAGTTTAGCAGTAATTGTTAGGATGCTACCCCTAGCAATTCTAACTCTAGTGTTCAAAAACGCAACACTGCAAAATGTGCCAAAAGCATCAACCACAACCTGCTCAAATGTGAACCTAGCCTATGACTTTTTTTTTTTTTCCTTTTTAGCAAGAATTGTATATTTACTAGACCAAAAGATGGCAAATACAAAATTAATTGTTGGGAGTTTACAGACATTTTAAACTTTTGAATATTTTTTGTGAGAAGCAAACTATGCTTATTGATAAAGAACAAATTTTGATCAAAGCTTTTTTTTTTTTTTTTTCCCCAAGTTTGCCCTGCTGGTTGGAAACCTGGCAGTGAAACAGTAAGTATACATCTATTGGTGTCTGTCAATGGTTAATTGCTATGTATGTATGTGTATTTCTTGGGGTTCATTTTATAGATGGATAGCCTTCTTTCAACTGTCTGCTTTTGTTGCTGGCAGCAAAGGCCCACTTTTAAATTCTACATTTTAGGTATAGGGACAAACTGCACTGTATTAGGCAGACCTCTTTTCTTGACTTAAAGATCTAGTTAAGTCTGCTTTTTAATTTTGTATCTACAATTAATCCTGTAATGAGGCTTATTTGTAGAGACAGTGATTATCTCCAAAACGTGCATGGTTTTAAGAGATTTGCACATCTATAGCAAATGGGTAATGTCACTGGCACATTCACTCTGCTCTCTGGACAGCATTCTTGAGTGCCGTCCATTGAGTGCTGTGACTCCCGTGCGAATGCATGGGAGTGGCGTCATTCAAATGGCTGGAGCCTGTGAACCCAGAAGGAAGACCGGGTAAAGATGGAAGCCCTGTCAGTAAGTGTCGCTGGAAGGATCTGTTTCACAGGTAAGTCTCTCATAATGTGTATGCATACTGGCACATTATGCCATTAACTTGCAGGGGACACTTTTTTACTACTGTACTACCGCTAACAGTAAAACCATCGATTTTTAAGTTTAAAAAAAGTTAACATTCCCAACATGTGTGAAATGCTAGCGGGTCGCATTGGTGTACTCTCAACTAACTGTCAAGCCCTCCAATGGCTGGTGTCATACAGAATCACCTGTGCAGCATCATGGCAGTTGCAGATTTAACAGTAGCCAAGATGGCAGCTTCCTTGGCTGAAAACAATGGGAGGGTTTACTTCCACTTAAATGTAAAAAATTAGAAAAACTTGATTTGCCATGTTGGCGTTCTTTTGAAACCGCTTAGTTGCCTCCTGCTGTCCTCTTATTAAGGCTTCAATGTCATATATGGTAGCAAGAAAGTATGTGAACCCCTTGGTACTAACTGGTTTTCTGCAGTAATTTGCCATAACAGGTCATCTAAATCGCAACAATAGACAACACAATGTGCTTAAGGTGGTTATTTTAATAGGGAAAAAAAGCGAGACTTTACAAACATGTTATACTTCCTTTGCACAGGGCAGCCCAGATCCTCCTCTTCGGGTCCCTGGCTGGAGCTCCTGGCCCCTCCCTTCTGAGTGCCTCCACAACAAACAGTTTGCTGCAGCTCCTTGAATTTGTTTGGCCCTGCCCCCTCTCTTCTGACTGGCTAGCGGAGTTGACGGCAGCAGGAGCCAATGGTGCTGTGTCTCAGCCAATCGGGAGAGAGATTCCCGGATGGCTGAGGCACTCATGGACATCGCTGGATAGAGAAGGGGCTCAGGTAAGTATTAGGGGGGCTGGGGGGAGCTGCTTCAGAGCAGGCTTTTTATCTGACTACCTTCGGACTTTACAAACCCTTAAAAGTGAATCTCCACTCAAAAGGTGAAGCTCCGTGTATCTGGCACTTTGCAGGGAGAAACGGGTACCTGGTTTTGATGGGTACCCGCTCCCACTTCATGTGATCTCGCTGCGGTGTGATCACTCAAAGTCGGCCACCCCCCTCCTTTCCCCACCATCGGGACCATTCAAAAAGCGCAGTGCACTATGCGCAGTAGGGAACTGGCTGTGAAGCTGTGAGGCTTCACTGCCAGTTTCCCTTACAGGCAATGGTGGAAACATCAGCTGGGGCGCCCACATCGCTGAATTCAAGGACAGGCAAGTGTCCCAATATTAAGTCAGCAGCTACAGATGTGAACCATGCCTTGCAAAGAGGAGCTCTTTGAAGACCTACAATCAAAAGTAGTTGATCTGCATAGGGCTGGAAAGGAATTAAAGCAATTTCCAAATTGGCATCAATCATTTAAGACACTGATTATAAATGGGGACTGTTTAGTACTGTGGCTACTAGAAGGGTGCATCCAGCCTAGATAACTAAGGCACAACTTAGAATAAAAACTCAATCAACCAGTAAAGGCTTGAAGACATTTCCTGGAACTAATAAACATCACTGTTCATGAGTCTACCATATGTAAATCGTTGAACTGGAGAGTGTCCATGTCAGAACACAATCGCAGAAGCTACTGTTTTTCCAATAAAAAAGCATTGCTGTGCATCTGAGGCTTTCCAAAGGGCACCTTGCAAACAGCAAGGCTACTAGGAAAATGTTTTTTGACTGAAGCCCAAGTTGAATTGTTTGGGGAATTGTACTCAGCCCTATGTATGGTGCAAAAAGGCACAGCTTACCAACATCAAAACCTCATCCCAATGGTGAAGTATAGTGGAGGGAACATCATGATTTGGGCTTACTTCGCTGACTTTGGGCCACTACCACTTGCCATCAAGCGGAAAATGCATTCCCAAGTTTAACAAATCTTCCTAGGTATCAGGCTGCCGACACAGCTTAGAAGTTGGTGGATGCGGTAGGGCAATGACCCTAACCATTGAAGTAAATCCTCAAAACTGGTATAAGAAAGAATGCCATTTGGAGTCGCCCAGTCACTCCTGACCTTAACCTCATAGAAAATATAGGTCAGGCAGCGCTAAGCAAATATACAATATCAATCTAACAATACTGATATCACACATTTTATATGTGAAACAATGTGACAAAATGTATGTATAACCCAATCTAAATAGAATCACTTAAAACTGTCCATTCCACAAAGTGCTCCACTTAAAAATTTTAATTAAAATTTTAAATGCGCTTCCAAATAGTGAAGTCCTAAGCACACCCCCTGGACTGCATAAAATCACCAGTATAGTTTTACATGAGTCTCTTTCCCTTTCATATTCCTTTTCAGTGGATCTCTGTGGGTCTAGTGGATCTCTGTGGGTCTAGGGAGAGGAGGATTGTACCACTTTTTTTTTATTTTTATATCCGTTCAAAGTTTATGCTGTCTAGGTGTGCTTGGGACTCTTTAACTCTCGCATTGAACAGAGCACTAATGGACTTTCTACTCTGGGTGGATCGCTGTGTGGAATAGTGCATATTTGTCACTATTTGGAAGCACATTATTTGAACTTTTAATCCAATTTCTTATAAGTGGAGCACTTTTTGTGGCTTGTGGAATGGGCAGTACATTTTTAAATGTATTTATAACTTATTTTGTGATATCTGCAATTGTTATATTGACAGTATATTTGCTTAGTCCGCCTTTTTTAATTTTCACACATTTATGTGTTAAAGATAGCTGCTGTAATAGGGATTCTTTACACTTAATTTTTTATTGGGTGCAGCGCTGTCTGACTTTTATCATCCTTGACCCCATAGAGATGCTGAGGAATAACCTTGAGTCATTCATGCCAGACATCCTACAGAGGAGTCTGAGCTGAAGCAGTTTTGTGAAGAGGTTTGATCTAATTCCTCCTGAATGTTGTGCAGGCCTGATCCAGAGCTACTGAAAGAGCTTGCTTGAAGTCTTTGCTGCCCATATTCACTCCAAGGGTTCACTTGCTTGTTCCTACATCACTGTGAATACTTTATAGGTGTGTTCAATAATGTTTTTTAGCAGCTTAAGCGCTTTCTGTTTGTCTATTACTACTTAGATGAGGATCAGATCCTATTTCATGGAAAATTACTGCTGAAGAAGTTGAGTTCCAAGGGGCTCACATACTTCTATGAATTAATTTTTTTTTTTTTCACTTTTTGGCTGGAGTTGCAACTAATTTTCTTTAATTACTGATCAAAGTTTTACAATTTCTGTGGTTCAGTTGGATGAGGGGTTAAGGGGTCTTTTGGAAGTCGCAGATCTTTCCACCCTGTAATCCTATGCATGCATAATGGCTACATAAATTTATCCCTAGAATTTCTTCTCTAAACATGTAACATTACAAATTTGTACCTGCATAAATTGTCTGCTTAAGACTATGTTCCTGAGTCTAAACTATATCATACTAGTGACCTATCATTTCTTCGGATAGTACACTAGGAGTGGCAATGCAATGACCTATTGAAAATGGATACAAAGGAGAGTGCCAAAAGCTCTCTATCTGGGATAGTTTGTACCTCTGCTACTGTTCACATGCAACCTGACAGTCCAAAAATGGCCCCAGAACACTACCTCAAGTAGCCCTGGTGCACCTGCTTCTGGATACATTTCTCTTTTTTTTTTGTGAGGAAAGCCACTCCCCACCGTGGGACCGCTGTGCTCGGAACGCTGTGCTCAATGTTGGTAATCTGCACGTCGACTCAAGTCGTGCAATCCACACCACAAGCTGACACTTAGGTGATGAAACCATGACTGGAGTCTCCAGACCATACAGGCAGCCAATCACCCCGCAACCTAGAGAATTTACCACCGTTGCACCTGCACAAGATAAACTATCCTCCCCACCCCTTTCTCCATCCCAGTCCAGGATTACAAACTAGGATAAAACAAACAAGATGTCAAAACAATTCAACTTGGGTTTCATCAGTCAAACATTTTCCTAGTAGCCTTGCTGTTTGCAAGGTGCCCTTACGCTCCATGGTCAGGGGCAGCCTGCGTGGCCACCCCCAATCTTGAGACTTTGTTACACAAAGAAAAGTGGGGGAAATGGGAGGGCTCAGTCTTGCCTCAGAAGAGCCTAACCCATAGCACAATCTCAAATATGTTGGCATAAAAATCTGATTGTGCTATGTTGGGCTCGTCCCATGTTTGACTTGGGTATGCTACAGCGATTTGTGGTGGTGTTGCACCTTCCAGTGTGTGGAAGTGATCTGTTGGCTTTACACCTACCCATATGATTTTCCACTACAAAGCAATCGGTCACTCGCACCTTCTGTAGCACCCAGAAGTCTGGCCAGGCAGCACACCTATTAGCTTGTGAAAAAAACTTGACTGCTACTTGGTAAACACACTCTCTTACGTCCTCCGACAGTTGCCGCCCACTCATTCAGTCTTCACCAATGGGGTATGGACTTCATCTCCATAGGAGTAACTAGGCACAAGACTTGTTAAAAACAAAGCATTTACATACACACCTATGGGGCTGTCCCACTGGTCCAATACCCCCTGCCATCAGCATTCCCAACTCAGTTTGTCTTCTGCCTAGTTAAGGAGTAAGATAGGCTTCCCTGTGCTGGGGCTACAGTCTCAGCCTTCTATTTTATGATTTATTTTCTGCAAATGTGTTTTTTCTTTGCAATACTAGCTGTTTATTTTGTCAGCGTTTAGTTAGTCGGATCTTCGGATGAAGACGGCGTTGCGGAGCTGGGAGTCGCACTGGTCGTCCAGGTTTCCCAGGACAGAGGGCCTTATGGAATCCCAGCCCGCCATCGAGCGTTTAGCAGGCTATGCGTACGCCCTGGCCTCGCAAATGACCCATCCCTGTCCTCGGGGATAAAAGCCCTGGACGTCTCTCCCACGGTTTCCGTGTGTTGCTAGCGTCCTGCGTTTTTGGCTGACTGCACCCCCGCCATCTGGGGTGGGAGGTTTCCCTTTGATGTGAGGCACCCCACGCCATCGGGTACAGTAAGTACATTCTGTGTGGGGCCTCTGTCTGGGGCTGGCAGTCCTGTGTGTCTGTGGTATCCCCTAATATCTGTGTGTTTTTGGGGCTCCCTTTCTCCCGGTCCCTGCGGTGACTTTAACTTAGCTAGTTCGCTATGTGGGTGGTGGGGGTCCCTCTCCTATGTGACACTTTATGGTGTGTGTGTGGAGGTGCAGACACGTGCGGCGACCGCTGCGGGGTTAAAAACTGCCGGTCTGCCATTTTAGGTGTGGGCAGCATGCTGGCTTCACTATGGGTGCTTCTGCAGCGATGTATGTAGTGTATTTTGGCGCCTTACGGCGCCATCTTGTGTGGGGCAAGGTGTTCTCCTGAGCACATGTCGGCGGCCTTTTTTCCGGAGCCTCCCATTGCTTTCTATGGGCAACCATGTTTCCTTAGTCTGAAGTCCTAGTTCAGCCTCCTGCGGTGACATCACTTCCTTTTTCTGTACAGAAGAGATCGGCAGGCGTGTGGTTAACACTTGTGGGGTCTGTCTTTGCTGTTTTTCTGTGGTAATACCTCTGGCTATCAAGCTTATTCCTGTTTGGGGGTCTGCTTGCAGAATCCTTCACAGCGGTGTACTGCGGGGGATCGCGGTGCGCTTAAAGGGCCAGTACCTTTTGAGAAAAAAAATAAAAAATTTTGTTGGTATGGAGTCCCAGGACAGCAAATTTGCCCCAGCTTTGGTGGATGATTCAGGTTACTCTGAATCTTCTGCTCTGATTGCCGCACTTGCGACCTTAGCGTCCAAGGTGGATCTTTTGATGTCTGAACGGGATACTAGAAAAAGGCCTAGGGTCTTTCTTCTGATTCTAAATCTGACATGGTTGCTGTAGATAGTGTGCCCCTTGAGTGGTCTCGCTCGCCGAGGACCTCGCTGCTATGGATGCGCTGATAATTGCCGTTAAGGAAACACTACATTTAGAGGATGAGCCCAATCCTCTGGGAAAACAGTCCTCTTTTAGTACCCACAGATCCCGTAAGGCGGCGCAGGTATTTCCTTGCCCCGCTGAGTTCCACGAAACTGTGAATGAACAATGGCATAACTTGAAGCGCACTTTTGTGGTGCCAAAGAAGTTTCAACTCCTCTACCCTTTTGCGTCTCCTACAGATTTGCGCTGGTCTGTGGCTCCCAAAGTGGATCACACTGTGGCCAGATTGAACAGGGCCACTCTGGTACCCACCGAGGATTCTCCGGTGTTTAGGGATCCTACGGATAGGAGGCTGAAATCTCTTGCCCGACATTCCTACATGGTGGCGGGTTCCATGCTGAAACCTATTTTCGCCTCGGTCATGGTGGCTCAATCCGTGGTGAATTGGACCAAAGTGCTCAAACGCACCCTCGTGGCTGATTCTTCCCCCCCCCCCCCCCCCTACTACCTTGGAGATGGTGGACCAGATTTATCAAGGGGTCATGTATTTGTGCGATGCGGCCTTAAATGAGGCTCCTTTAGCTGCACGCTTATCTAGTGTCGCAGTGCTTAATCGCCGCTTGATTTGGTTGAAAAGCTGTTTGGCTGACCAAACTTCCAGGAAGACAGTGTCTGACATCCCTTATGCTGGGTCTCGTCTTTTTGGGGAATTCCTGGATTAATTGGTCCTGGATTAATTGGTTAAGGGGGTCACTGGGGGCAAGAGCACTCTGTTGCCTCAGAATCCTAAGGGAAAATTTTTCCGGGGTAAGTGGGGCCCTTCCTTCAAACCAAACCAGGGGTCCTTTCGTGCCTTCAAAGCACAGGATAAGGGAAAACGCTTTAGAGGCCAAGGTGGCCAAAGGAAGCCTTGGGCGGGCAAGCAAAAAGCTGCCCAGGCTGGAGCGGTGCCCCAGTCCGCCTCAACCCGAAGGGACGCCCTCACCCGTTTCAGGGGTGGGGCGACGTCTGCGCGGTTTTCTCGAACCTTGGCTGCTCCGGATTCCGGACAGGTGGGTTCAGGAAATCATTCGATCGGGTTACAAGATCGAATTCCTTTCACGGCCGGCGGACAGGTTCTTTCCCTCAAATCTGCATTTGACCCCAGATCGTTTGCAAGATCTTCGTCGGGCGGTGCAGGATTTACTCCCCAAGGGGTGATAGTCCTGGTGCCACACCAGAACAGGTTTCGGGGGTTCTAGTTGATTCTGTTCACCGTGCCCAGAAAGGAGGGCAAAGTGCGTCCAATTCTGGACTTGAAAGCTCTGAACCGCTTCATGCGCGTTCAAAAGTTCCGAATGGAATCACTCCGCTCGGTGGTGGCCTCTCTGACCTCGTGAGATTTCCTGGCTTCCATCGACCTCAAGGATGCGTATTTACACATCCCCCATATTCGAGGGTCATCGGAGGCACCTACGATGCGCAATTGTGGAGGAACACTATCAGTTTGTGGCGTTGCCTTTCGGTCTCGCTTCGGCTCCAAGGGTGTTTTACAAAGTGCTAGCTCCTGTTCTGGCCCTGTTAAGGGCACAGGGTATTGCGATCTTGGGATATCTGGATGATCTCCTGTTAAGGTAGAGTGCCAGTCAGAGCCTGCTGCGCGATCTGTCCACTACGGTTCAGACGTTCCGGTGGACCATCAACGTCCAGAAGTCGACTTTGTCTCCTTCGGTTCATCTCACATATTTGGGAATGGTCTTGGACTGCGCCCAAGCGAAAGTGTTTCTGCCGGAGGACAAGCTCCGGACCCTACAGAGCGAGGTCAGGTCCCTCAGGGACAACGATTCCTCGTCACTCAGGACCTGTATGCGGTCCCTGGGATTAATGGTGTCAGCCTTCGAGGTGATACCGTTTGCACAGTTTCACACGTGGTCTCTCCAGGCGGAGATATTGGCCAGATGGGACAGGCTACCTCGGTCCTTGGACCTGAGGGTGTCTGAGTCATCAAACCAGACTGGATATTCTGTGGTGGCTCCAGTCCCTGGCTGTAGCGGAGGGAAAATCCTTCCGGCCGCTGCTGTGGACGGTGATTGCCACAGATGCCAGCCTGTCGGGCTGGGGTGGTGTCCTGGGCAACCTGTCTGCCCAGGCACGTGGTCGGTGGAGGAATCGTCCCTACCGATAAACATCTTGGAATTGAGAGCGATCAGGCTGTGCCTGCTCCATTGGTCGGATCGTCTTCAGGGCTGCCCTGTGCGGGTGCAGACGGACAATGCCACAGCGGCCTACATCAATCACCAAGGGGGCACCAGGGGTGCACGGGAGGCCCAGGAGGTGACCAGTATTCTGTCTTGGGCCGAGACTCGCGTCCTGGCGATTTTGGCAGTTCACATTCCGGGTGTGGAGAACTGGCAGGCCGATTTATCTGAGCAGCCAGACCCTGGACCAGGGGGAATAGTCCCTGCACCCGGAGGTGTTTCAAATGCTGTGTGCGGAATGGGGATCCCCGGATGTGGATCTGTTCGCGTCCCGGCTAAACAAAGTGGGAAGGTTCGTGGCAAGAACACGTGATCCTCTGGCAGATGCATCGGATGCGTTGGTGGTGCCTTGGCACCGGTATCGTCTGATATATGCCTTTCCCCCCCGATTCAGTTGTTGTCCAGGTTCCTGCACAGGTTAGTCTCGGAACCGAGGTTGGTGATTCTGGTGGCCCCGGACTGGCCACGCCGGTCCTGGTACGCGGACATTGTTCAACTGGCCGTCAAGCCTCCATGGCGGCTACAGTTACGAGACGATCTGCTGTCGCAGGGACCGATCTTCCATCCTGCTTTACAGTCGCTGGCTTTAACGGCATGGCTGTTGAAAGCCAGGTCCTGAGAGACAGGGGTCTCTCCTCTGAGGTCATTCCTACTCTGCTCAAGGCGAGGAAAGCCTCTTCCGGTAAGATCTATTACCGTACTTGGAAGGCTTATTTTGCCTGGTGTGAATCCAGGGGCTTCTCTCCTCGTGCCTACTCGGTGGCGAGGGTGTTGGCATTCTTGCAAACTGGTGTGGATCAGCGCCTGGCGTTGACCACGATTAAGGGCCAGCTGTCTGCTCTGGCCGTCCCTTTTCAGCGCCCCCTGGCGTCAAACTGATTCGTACCTTTGTTCAGGGTGTGCGTCACTTGGCCCCTCCTTGGAGGGAGCCTCTGCCTCCTTGGGACTTGAACTTAGTTCTGTCCGTTTTTACAACGTCCTACCCTTTGAAAACATCAGGGAAATTTTTGTTGCCTTTTTGGTGGCGATCACTTCAGCGTTCAGAGTGTCGGAATTGGCAGCCTGGTCTTGCCGCTCCCCTTACCTGGTGGTTCATATAGAGAAGGTGGTCTTGCGACCTAACCAGTCCTTCCTTCCGAAGGTGGTTTCTGATTTTCACCTTAATGAGGACATTGTTTTGCCTTTGCTTGTGCGAATCCTAAGCATCCTAAGGAGTTTGTGTTGCATTCTCGATGTTGTCAGGGCTATCAGGATTTACCTGTCCTCCACTGACTCCTTTCGGAAGTCGGATTCTTTTTGTCCTTCCTGAGGGCCCTTGAGGTTATGGCTGCGTCTGCGGCGACCATTTCAAAATGGATCAGACAGACGATTGTTCAGGCCTATTCGATTAAGGAACGGGTACCGCCCTTTCCTGTCAAGGCGCACTCTACTAGAGCGGTGAGTGCGTCCTGGGCCTTCCAGCGTCAGGCTTCGGTGGCTCAGGTGTGCAAGGCTGCGACCTGGTCATCAGTGCACACCTTTTCAAATTCAAAGTTCTACAAAATTGATCTGGCATCGGCAGATGCCTCCTTTGGCTGCAAAGTTCTGTGTGCATCAGTGCCTTGATGGGGTCAGGTCGTTGCCTGCCCCTGTCTGTTGGGGGTTGTTGTTTTCTCCCCCTTTTGGTTATTTGCTTCCTGGGTGGTTGTTCCTGTTGAGCTTCTGTTGCCCAGAGGATTACCTTGCGGTTCATGTGAGGTTCCTTTCTCTGACGTGGGTACTGTTGCCTTTATGACGGTCACGTTTCCCACCCCTCATGTCTACACTGCTTTGGGACATCCCCATTGGTGAAGACTGAATGAGTGGGCGGCGACTGTCGGAGGACTCAAAGGAATTTTTACGGTAAGATTTTACAAAAATTCAGTTTTCGCTTACGTCCTCTGACAGTCGCCGCCCACTCATACAGTCTTCACCAATGGGTATTGACCTCTTATCCACAGGAGCAAGCTAGGCATAAGACTTGTTTAAAAACAAAGCAATTTACATACACACCTACAGGGTGCTGTCCCTCTGGTCCAATACCCCCGGCTAGCCTCATTCCCAATTCAGTTTGTCTTCTGCCTAGTAAGGAGTAAGATGGGCTTTCCCTGTGCTGGGGCTACATGTCTCAGCCTTCTGTTTTTATTACTTTTATTTTCTGCAAATGTTTCTTTGCACTACTAGCTTTTTATTTGTTTCTGCGCTTAGTTAGTCGGATCTTCGGAAGACTATAGCGTTTGCGGAGCTGGGAATCGGACTGGTCGTCCTGCCACTCCAGGACAGAGGATCTTATGGACTCCCAGCCCGCAATTTAGCAGGCTATGCGTGCGCCCTGGCCTAGCAAACGACCTGCCCCTGTCCTCTGGGGCAAAAGCCTGCAAGGTGGCTACCTCGCCGGGATGCCTCGACATGCGGTTTTGACCGTGCGACGCATCCTATTTCGGCTGACTGCCCCCCCCCCCCACCATCTGGGGTGGGGGGTTCCCGCGATATCGATGTGCCCACGCCGTATGGAGGGGTAAGTAACTTCTGTGTGGGGCCTCTGTTTGGGGATGACAGTCTGCATGTGTCTGTGCTCTCCCCTCATGTCTGTGTCCGGGGCTCGCATCCCTCCCTGTCCCTGTGGGGGCTTCTAGGCGCAGGTATCGCCATGTGGGGGTCCCTATCCCTGTCCACTTAGTGCGTTTGGGGGTGCAGACATGGCAGTGCGAAAAAACTGCGGGTCTGCCATTTTGAGTATGGGCAGCTGCTCTGGCCTCACTGTGGGCACTTTCTGCAGCTCTAATGTAGTTTTTTTGGCACCTTCGGGCGCCATCTTGTGTGTGGTAAGGTGTTCTTCTTTGCACATGTTCGGTGGCCATTTTCCCTGAGCCTCCCATTCAGATGCATTGGCAACCATTTTCCCTTAGTCAGTTCCTGTTCAGCCTCTAGCGGGTGACATCACTTCCTTTACTGTATCCAGAGATAGTTTCCAGCAGCGTGGTAACACTTCTGGGGGCTCTTTTTGCTGTTTTTGGGGAATATTCTTCTGTTTTCAGTGCTTTTCCCATCTCAGGGGGGTACCTTAGTGGGATCCCTATTGCGGTGGGTCGCTGCGATCGCGTCTTAAAAGGGCCAGCACCATAGTATTTTTCTCATGGAGTCCCAGGACTGCATATTTCTGCCCCCCCCCCCCCCCCCCCAGCCTTGGTGAATGATTCAGGTACTCCTGAATCTTAATTTTTCTCTTGCTGCCCCACTTGCGACTTTAGCGTCCACGGTGGATTTATCGCTGTCAGAGCACTCTGCATCTGAGTCTGATATGGTTGCCCTGTAAAGTGTACCCCTTAGGGGTCTTGGTCCTTTCATTCTGATGGGGAGGTGGGGAAGAAGATGGGGATGATTCTTCCCCCTGAAGCGGCTAGGGATGATTCTTCCCCTGAAGCGGCTAAAGGACGTGCTGCTGTGTCTGCGCTTATTGCTTCGGTTAAGGACACACTACATTTAGAGGATGAGCCCAACCCACCGGGTAAGCAGTCTTCCCTTGGGACTGGCAGAAGCCAAAAAGCAGCACGGGTGTTCCCTTGTCCCGCTGAGTTTCACGAAACGGTTAACGAACAATGATGTAATTTAAAGCGCCCTTTTGTGGTACCAAAACTGTTTCAATACCGTTACCCTTTCGCGTCTCCTACGGATTTGCGATGGACTGTGTCCCCTAAGGTGTGCTGAAGCCCTTCTTCGCCTCTGGTATGGTCTCAGGCTGTGGCTGATTGGGCCCAGGTGCTCAAACGCACTCGTGAGGCGGATTCCGCCCCTCCGACTACTGGTGGAGGTGGTGGAGCAGACCCATCTGGCGGTTTTGTACCTGTGTGACGCGGCCTTGGATGAGGCTCTTCTGGTGGCACGGCTGTCTGGTGCTCGAGCTGACCAGACTTCCGGAGAGACTGTGTCTTGACATCCCTTATGTGGGGAATCGTCTTTTTGGGAACTCTCTGGACGAGTTGGTGACGGGGGTCACTGGGGGCAAGAGCACTCTGCATCCCCAGAACCCCAAGGGTACGTTTTTCCACGGTAAGCGGGGCACTTTTTTTTTTTTTTTTTTTTTTAAATCTTTATCAAGTTCAAATTCACATACAAAAAACATAGAATAAAAAAGTAGTACAGAAGTGCATTTAGAAAAAAACAGAAGGCACAATCGGCATTATGTTCAGTCCGGACATCATTAGTGAAACAGGAGTGTCCATGGGGGTCAGTCAATCAGGCATTGTGAAGGCGTGTGCCAATATCGGCCAAACAGTAAGTACATCCAATGACCCCCAGGATGCGCCGCGTCTGTCAGTGCCGCCCAAAAAAAGGGGGAACTCCGCAAAGGAGCCCGGAGAGCCCGACAGACACCACACATAGTGCTAACATCAGTGCACATTAGTATCCACCTTACATCATATACTTCAGCAGAATCAGCCACTGGCCTCAGGGAAGAGACGTTGAGAGAGAAAGGCAGGAGGTAGAAAAAGAAGGGAAGAGACAGTAAAGGGGAAGAGACAAACGGGGAGGGTAAAACGGGTAGGGAAAGGGAGATCCGGACTGGGGGCGCGGGCCCCCGGCAGGAGAAGGCCAGGCCGGAGCCCTAGAGCTCAGCCGCTAATAATAGGTGTGTGCACATCTGAGATCTCATCAGAGTAATACATCCACCCCATCCAGGTGCCCTTAAAGCGTTCCTCCCTGCCCTGTGATGTGAGAACTCGCCGTTCCGCCTCCATCACCAGGTTGACCTCACGCTTCCACTCAGAAAACGTGGGGCAGGTGTAACTCCGCCAATGCCTCGGTATGAGGCACTTGGTGGCGTTCAGCAGGAAAGGGACTATACTACGTTTCTAGCGTTTGATTGAAGAGCGTGTATCATGGAACGGGTATTGAAGGGGAGTGCGGGAAGGAGGGGTAAGCGACAGCTTGGATACCCAAAGATGTACAGCGTCCCAGAAGGGTTGCAGTAGGGGGCACTCCCACCAAATGTGGAGGAAAGTGCCCACCTGGCCGCAGCCCCTCCAACAATGGGGGTCTGAGCCCGGAAAAATCCGGGCCAATTTGGCAGGGGTCCTGTACCATCGGGCTACAAATTTATAGGCCGACTCCTGTATCCTGGTGCTAATGCAGGAGACATGGGTCAAACGCAGAATGCGAGAGAGTTGTGGGGGAGCGAATTCTACCCCCAGCTCTCTCTCCCATTCCCTCATGAAATAGGGGGGCAAGGAGGAAACCCCACTCAACAATTTGTACATGTGCGACAGTAGATGGCGGGATTCCGGAGGGTCAACAAACCACTTCTCAAAGGCAGAGAGGCCAGTAATCGGTCGTGGAGCAGGCGGGAGTGTGGCGAAAAAATCAGTCAGCTGCCTATATCGCCAGTCGGACATCGGAAAATCGCCGAAGCGGTCGCGAAGAGTCGCTAGGTGTAGCAAATTTCCCACAGTAGTTTGCCATCAGCGTTCCAAGAGCGAAAAAAGCGTACATCCTCTCCCGGGGGGAACCAGGGAAATCCACCCAGGGGAGCCAAAGGGGACACGCCGGAAGACATGGCGCCAGACATGTTAAGGCCATCCCAGATACGAAGTGTGGCTATAGTCAGGGGTGACGTCCAGGCCGACAGTCCACGATCACCTGGCTGAATCCACGGGGCACCCGCAAGATTCCGTCCCGCCAGCGTTTTCTCCAAGGGAACCCAAGGTTTAGATAGACCATCATGCGCCCAGATCAGCATACGAACTAATGCCATAGCCTTGTAGTATAGTGTGACATCCGGAAGGCCGACACCACCGTCGGCTTTCGTCCTCCTGAGGACAGCATAGGCCAAGCGTGGGCTCTTTTCCCTCCAGACGAATTTTAGAAAAGCCTGTTGCAGACGTTTAAAAAAGGATACAGGTAAATGCATGGGAACCGTGTTAAACAAATAAATCAGGCGGGGGAGGATGGTCATTTTAAGCACGTTTAATACGGCCAAACCACGTTACCGAGTGGGACGCCCACGATTCCAGGACAAGTCGCCAAAGTTCCTGTCATATAGAGTTTTCAAGTCAGGGGAGATGTTCACGCCGAGGTATGGGAGGTAGTCTTCCCGCCATCTAAAGCCAAAAGATCGCTGTAGAGTCAAAGCCAGGACGGGGGGCACATGAATAGGGAGCAATTCTAATTTATCGTAATTGATCTTGAAATTGGAAAGCCGCCCAAACAGGTCCAGTTCACGTACCAAGCGGGGCCCTTTTAAACCAAACCAGGGGTCCTTTCGTGCCTTCCAAGGCACAGGACAAGGGGAAACCCTTTAAGGGCCTGGGTGGTCAGGAGGCCCTGGGCTGGCAAACCAAAATCCACCCACGCTGGCCCGGCGGGTCCTTCCGCCTCAACCTGAAGGGACACCCTCACCCATTCCAGGGGTGAGGGGACGTCTGCTCGGTTTTCTCGAGCCTTGGCTGCTCTGGATTCCAGAAAGGTGGGTTCGGAAAAATCATTAGATCGGGATACAAGATCGAATTCCTTTCGCGTCCATCAGATTGTTTCCCTCAAATCTTCATTTGACCCCAGATCAGTTGCGCGATCTTCATCGGGCGGTTCAGGATCTCCTCGCCCAAGGGGTGGTTGTCCCGGTGCCTCATCGGGACAGGTTTCGGGGGTTTTACTCGAATCTGTTCACTGTGCCCAGAAAGGAGGGCAAGGTATGTCCGATTCTGGACTTGAAAGCTCTGAACCGCTTCGTGTGGGTTCAAAAGTTCCGCATGGAATCCCTCTGTTGGGTGGTGGCCTCGTTAAGCCCGGGAGAATTCCTGGCTTCCATCGATCTCAAGGATGCGTATTTACACACCCCAATATTCTAGAGTCACCAGAGGTTCCTCCGGTTTGCAATCGCGGAGGAACACTATCAGTTTGTGGCGTTACCTTTCGGTCTCGCTTCGGCTCCAAGGGTGTTTTACCAAAGTGCTGGCTCCTGTTCTGGCCCTGTTGCGGGCGCAGGGGATTGTGATCTTGGGGTATCTGTACGATCTCCTGTTAAGATCGAGTGCCAGCCTGAGCCTATTACGCGATCTGTCCACTACCGTTCAGACGCTCCAGGAGTTCGGGTGGACCATCGACGTTCACAAGTCGACCTTGTCCCCTTCTGTTCGTCTCCCTTACCTGGGAATGTTTCTGGACTCTGCCCAAGCAAGTCTTTCTGCCGGAGGAAAAGCTCCGGACTCTGCAGAACGATGTCAGGTCCCTCAGGGACAACGACTACTCATCACTCCGGACCTGCATGCGGTCCCTGGGGTGGATGGTATCTGCCTTCGAGGCGATAACCATTTACACAGTTCCACACGCGATCTCTTCAAGCGGAGATCCTGGCCAGATGGGACAGACTTCCTCAATCCTTGGAAAGGATTATCTCTCTGAGCCGCCACGTCAGAGTAGATCTCCTGGTGGCTTCAGTCCCCGGCTCTGACAGAGGGGACATCCTTCCGCCCGTTGTGGACGGTGATCACCACGGATGCCAGCCTGTTGGGCTGGGGTGGCGTGCTGGGCATGCTGTCTGCCCAGGGCACTTGGTCGGAGAAGTCCTCGCTGCCGATAAACATCTTGGAACTGCAAGCGATCAGGCTGTGCTTGTTCCGTTGGTCGGATCAGCTTCGGGTCGCCCTGTTCGGGTGCAGACGGACATCGCCACTGCTGTGGCCTACATCAATCACTAAGGGGGCAGCAGGAGTGCCCTGGAGGTGACCGAGGTTCTGGCTTGGGCCGAGACTCATGTCCCAGCAATTTCGGCAGTTCACATTCCGGGTGTGGAGAATTGGCAGGCCGACTATCTGAGCCGCCAGACCCTGGACCAGGGGGAATGGTCCCTACACCCGGAGGTGTTTCAGATGCTGTGTGCAAGATGGGGAACCCCAGGTGTGGATCTGTTCGCATCTCGGCAAAACGACAAGGTTCGTGGCAAGAACTTGCGACCCTCTGGCAGATGCCTTGGATGCGCTAGTGGTGCCTTGGCATCAGTATCGCCTGATCTGTGCCCCCCTCCCCCCGATTCAGTTGTTGTCCAGGTTCCTTCGCAGGTTTATTTCGGAACCAAAGTTGGTGATTCTGGTGGCCCCAGACTGGCTGCGCCGGTCTTGGTACGCGGACATCATTGAACTGGTCGTCGAGCCTCCGTTGCGACTCCCCTTACGGGACGATCTGCTGTCTCAAGGGCCGATTTTTTTCCATCCTGCTTTACGGTCGCTGGCTTTAACGGCGTGGCTGTTGAAAGCCAGGTCCTGAGAGATCGGGGTCTCTCGTCGGCAGTCATTCTACCCAGCTCAAGGCTAGGAAGGCCTCGTCGGGTAAGATCTATTACCGTACTTGGAAGGCTTATTTTGCCTGGTGAGTCCAGGGACGTCCATCCTCGCTCTTTTTCGGTGGCGAGGGTGTTAGCCTTCCTCCAATCTGGTGTGGACCAGCGTCACTATTCTTTTTCAGCGCCCCTTGGCATCTAATTCGTTGATACGCACCTTTATTCAAGGTGCGCGTCATTTTAGCTCCTCCTCGGAGAGCGCCTTTACCCCCTTGGGACTTAAACTTGGTCCTGTCCATTTTGCAACGTCCTCCCTTTGAAAACATCAGGGAAATTTCTCTGCCTCTGCTGTAGAGAGGTTGCCTTCTGGTGGCTATCACGTCTGTGCTCGCAGAGTGTCGGAGTTGGCGGCCTTGTCTTGCCGCTCCCCTTACCTGGTGGTTCATGGGGATAAGGTGGTCTTGCGACCTAACCAATCCTTCCTAAGGTGGTTTCTGATTTTTACCTTAACAAGGATATTGTCTTACCTTCGCTATTTGCGAACCCTAAGCATCCTAGGCAGTGTGCCTTGCATTCCTTGGATGTAGTCAGGGCGATCAGGGTCTACCTGTCGTCCACTGAATCCTTCAGAAAGTCTGATTCTCTTTTTGTCCTTCCTGAGGGACCTCGGAAGGGTATGGCCGCGTCTGCGGCAACCATTTCTAGATGGATCAGACAGACGATTGTACAGGCCTATTCGATTAGGGCACGGGTACCGCCCTTCCCTGTAAAGGCGCACTCTACCAGAGCGGTGAGTGCGTCCTGGGCTTTCCGGCATCAGGCTTCGGTGGCCCAGGTGTGCAAGGCTGTGACTTGGTCCTCTGTGCACACCTTTTCCAAATTTTACAAACTTGATGTTCTGGCATCTGCAGATGCTTCCTTTTGGCCGCATGTGCGGCAGTGCCTTAAGGGGGACCTAGTTTGTGTAGGTCCCTGGCTGTTGGGGTTGTTTCCCCCTTGTTTGCTTTCCTGGGTTGTTTGCTCCAGTTGAGCTTTTCTGTTACCCAGAGGATTTACCCTTCTGTTCAGAGGTTCCTTTCTCTGACCTGGGCGCTGCGTTGCCTTTGTGACTGTTGCGCTTCCCACCCCTCAGGTCTACACTGCTTTGGGTGGCGGTGGCGACTGTCAGAGGACGTAAGAAAACAACAATTTTTGTAAAATCTTACCGTAAAATTCTTTCTCTGAGTCCTCTGACAGTCGCCGCCCCCGCCCCTCTTTCGGGTTCATGGACTTTCTACTTCTTGCTGCCAAACTGAATTGGGAATGAGGCTAGCCGGGGGTATTGGACCAGAAGGACAGCCCCCTGTAGGTGTGTCTATGTAAATTGCTTTGTTTTTAACAAGTCTTATGCCTAGCTTGCTCCTGTGGATAAGAGGTTAATGTTATATTCTCCGTGTTGTGAGAGACACAGGACGGTGAAGACTGTAAGTGGGCGGCGACTGTCAGGAAAGGAATTTTACAGGAAGATTTTACAAAAATTCAGTTTTTCACTTTAAATTTGCTCATTAAGAAAGTTGATGCTTCTAGTTAGCAATGCTATGCTATATTTTTTTTTTTTTTTTTTTCTTATGACTTCTAAAGTAGGATCATTCTGAATACATTTTGGATAGCATCTGTATATTTTTCTGAAAACATTTGTCTGATTTAATTAGATCAGGCCTGAAGATGCTATGAAAGCTTGGTGGCCGAGACAAGAGTTGTAAGTAGACTTTTCAAACATACCTTAGCTAGGTGTGTTTAAAATTCACTGGGCTGTTCATTTCATATAATGTGAATTGTAAGATGCTGGGCTGTTGATGAGGAAATCCTTGCTTTTTAAGTCAGTCAGAAGTTGTAAACGCTAATGTCTGGCATTTGAACTCTGCTTCTGTGTTCATGTGTTGGCAGTAATGAGGGGTTTTACACGCACTGTGTATTTTAGATCTGATAAGCCAATCGTCTGCTTTCAGATGTGGGGGATTTGGGTGGCTGTACAGCTACTTGATCTCGTCCATGAACCCCTGTAAGTGCAAACGACCATGTTTCAGGGCTCTGCCATCCCACCTGCAGGCTTGTTTCTGCTATCACTTCCTGTCTTCAGTAGCTGGAGAAGTGAAGGGTCTAATAGTTTCTAATAGACCTGTCTTAAACTTTAGCGATGCTATCACGTGGACTGTTTTCTTACATGATTGCAAAAAAGTTAAGGGAAAAGGAAAAGAAAATGAACGGTGTACCTTTTTTTTTTTTTTGGTCATACTTTCTCTGCTCTTTTGCACAGAGCAACCCCAATCCTCCCCCTCTTCTGGGGTCCCCCGCCTGCTTTCCTGGCTCCTCCATGGGGGGCCCCCATAGAAACTGCTTCCTATGGGGACCCATCTGCAAGCACTATCCTGAGCTGCACTGCCTCTTTTCATATACAGACAACGCGCCTCGGCCTTGACCCCTCTCCCTCTTCACACGATTTAACTGAAAGTAGCAGGAGCCAATAGCACCCGCTATCAGCAAAGCTTGACAGTGGGGAGTCTCTATGGATAGGCACCGCACTGGATCAAGTAAGTGAAAGGTGGGTGAGGGGGTAGTATTGGTAAAAAATATTTTTCTTTCTTTGACGGACACAGCTCCTGGTATTCATAACCATTGGGTTATACTGCCCCCTACAGTAGTAGGACACGAGGCAGAAAATAATTCTGGGTACATCCATGGGCAGTCCCAGGGATATACACACTCTGCTATAACAACTCAGTTTTTTTTTTTTTTTTTTTCTACCTAGTCATTACCGGTTTCCTTGCTGGGATCTTTGGTCCTGGCAAATTTTTCTTTTTGTAAGGTGTAGTGAGGTAGCTGGCGCTGCCTATAGGTGAATTGTAGGTATGGAATAAAAGGGAGGGGGGGGGGTTTACACCCAAACTGTATATAAATATGATTAAAAAATCCTAACGTACATAATCAATAAGACAATACTAATGCAGTTAAGTTGTAAGTGAAATATAAATTATCTAAAAAATAAATATCGTATAGTAAAAAATATATATGAAAATAAATAAAATGTATATCAAATATATATGAATATAAAATGTATATGAATATAAATAGAAAGTGCTTCAGTGAATGTGTTCAAATACAAAGTGCTAAAGTGTGGCATCTTAAAGTGGTCGATGAGTGATATCGTATACAAGATAAATAAATATAAGTGATAAAGTGAAACTGGTATCAATAAATAATATTATGGTGATAAAAATGACAAATTTTGGTGCTCGGTTTTCCAGAAGCCTCCTTTTTAAGAATCTTCGGGAGATTCCCCTCCTTGCGCTGTCCCACAAGGTGGCCTTTGGTGGCTATCGCCTGCGCACAGGGTATCTGAATCGGTGGCATTTTCCTGTCCACCTTAATTGGTGGTTCAGAGAGGTGGTTCTTTGCCTCTGTCCATCATCCTTCCTCCGGTTGTCTCTGATTTTCAGTTGAATGAAGACCTCGTGTCCCAGGCCAAAAAAATCAGTAGGAATTTTTTGCATGCCTTGGACGTGGTCCGAGCAATTGGGGTGTACCTGGCAGCTACGGAGTCCTTTAGGAAGTCAGACCCACTATTTGTGCTCATGGATGGGCCTCAAAGGGTTGGCCGCTTCCCCTCCGACCATTTCCAGATGGTCAGACAGTGGTTCAGGTCTAGTCCATCAAGGGTCATGTCCCTCCTTTCCCTGAAAAGGTGCATTCTACTCAGGCGCTCAGTGTGTCCTGGGCCTTCCGTCAGGCTCCAGTGACGCAGGTTTGCAAGGCGGCCACCTGGTGGTCGGTACACACTTTCGCAAAGTTCTATAAATTGGATGCGTTTTTTTTTTTCTTTTGGTGTGAGCTCCTATTTACCTAGTAGGCTATAGGTTAAACATGAGGGGTGAGAACGGAACAATTCTCAAGGCTAACACTGCTTTGGGATGTCCCAATGGTCGAAAATGGGATTTGTGACGTACCGTAAAATCAATTTCCCTGATGTTGATTGATGGACACAGCACCCACACCTCTGGAGTTGTAATTCTTCTGACACTGCTTGTAACACAGAGAATGCCCCCTGGGACTGCCCATAGGCGTAGCCAGAATTTTTTTTTTTCTGCCTAGTGTCCTACTCCTCCTGTAGGGGGCAGTATAACCCAGTGGTTAAGAAGCTCAGGAGCTGTCAAACATCAGAGAAATGGTTTTTAAGATAAGACAAAAATCCCTTTTTTTTTTTTTTTTTTTTTTTTTTTTTAAATCTGGATATTTAGTTCTTTTGACCAGTGCTAGTCACCCCTGCTTTTATTGTATGCCTTATAGGCTTAATGCACATGGGTGCTGAGGCCTATACAGCATAAATGAGTTGTATAGGCTGCTGAAGCATTACATGCTGGTATCCTATATTGCCAAATAACTTGTGTGTGGCGGAGTCCGTACTGCTGCTTTGTTCCCCTATATTTTAGGCTGCCTGCAAGCAACTCCACCTGACCCTGACCAACAAAACCAACTGCTCATTCACAATGTGACTGTGAAAAAGTCTAATTGCCAGTAATGTTAGTAGAATCCCTGGATAAGAGCCACTTTTAACTTGTTTTTTTTTTTTTTTTTGTTCCCTTTCTTTCAGATAATTCCTGACCCAGCTGGAAAATTGAAGTATTTCGATAAACAACACTGACATTTGCAGCGACTAAAAACATACATGGATCATTAACTATTAAAACTGGTTAATTCACATTCAATAAAATTCTATGAATTTTGTTATAATTTTTTGTGTATGTGGGTTTGTTTTTTAACCACATCCTAATCTACAATAGTTTTCAATCTCAGTTCTTGGGTATCTCCCTAAAGCTCTTGTTCTGAAGATTTTCTTAACCTTGCACAGGTACTTTTTTAAATTGGTGTCAATGACTTGGTCTTTATCATGGTTAGGCTGGCCATACATTATACAATTTTTTATTTATTTTTTTTTTACCTGTTTAATTTCCTTTTGATTTACCTTCAACTGTGTAGTGCAAGGGCCTGCCTGATTGTATACAGATTGTAAGTGTTTAGGTCTGACCTCCATATGGTTTTGGTAAACCTAAAGTAAAATTGTACAAGAATGTTGTATAATGTATGGCCAGCCTTTTTCTTACAACTTAATTGTTCAATTTCCTTTACATTTACCTTCAACTATGGTAGTGCCAGGGCCTGCCTGATTGCATACAAATTGAAGTGTTTAGGTTTGATTTCCTATTGTAGGGTTTTAATCTAAAGGAAAATTGTATATGTAGCCAGCTTAACCCTTGCGCTCCAATTTTAAGTTGGGTTGCCAAGAACATATTTGCAAATTTTCCATTGCCTTTTTTTTTTTTTTTTCCACTTCTATACTTTCTGAAACTCTGAAAGCTATATGGTTTGGGGGTATTTTACAAAGCACAGAACCAGTAGAATAAAAAGGTGCAACTGACTTAAGGCCCCAAGATATTTGCGCAAATGTTTATCAAAACAATTTCTTTTGTTCATTGACATGCACAGCTCCTGATATTCTTAACCATTGGGTTATACTGCCACCTACAGGACTAGGACACTAGGCAGAAAATCTGGCTACCCTTATGGGCAGTCCCAGGGAGGCATACTCCAGCTCTGCTATAGGTAGTTTTTTTTCTTGATCGTTCATTGACAGACGCAGCTCCATATTCTTAACCGTTGGATTATGCTGCCCCCTACAGGATTAGGAAACTAGGCAGGAAAAAACTTTACCATGCCTTTGGGGCTGTCCCTGAAGGTATACATCCACTTAATCTGCTATAGGATTCGGTTTGTTTCTGCCTAGTTTAGGAGTAGGACCTAGTTCCTGGCTGAGTCTTCGGTCTTAGCTTGTGTTTTTTTTCTTTTTTTTTTTTAAAAGGGAAAGTTTAATTTTAGCTAGTTATGTTCCTGAGGGAACTGCAATCCCAGTCAGAATGGATATCCTAGATCCTTAAGGTCTCCCAGTCCAGCCAGCGAGTGTGCAGGTTATAGTCCAGCGCTAGGCCTCTCCATGAAAGAGCCTCAATGGACTGGGGCTGGCCCATGATGTGGGAGGCACACTACCTGGGTTGGCCTAAGTTGCAGCGTGCCCCTTGGCTGTCAGCACCCCCACCCCGAGTGGAGAGGTAGTCTGGAGTGGCTCCCACCCAATTGTCGTTGATATGGTGAGTAGTGTCCCCCCGTAGCTCTTGCGGTCTCCGGGTGGACGTCGGACCCCTGGGTTCCCTTCTATTTCCCCCAGCCCATCTAACAGTCCTGGTGGTCTTTTGGGCTCAGCCTACCCCCATACTCCACCCTCCAAGGTTGGGTAGGAGCTGGCTTTGCCACTTGCTCCAGTAAAGGGGGGAGGGGGGGTGGTTAGTGACTGGGGCAAGGATGTCCTTTTGGCTCCCTGCGGAGGTTATAGCCTTGGGGGGGGGGGTGGATGTTTCTTTATCCACGGGTCTGCACCTGGGGTGTCTGGGTCGGCCCGAAAATTTAGTCTAAGGCTGCCTGGGTACTTGAACCGAGCTGACCGAGATGAGGTGCCTGACCAAGTTGACCGGTGGATACCTCACGTGGCCGGTTTGGGCCACAAATTGAGGCCGTGGCTTGCGGCTAACCGACCAGGCTGTCCAAGCGCCTAACTGAGCTGCTGATCAATCTGACGGCGCTCTCTTGACTGGATCGGGCTCCAAATTTAGGTTACCGTTTTGCGGCTGGCTTTCGGAAGGCTTGATGCTTCAAAACTATTATGGAAGCTCATATGCGACTCTCCCTAATATGCAGGCAGAAGAGGGGCACGTGGTATATAATCACATTTTGCGTTGCCTTAGATCTGTGCTTGCCTCGGCAGCACATATACTAAAATTGGAACGATACAGAGAAGATTAGCATGGCCCCTGCGCAAGGATGACACGCAAATTCGTGAAGCGTTCCATATTTATTTTTTGCTCTGATCTGGACAGAAGGTGAGCCGTTTAGCGCTCAGCAATTTACCCTTTGACGCTAGGGCCCAAAAAGCGTGTTGCTGCAACAGGATCTGCTGGGATTATATATCGTTATTTCAGGAGCTAGGTGTCAGTGTTACATAGTAAGTGAGGTTGAATAAAGACAATAGTCCATCCAGTTCAACCTGTGTAGGTGTGTGTGGTTGTAATCATTTCCCATACGCCTGAATGTTTTGATCCTTGAGGTGTACATCCAAGAATCTTTTAAAAGTAGCCATACTCCCCGAAGTTACTACCATTTGTGGTAGAGAATTCCACAGTCTAGTATCCCTTTCTGTAAAGAACCCACTGCGTAGCCTGAGGTTAAAACGCTTCTCCTCTAATCGCATTGTATGGCCTCGTGTCCTCATTAGGGTTGAGCGGACACCTAGATGTCCGTGTTCGACGGGTTCGGCCGAACTTTAAAAAAAAGTCCGTGTCCCGGACTTTTACCGAACTTTTCCCGGACACCGAACCCCATTAAAGTCAATGGGGACCCGAACTTTAAGGCACTAAAATGGCTCTAAAACACCAAAGGAAAGGGCTAGAGTGCTGCAAATGGCAGCAAAACGTAATTAAGAGCATGGCAAGTGCTCTGCAAACAAATGTGGATAGGGAAATAACTTAAAACAACAAAAAAAAAAAACAGAAAAATAAAACAATGTTCTTCATCTCTGAAGGACGAGGCCCATATGGAGTAGGAGGGAGGTTGAGGTGGTGGTGGATGTGGCGGTGACATAGGCGTGCGCACAGGGTGTGCTGGGTGTGCCTGGGCACACCCTAATCACCTAGGGCACATAGCATTGCCAGTGAGGAGATGGGAAAGATCTCCCTCGGACCTGCTCTGCTCTATTTCTCTTTGCCAGCAGGGAGAGTAATGTATCGGGGCCATGTACCTGTAGGCAAACACATGCATGTGTATTTCAACTTTGGGGTGCACACCTTAATGCAATAGGCTGCGCACACCTATGGGTGGTGTAGGTGGAAGCGGCGGTGGAGGGGGACCAGGGCCGGATTAAGAGCATCATGGGCTTGGTGCTGAGGATTTTGAAGAGCCTTAAGGGCCGTGCCTTGGCATGCACCCAGAGGAGGAAGGGTGTAGCCATGCATGCCTAATTCAACATGGGATGCTGTCTCTGAAGCCCATAAACACATCCATGCATCGGCAACTGTCCCTCCTTGTCCGGCCTTCGCGCTGTGTGGGGAGGTTCTGAGGGTGCTGCCTGGGGAAGCGAGCATAGATGCCAGACTTCTGTGTTTACAAGTGACAGAAGAGCGGTAACAGTGAATATGGCCAACCCGGGGCCTATATAAAAGGTAGGGGCCTGGAGCTGCAGCTCCAATAGCCCCTACGTTAATCTGGCCCTGAGGAGGAGGACGAGGTAGCCAACACTGCTTCTTTTCACAAATTTTAAATGAGGGTACACCCCAAAAGAGTGAGAGAGCAAAAATGGAACAATGGGTGGGTAAGGTCGGTATCCATTGCTATTCTGCATAAGGTACGGAAAAGTCCCATGGGATCCATGCCTGGTTCATTTTAATGAACGTGAGCTTGTCCACATTGTCTCTGGACAGGCGGCTGCGCTTGTCTGTTATAACACCCCCAGCCGTGCTAAATACCCGTTCAGATAATACACTGGCTGCAGGGCACGCCAGCACCTCCAAGGCGTAAAGGGCAAGCTCAGGCCATGTGCCCAATTTGGAGACCCAGAAGTTGAAGGGGGCAGACCCGTCATTCACTACATGTAGGCGTGTGCACACATACTGCTCCACCATGTTGGTAAAATGCTGCCTCCTGCTAAGACGTTCCATCTGAGCTGCTGTTTGTTGTGGCGTGCTGACAAAGCTTTTCCACATTTTGGCCATGCTAACCCTGCCTTCTGAGGTGCTGGCGGTGCCCTGGTTGCGTTGGCGACCTCCTCCTCCTCTGCCTTGTGCTTCCACTGCGGCCCCGCTGTCAGATGGGAATGCCAGCAGCATGGCGTCTACCAGCGTGCGCTTGTACTCGCGCATCTTGCGATCGCGCTCCAGTGAGTGAATTAAGGACGGTACGTTGTCCTTGTAACGGGTATCCAGCAGCGTGGCCACCCAGTAATCAGCACAAGTTAGAATGTGGGCAACTCGGCGGTCGTTGTGGAGACACTGCAGCATGTAATCGCTCATGTGTGCCAGGCTGCCCAGAGGCAACGAAAGGCTGTCCTCTGTGGGAGGTGTATCGTCCGTGTCCTCTGTATCCCCCCAGCCACGCACCAGTGATGGCCATGAGCTGGCCTGGGTGCCACCCTGCTGTGAACATGGTTCCATCTCCTCCAGCTCCTCCTCATCCTCCAGAACTGTGCCCCTGCTGGACAATTGTGTCCCTGGCGTTTGTGTGTGCAGGAACCCACCCTCGGAGCCCCTTGCGAATGACTGCCCTGAAAGCCTTGGAAATGTTACCTCTTCTTCCTCCTCCTCCTCATCCTGTGCCACATCCTCTTCCATCATCGCCCAAATTGTTTTTTCAAGGAGGCATAGAAGTGGGATAGTTAAGCTGAGAACGGCGTCATTGCCACTGGCCATGTTGGTGGAGTACTCAAAACAGCGCAACAAGGCACACAGGTCTCGCATGGAGGCCCAGTTATTGGTGGTGAAGTGGTGCTGTTCCGCAGAGCGACTCACGCGTGCGTGCTGCAGCTGAAACTCCACTATGGCCTGCTGCTGCTCGCACAGTCTTTCCAGCATGTGCAAGGTGGAGTTCCACCTTGTGGGCACGTCACATATGAGGCGGTGAGCGGGAAGGCCGAAGTTACGCTGCAGCGCTGCCAGGCGAGCAGCAGCAGGGTGAGAACGCCGAAAGTGCGCACAAACGGCCAGCACTTTCTGCAGCAGCTCTGACATATCGGGGTAGTTTTTAAGGAACCTCTGCACCACCAAATTCAGCACATGCGCCAGGCAAGGGATGTGCGTCAAACCGGCTAGGCCCAGAGCTGCTATGAGATTTCGCCCGTTATCGCACACCACCAGACCGGGCTTGAGGCTCGCTGGCAGCAACCACTCATTTGTCTGCTGTTCCATGCTCCTCCGCAACTCCTGCGCGGTGTGTGGTTTGTCCCCCAAACAGGCAAGTTGTAAAACTGCCTGCTGTCGTTTACCCCTGGCCGTGCTGAAGTTGGTGGTGAAGGTGTTACGCTGTCCGGATGAGGAGGCGGTAGAGGATGAGCAAGCGGAGTAGGAGGAGTTAGGAACAGGAGGCAAACTGAAGCGCCCTGCAATCCTCGGTGGTGGAAGGACATGCGCCAAATTGCTATCCGCCTCAGGCCCATCCGCCACTGCATTTACCCAGTGTGCCGTTAGGGCGATATAACGCCCCTGACCGTGCTTACTGGTCCACGTATCGGTAGTTAGGTGGACCTTGGCACAGATGGCGTTGCGCAGTGCACACCTGATTTTTTTCCCCCACTTGGTTGTGCAGGGAAGGGATGGCTTGCCTGGAAAAGTAGTGGCGGCTGGGCACGACGTACTGTGGGACAGCCACCGACATAAGGTTTTTAAAACTGTGCGTCTCCACCAGACGGAATGACAGCATTTCAAAGGCCAATAATTTTGAAATGCTGGCATTCAGGGCCAGGGATCGCGGGTGGGTAGGGGGGTACTTCCTCTTCCTCTCAAGTGTTTGGGAGATGGAAAGCTGAACGCTTCCACGGGACATTGTGGAGATGGTTGTTGGTGACCCAGGTGGTCGTGTTGCTGACAGACAGGGCCGGCGCTACCACTAGGCAAGTTAGGCAGCCGCCTAGAGCGCACTGCCACCTAGGGCGGCCTCCCGCTGGTTTCAATTCCCCTTCTCAGTCTCTCCCTCCCTCTCCCCTGTGATGTGCAGCAGCGAGCCGCTCTGGTCTCTGTACTATAAGCTATCAATCACTGTCTGACAGTGACAGACTCCCTCACTGTGATCGGCAACTCGGCATGTGTGTCCTGTGAGCAGTCTGTCCTGTGTGTCCTGTGAGACTGATGTCTGCAGCCTCTGTTACTAACTCTCTCACGGAGTCTCACCCCCCTCCTCCCTCCAGATGTAAATATTGATCGGTCCGTCCTCTTCTCCTGCCTAAGCTGTGGAGTGATATCATCATTCACTTCACACAGGGAGGGACTGGGCGTGTCAGTCACAGATGGGGGCGGGGGTTGGGGTGCGGCGCACACCTGGGTGACACCGGCAGAGAGATAACACCATCCTAATGGCAGCCGAGGGTCCCGGAATCAGCCAGGACATGACGGCGCCACGCTAGCGCTGAGTGAGACTCCTCAGTCTCATTCTTACTGTTGCTGCGGCTACCACCTGTCACAAGCCTCCTGCCCGGAGATGGACAGTCAGAGCAAGAAACTCTCAAGGCAGCGGCTGCACACTGTATTCTCCCCTGCCCGCTGCCCAGTTGCAATAGAGGGGGTCTGTAATGAGGTCGGGTCTGTACTGAGTGAGAGGGGGGTCTGTAATGAAAGGGAGGGGGGGGGCTCTGTACATAGGGGGTCTGTAATGAGAGGGAGGGGGGGGGCTCTGTACATAGGGGGTCTGTAATGAGAGTGGGGTCTGTAATGAGAGGGGGGGTCTGTAATGAGAGAGGGGTCTGTAATGAGAGGGGGGGTCTGTAATGAGAGAGGGGTCTGTAATGAGAGGGGGGGGGGTCTGTAATGAGATGAGAGGGGGGGGGTCTGTAATGAGAGGAGAGGGGGGGGTCTGTAATGAGAGGAGAGGGGGGGGGGGTCTGTAATGAGAGGAGAGGGGGGGGGTCTGTAATGAGAGGAGAGGAGAGGAGAGGAGAGGAGAGGGGGGGGGTCTGTAATGAGAGGAGAGGGGGGGGGGGTCTGTAATGAGGGTGGTCTGGCTGTAATGAGAGAGGGGGGTCTGTAATGAGGGTGGTCTGGCTGTAATGAGTGGGGGGTCTGTAATGAGGGGGGTCTGTAATGAGAGAGGGGTCTGTAATGAGGGTGGTCTGGCTGTAATGAGAGGGGGGGGTCTGTAATGAGAGGGGGGGTCTGTAATGAGAGGGGGGGTCTGTAATGAGAGGGGGGGTCTGTAATGAGAGAGGGGTCTGTAATGAGAGGGGGGGGGGGGTCTGTAATGAGAGGGGGGGGGGGGGTCTGTAATGAGAGGGGGGGGGGGTCTGTAATGAGAGGGGGGGGGGGGTCTGTAATGAGGGTGGTCTGGCTGTAATGAGAGAGGGGGGTCTGTAATGAGAGAGGGGGGTCTGTAATGAGGGTGGTCTGGCTGTAATGAGAGGGGGGGGTCTGTAATGAGAGGGGGGGTCTGTAATGAGAGGGGGGGTCTGTAATGGGGGGGGTCTGTAATGAGAGGGGGGGGGGGGTCTGTAATGAGGGTGGTCTGGCTGTAATGAGAGGGGGGTCTGTATAATCAGGGATGGTGTTCTGGCTGTAATGAGTGGGGGGTCTGTAATGAGAGGGGGGGGGGGGTCTGTAATGAGAGGGGGGGGGGGGTCTGTAATGAGAGGGGGGGGGGGGTCTGTAATGAGAGGGGGGGGGGGGGTCTGTAATGAGAGGGGGGGGGGGGTCTGTAATGAGAGGGGGGGGGGTCTGTAATGAGAGGGGGGGGGGGTCTGTAATGAGAGGGGGGGGGGGGGTCTGTAATGAGAGGGGGGGGTCTGTAATGAGAGAGGGGGGTCTGTAATGAGAGGGGGGTCTGTAATGAGGGTGGTCTGGCTGTAATGAGTGGGGGGTCTGTAATGAGAGGGGGGGGGGGGGTCTGTAATGAGAGGGGGGGGGGGTCTGTAATGAGAGGGGGGGGTCTGTAATGAGAGGGGGGGGGTCTGTAATGGGGGGGGGGTCTGTAATGGGGGGGGGGTCTGTAATGAGGGGGGGGTCTGTAATGAGAGGGGGGGGGGGTCTGTAATGAGAGGGGGGGGGGGGTCTGTAATGAGAGGGGGGGGGGGTCTGTAATGAGAGGGGGGGGTCTGTAATGAGGGGGGTCTGTAATGAGAGGGGGGGGGGTCTGTAATGAGAGAGGGGTCTGTAATGAGAGGGGGGGGTCTGTAATGAGAGGGGGGGGTCTGTAATGAGAGGGGGGTCTGTAATGAGAGAGGGGTCTGTAATGAGAGGGGGGAGGGGTCTGTAATGAGAGGGGGGGGTCTGTAATGAGAGAGGGGTCTGTAATGAGAGGGGGGGGTCTGTAATGAGAGGGGGGGGTCTGTAATGAGGGGGGGGTCTGTAATGAGAGGGGGGGGTCTGTAATGAGAGGGGGGGGGGGGGGGGGGTCTGTAATGAGAGGGGGGGGGGTCTGTAATGAGAGGGGGGGGGGTCTGTAATGAGGGGGGGGGGGGTCTGTAATGAGGGGGGGGTCTGTAATGAGAGGGGGGTCTGTAATGAGAGGGGGGGGGGTCTGTAATGAGAGAGGGGTCTGTAATGAGAGGGGGGGGTCTGTAATGAGAGGGGGGTCTGTAATGAGAGGGGGGGGGGTCTGTAATGAGAGGGGGGGGGGTCTGTAATGAGAGAGGGGTCTGTAATGAGAGGGGGGTCTGTAATGAGAGGGGGGTCTGTAATGAGAGGGGGGGGGGTCTGTAATGAGAGGGGGGGGGGTCTGTAATGAGAGGGGGGGGGTCTGTAATGAGAGGGGGGGGGGTCTGTAATGAGAGGGGGGGGGGGTCTGTAATGAGAGGGGGGGGGGTCTGTAATGAGGGGGGGGGGGGTCTGTAATGAGGGGGGGGTCTGTAATGAGAGGGGGGTCTGTAATGAGAGGGGGGGGGTCTGTAATGAGAGAGGGGTCTGTAATGAGAGGGGGGTCTGTAATGAGAGGGGGGGGGGGTCTGTAATGAGAGAGGGGTCTGTAATGAGAGGGGGGGGGTCTGTAATGAGAGGGGGGGGGTCTGTAATGAGAGGGGGTCTGTAATGAGAGGGGGGGGGGGGTCTGTAATGAGAGGGGGGGGGTCTGTAATGAGAGAGGGGGTCTGTAATGAGAGGGGGGTCTGTAATGAGAGGGGGGTCTGTAATGAGAGGGGGGGGGGTCTGTAATGAGAGAGGGGTCTGTAATGAGAGGGGGGTCTGTAATGAGAGGGGGGGGTCTGTAATGAGAGAGGGGTCTGTAATGAGAGGGGGGGGGTCTGTAATGAGAGGGGGGGGGGTCTGTAATGAGAGAGGGGTCTGTAATGAGAGGGGGGTCTGTAATGAGAGGGGGGGGGTCTGTAATGAGAGAGGGGTCTGTAATGAGAGGGGGGGGGGGGTCTGTAATGAGAGAGGGGTCTGGAATGAGAGGGGGGGGGGTCTGTAATGAGAGAGGGGTCTGTAATGAGAGGGGGGAGGGGTCTGTAATGAGAGAGGGGGGGGGGGGGTCTGTAATGAGAGAGGGGTCTGTAATGAGAGGGGGGGGGTCTGTAATGAGAGAGGGGTCTGGAATGAGAGGGGGGGGGGTCTGTAATGAGAGAGGGGTCTGGAATGAGACGGGGGAGGGGTCTGTAATGAGAGGGGGGGGGGGTCTGTAATGAGAGGGGGGGGGGGTCTGTAATGAGAGGGGGGGGGGGGTCTGTAATGAGAGGGGGGAGGGGTCTGTAATGAGAGGGGGAGGGGTCTGTAATGAGAGAGGGGTCTGTAATGAGAGGGGGGGGGGGGTCTGTAATGAGAGGGGGGAGGGGTCTGTAATGAGAGGGGGGAGGGGTCTGTAATGAGAGGGGGGAGGGGTCTGTAATGAGAGGGGGGGGGGTCTGTAATGAGGGGGGGGGGGGTCTGTAATGAGGGGGGGGTCTGTAATGAGAGGGGGGTCTGTAATGAGAGGGGGGGGGTCTGTAATGAGAGAGGGGTCTGTAATGAGAGGGGGGTCTGTAATGAGAGGGGGGGGGGGTCTGTAATGAGAGAGGGGTCTGTAATGAGAGGGGGGGGGTCTGTAATGAGAGGGGGGGGTCTGTAATGAGAGGGGGGTCTGTAATGAGAGGGGGGGGGGGTCTGTAATGAGAGGGGGGGGGTCTGTAATGAGAGGGGGGTCTGTAATGAGAGGGGGGTCTGTAATGAGAGGGGGGGGGGGTCTGTAATGAGAGGGGGGGGGTCTGTAATGAGAGAGGGGTCTGTAATGAGAGGGGGGTCTGTAATGAGAGGGGGGGGGTCTGTAATGAGAGAGGGGTCTGTAATGAGAGGGGGGGGGTCTGTAATGAGAGGGGGGGGGTCTGTAATGAGAGGGGGGTCTGTAATGAGAGGGGGGGGTCTGTAATGAGAGAGGGGTCTGTAATGAGAGGGGGGTCTGTAATGAGAGGGGGGGGGTCTGTAATGAGAGAGGGGTCTGTAATGAGAGGGGGGGGGGGGTCTGTAATGAGAGAGGGGTCTGGAATGAGAGGGGGGGGGGTCTGTAATGAGAGAGGGGTCTGTAATGAGAGGGGGGAGGGGTCTGTAATGAGAGAGGGGGTTAAGGGGGGGGTCTGTAATGAGAGAGGGGTCTGTAATGAGAGGGGGGGGGGTCTGTAATGAGAGAGGGGTCTGGAATGAGAGGGGGGGGGGTCTGTAATGAGAGAGGGGTCTGGAATGAGACGGGGGAGGGGTCTGTAATGAGAGGGGGGGGGGGGTCTGTAATGAGAGGGGGGGGGGTCTGTAATGAGAGGGGGGGGGGGGTCTGTAATGAGAGGGGGGAGGGGTCTGTAATGAGAGGGGGGAGGGGTCTGTAATGAGAGAGGGGTCTGTAATGAGAGGGGGGGGGGGGTCTGTAATGAGAGGGGGGAGGGGTCTGTAATGAGAGGGGGGAGGGGTCTGTAATGAGAGGGGGGAGGGGTCTGTAATGAGAGAGGGGTCTGTAATGAGAGGGGGGGGGGGTCTGTAATGAGAGGGGGGGGGGGGGGTCTGTAATGAGAGAGGGGTCTGTAATGAGAGGGGGGAGGGGTCTGTAATGAGAGAGGGGTCTGTAATGAGAGGGGGGGGGGTCTGTAATGAGAGGGGGGGGGGGTCTGTAATGAGAGAGGGGTCTGTAATGAGAGGGGGGGGGGGTCTGTAATGAGGGAGGGGTCTGTAATGAGAGGGGGGGGGGGTCTGTAATGAGAGAGGGGTCTGTAATGAGAGGGGGGGGGGTCTGTAATGAGAGGGGGGGGGGTCTGTAATGAGAGGGGGGGGGGTCTGTAATGAGAGAGGGGTCTGTAATGAGAGGGGGGGGGGGGTCTGTAATGAGAGGGGGGGGGGGTCTGTAATGAGAGGGGGGGGGGGTCTGTAATGAGAGAGGGGTCTGTAATGAGAGGGGGGGGGTCTGTAATGAGAGGGGGGGGGGGGTCTGTAATGAGAGGGGGGGGGGGGTCTGTAATGAGAGGGGGGGGGGTCTGTAATGAGAGGGGGGGGTCTGTAATGAGAGAGAGGTCTGTAATGAGAGGGGGGAGGGGTCTGTAATGAGAGAGGGGGGGGGGGTCTGTAATGAGAGAGGGGTCTGTAATGAGAGGGGGGGGGGGTCTGTAATGAGAGAGGGGTCTGGAATGAGACGGGGGAGGGGTCTGTAATGAGAGGGGGGGGTCTGTAATGAGAGAGGGGTCTGTAATGAGAGGGGGGGGGGGTCTGTAATGAGAGAGGGGTCTGTAATGAGAGGGGGGAGGGGTCTGTAATGAGAGGGGGGAGGGGTCTGTAATGAGAGAGGGGTCTGTAATGAGAGAGGGGTCTGTAATGAGAGAGGGGTCTGTAATGAGAGGGGGGGGGTCTGTAATGAGAGGGGGGGGGGGGTCTGTAATGAGAGAGGGGTCTGTAATGAGAGGGGGGGGGGGTCTGTAATGAGAGAGGGGTCTGTAATGAGAGGGGGGGGGGGTCTGTAATGAGGGAGGGGTCTGTAATGAGAGGGGGGAGGGGTCTGTAATGAGAGGGGGGGGGGTCTGTAATGAGAGGGGGGGGGGGGTCTGTAATGAGAGAGGGGTCTGTAATGAGAGGGGGGGGTCTGTAATGAGAGGGGGGGGGGGGGTCTGTAATGAGAGGGGGGGGGGTCTGTAATGAGAGGGAGGGGGGGGGGTCTGTAATGAGAGGGGGGGGGGGTCTGTAATGAGAGGGGGGGGGGTCTGTAATGAGAGGGGGGGGGGGGTCTGTAATGAGAGGGGGGGGGGGTCTGTAATGAGAGGGGGGGGGGTCTGTAATGAGAGGGGGGGGGGGTCTGTAATGAGAGGGGGGGGGGGGTCTGTAATGAGAGGGGGGGGGGTCTGTAATGAGAGGGGGGGGGGGTCTGTAATGAGAGGGGGGGGGGTCTGTAATGAGAGGGGGGGGAGGGGGGGTCTGTAATGAGAGGGGGGGGGGGTCTGTAATGAGAGGGGGGGGGGGTCTGTAATGAGAGGGGGGGGGGGGTCTGTAATGAGAGGGGGGGGGGGTCTGTAATGAGAGGGGGGGGGGGTCTGTAATGAGAGGGGGGGGGGGTCTGTAATGAGAGGGGGGGGGTCTGTAATGAGAGAGGGGGGGGGGGTCTGTAATGAGAGGGGGGGGGGTCTGTAATGAGGGGGGGGGGGTCTGTAATGAGAGGGGGGGGGGGTCTGTAATGAGAGGGGGGGGGTCTGTAATGAGAGGGGGGGGGGTCTGTAATGAGAGGGGGGGGGGTCTGTAATGAGAGAGGGGTCTGTAATGAGAGGGGGGGGGGGTCTGTAATGAGAGGGGGGGGGGGGTCTGTAATGAGAGGGGGGGGGGGTCTGTAATGAGAGGGGGGGGGGGTCTGTAATGAGAGGGGGGGGGGGGGTCTGTAATGAGAGGGGGGGGGGTCTGTAATGAGAGGGGGGGGGGGGTCTGTAATGAGAGGGGGGGGGGGGTCTGTAATGAGAGGGGGGGGGGGTCTGTAATGAGAGGGGGGAAAGGGGGGGGGGTCTGTAATGAGAGGGGGGGGGGGGTCTGTAATGAGAGGGGGGGGGGTCTGTAATGAGAGGGGGGGGGTCTGTAATGAGAGAGGGGTCTGTAATGAGAGGGGGAATGGGGGTCTGTAATGAGAGGGGGGGGGGGTCTGTAATGAGAGGGGGGGGGGGTCTGTAATGAGAGGGGGGGGGGGTCTGTAATGAGAGGGGGGGGGGGTCTGTAATGAGAGGGGGGGGGGTCTGTAATGAGAGGGGGGGGGGGTCTGTAATGAGAGGGGGGGGGGGTCTGTAATGAGAGGGGGGGGGGTCTGTAATGAGAGGGGGGGGGTCTGTAATGAGAGGGGGGGGGGTCTGTAATGAGGGGGGGGGTCTGTAATGAGAGGGGGGGGGTCTGTAATGAGAGGGGGGGTCTGTAATGAGAGGGGGTCTGTAATGAGAGGGGGGGGGGGTCTGTAATGAGAGGGGGAGGGGGGGTCTGTAATGAGAGGGGGGGGGGTCTGTAATGAGAGGGGGGGGGGTCTGTAATGAGAGGGGGTGTAATGAGGAGGGGGGTCTGTAATGAGAGGGGGGGGGGTCTGTAATGAGAGGGTGTAATGAAGTGGGGGGGGTCTGTAATGAGAGGGGGGGGGGTCTGTAATGAGAGAGGGGTCTGTAATGAGAGGGGGGGGGGTCTGTAATGAGAGGAGGGGGGGGGTCTGTAATGAGGGGGGGGGGTCTGTAATGAGGGGGGGGGGTCTGTAATGAGAGGAGGGGGGGGGGTCTGTAATGAGGGGGGGGGGTCTGTAATGAGAGGAGGGGGGGGGTCTGTAATGAGGGGGGGGGTCTGTAATGAGAGGAGGGGGGGGGGTCTGTAATGAGAGGAGGGGGGGGGGTCTGTAATGAGAGGAGGGGGGGGGGGTCTGTAATGAGAGGGGGGGGGGTCTGTAATGAGAGGAGGGGGGGGGTCTGTAATGAGAGGAGGGGGGGGGTCTGTAATGAGAGAGGGGTCTGTAATGAGAGGAGGGGGGGGGTCTGTAATGAGAGGAGGGGGGGGGTCTGTAATGAGAGAGGGGTCTGTAATGAGAGGAGGGGGGGGGTCTGTAATGAGAGGAGGGGGGGGGTCTGTAATGAGAGAGGGGTCTGTAATGAGGGGGGGGGGGTCTGTAATGAGAGGAGGGGGGGGGTCTGTAATGAGAGAGGGGTCTGTAATGAGGGGGGGGGGGTCTGTAATGAGGAGGGGGGGGGGTCTGTAATGAGAGGAGGGGGGGGGGTCTGTAATGAGAGGGGGGGGGGGGTCTGTAATGAGAGGGGGGGGGGTCTGTAATGAGAGGGGGGGGGGGTCTGTAATGAGAGGAGGAGGGGGGGGTCTGTAATGAGAGGGGGGGGGGGTCTGTAATGAGAGGAGGAGGGGGGGGTCTGTAATGAGAGGGGGGGGGTCTGTAATGAGAGGAGGAGGGGGGGGTCTGTAATGAGAGAGGGGTCTGTAATGGGGGGGGGGGGGTCTGTAATGAGAGGAGGGGGGGGTCTGTAATGAGAGAGGGGTCTGTAATGAGGGGGGGGGGGTCTGTAATGAGGGGGGGGGGTCTGTAATGAGAGGGGGGGGGGTCTGTAATGAGAGGAGGGGGGGGTCTGTAATGAGAGAGGGGTCTGTAATGAGGGGGGGGGGTCTGTAATGAGAGGAGGGGGGGGTCTGTAATGAGAGAGGGGTCTGTAATGAGAGGGGGGGGGGTCTGTAATGAGAGGGGGGGGTCTGTAATGAGAGGGGGGGGGGGTCTGTAATGAGAGGGGGGGGGGTCTGTAATGAGAGGGTCTGAAATGAGGGGGGGTCTTTAATGAGAGAGGGGTCTGTAATGAGAGGGGGGGGGGGTCTGTAATGAGAGGAGGGGGGGGTCTGTAATGAGAGGGGGGGGGTCTGTAATGAGAGGGGGGGGGTCTGTAATGAGAGAGGGGTCTGTAATGAGGGGGGGGGTCTGTAATGAGAGGGGGGGGGGTCTGTAATGAGAGGGGGGGGGGGTCTGTAATGAGAGGGGGGGGGTCTGTAATGAGAGGGGGGGGGTCTGTAATGAGAGAGGGGTCTGTAATGAGAGGAGGGGGTCTGTAATGAGAGGGGGGGTCTGTAATGAGAGGGGGGGGTCTGTAATGAGAGGAGGGGGGGGTCTGTAATGAGAGAGGGGTCTGTAATGAGGGGGGGGGGTCTGTAATGAGAGGAGGTAGAGGGGGGTCTGTAATGAGAGAGGGGTCTGTAATGAGGGGGGGGGTCTGTAATGAGAGGGGGGGGGGTCTGTAATGAGAGGGGGGGGGTCTGTAATGAGAGGGGGGGGGGTCTGTAATGAGAGGGGGGGGGGTCTGTAATGAGAGGAGGGGGGGGGTCTGTAATGAGAGAGGGGTCTGTAATGAGAGGGAGGGGGGGGGGTCTGTAATGAGAGAGGGGTCTGTAATGAGAGGGGGGGTCTGTAATGAGAGGGGGGGGGGTCTGTAATGAGAGGGGGGGGGGAGGGGTCTGTATGAGAGGGGGGGGGGTCTGTAATGAGAGGGGGGAGGGGGGTCTGTAATGAGAGGGGGGGGGGGTCTGTAATGAGAGGGGGGGGGGTCTGTAATGAGAGGGGGGGGTCTGTAATGAGAGGGGGGGTCTGTAATGAGAGGGGGGTCTGTAATGAGAGGAGGGGGGGGGTCTGTAATGAGAGGGGGGGGGTCTGTAATGAGAGGGGGGGGGGTCTGTAATGAGAGGAGGGGGGGTCTGTAATGAGAGGGGGGGGGTCTGTAATGAGAGGGGGGGGGTCTGTAATGAGAGGGGGGGGTCTGTAATGAGAGGGGGGGGGTCTGTAATGAGAGGGGGGGGGGTCTGTAATGAGAGGGGGGGGGGGTCTGTAATGAGAGAGGGGTCTGTAATGAGAGGGGGGGTCTGTAATGAGAGAGGGGTCTGTAATGAGAGGGGGGGGGGTCTGTAATGAGAGGGGGGGGGTCTGTAATGAGAGGGGGGGGGGTCTGTAATGAGAGGAGGGGGGGGGTCTGTAATGAGAGAGGGGTCTGTAATGAGGGGGGGGGGGTCTGTAATGAGAGGAGGGGGGGGTCTGTAATGAGAGAGGGGTCTGTAATGAGGGGGGGGGGTCTGTAATGAGAGGGGGGGGGTCTGTAATGAGAGGGGGGGGGTCTGTAATGAGAGGGGGGGGGGGTCTGTAATGAGAGGAGGGGGGGGGTCTGTAATGAGAGAGGGGTCTGTAATGAGGGGGGGGGGTCTGTAATGAGAGGAGGGGGGGGGTCTGTAATGAGAGAGGGGTCTGTAATGAGGGGGGGGGTCTGTAATGAGAGGGGGGGGGGTCTGTAATGAGAGGGGGGGGGGGTCTGTAATGAGAGGGGGGGGGGTCTGTAATGAGAGGAGGGGGGGGGTCTGTAATGAGAGAGGGGTCTGTAATGAGGGGGGGGGGGTCTGTAATGAGAGGGGGTAGAGGGGGGGGGTCTGTAATGAGAGAGGGGTCTGTAATGAGGGGGGGGGTCTGTAATGAGAGGGGTGGGGGGGTCTGTAATGAGAGGGGGGGGGGTCTGTAATGAGAGGGGGGGGGTCTGTAATGAGAGGGGGGGGGGGTCTGTAATGAGAGGGGGGGGGTCTGTAATGAGAGAGGGGGGTCTGTAATGAGGAGGGGGGGGGGTCTGTAATGAGAGGAGGGGGGGGGTCTGTAATGAGAGAGGGGTCTGTAATGAGAGGGGGGGGTCTGTAATGAGAGAGGGGTCTGTATATAGAGAGGGGGGGGGTCTGTAATGAGAGAGGGGTCTGTACTTAGAGAGGGGGGGGGGTCTGTAATGAGAGGGGGGGGGGTCTGTAATGAGAGGGGGGGGGGGTCTGTAATGAGAGGGGGGGGGGGTCTGTAATGAGAGGGGGGGGGTCTGTAATGAGAGGGGGGGGGTCTGTAATGAGAGGGGGGGGGTCTGTAATGAGAGGGGGGGGGGTCTGTAATGAGAGGGGGGGGGTCTGTAATGAGAGGGGGGGGGTCTGTAATGAGAGGGGGGGGGGTCTGTAATGAGAGAGGGGGTCTG